>NC_052549.1:4189825-4529468 GCF_016699485.2 Gallus gallus
CTCTCCCATCACCTGCTTCCATTATGCACCTGGTGACATACACACTATTCCTATGGAGTAAGCATCTGTCCTATGGCAGCTTTGTCATGCTGTGGGGGGGACGGTGGCCTTTCAAGGATCTTCTCCTATGGCCAAGCACTGGAAACCAAACCCATCAGCACTGTAGTGGGTTTTTCCCATACTCCGAGGGCATCATGATGTGGCACAGCACACCTTGGGGATGGCACGTGTGCTCCAGCCTTCCCATACCTCCCTTATGCTAAGGCTTATAATCGTAGAATCATAGAATGATGGAATGGTTTGGGTTGGAAGGGACCTTTAAGATCATCTAGTTCCAACCCTCCTGCTACAGGCAGGGACACCTCCCTGCAGACCAGGGCTTATCTCTGTTGTTCTTTACAGGGCAGTGACTTCCAGCCTCAGAAATAGGAAGGAAAGGGAAAGGCACAATGGCTTCAGAATGAATAATCATTAGAAATGAATTAGTTCCTGAAGAGTTGTTCTTTTCAAGTGGTGAAGGCTGCTCTACCCTACCAATTCCCAGCAAGAACTGTGCTCCGGTGCCCCTTGTTGGTAAGGAAGCTGGCACCATCAGGTTCATTCCTACCAGCCAGCCTGGAGGGCAACAAAGTGGGTCACCAGTATTTCGAACAAAGTCCTGTGGTTAGAAGTAATATATGGCAATGCTAAGGTCAATTACTTACACCCCCTCCCCAAAAGCACCCCAAAACCTGCACCAATGTGAAGAATGCCTGACTGCTGGCACAGGAATGTGTTTCCCTGGTCTTCATCCTATACATGCCCTGAGGGGATTACTTTTCTCCCCTGGTAAATGGGGAGGGAGGGAGCACCTGGTGGAGGTCCCTACTTTATGTTATGAACAGAGGTGTTCCAGTTTACAGGAATTTCTAACATCTGTGGAGGAAGTTTTGCATTAGGTGCAACGTGGGAAGAGAATGAGCAAAATACACGGAGGCAAAATGCTTGTGATGAAATGTCATCAATCAACGGGTTCCTTCTGTGAGTCTCAGGATACACGTTTCAGTCATTATTTTGGAGCCCCAGGTCTTTGAGTGATGGCCTTATAACTATTTCTTTTTTCCCTTCCAAAGTAGATTTTTCAAACTGTTGTCTGCAGAGAAAGGGAATGACCCCCCCCCAAAAAAGCAACAAAACCCCCCAAAACAGTGGGAAATTAAACTAATCTTGGGTAGAACACCTGAAATATTACAAGCCTTTGTAGATAATCCTGTGGTTTCTGACAGCTTACCTCGTGCTTTGTGAATGCTTGGAGTTTGCAGCGCTGCTGCACTGAATTTTAAGAGGCTTTAATCCTGATCGAGCTGTGGTGCACCATAATGTGACAGGAAATAGAAAAAGGGGCTTAAGGGTCTCCTAAGGCACACTTTGAACAGATACCAGGGATATACAGGGCAAACCCAGGGCTTGCAGCTAAATTTAGTGATCCCAGGCCAATTTCAGACCTTTGCAGATCCGACCCAGCTGTAGCCTGAGGACAGCAGAGGAATCGCGCGGGAGGAACCGCGCAGAGCAGAGCTTGAAAAGAGTTTCCTGAAGACCTGATCCAAGTATCCACCTCACCCTCGGCACCCAAACCAGAGGGATTCACCCACGCCGGCTGCTGGCAGGACTCCCCCGACAGCCCCCAAGCCAGAAAAAATCAAACAACATCTCACGGTATTCGGGCACACACAGCTGCTTACATGGAGTGACCACCAGACAGGAGGTCTGAGGACCCTGTAGGGCAAAGGGGGCCCAAAGCCCTACCTCGGCCAGACGCTCTTCTGGTCCTGGTGCCTGCGGAGAGCCTCCTCTTCCTCACTTGTCCTTCAGCGTGGCCATGCCCAGGGCCTCCGAGCTGTAGTCGTATTGGTTGCTGGAGGACATGGAGCGTCCCCAGGAGCACTGCAGGTTGGAGCCCCTCTTGCGAAAGGAGGAGGTGAACCTGTAGAAGTTGCGGTGCCTGTTGCGCAGGTACTCCCGGTAGTTTTTGGTGAGCAGGGTGTAGAGGAAGGGGTTGATGCAGCTGTTGCTGTAGGTCAGGCAGGTCACCAGGTAGTTAATGCACTTTTGGGTTTGGGTGGTGAGCTGCAAGGGGCTGCTGTAGAGTCGCACCAGCTGCCAGATCCAGAAAGGCAGGAAGCAGGCCCAGAAGACCAGCACGATGCTGAAAATCATGATGAGGACCTTCTGCCGCGGGGACCTCTTGCTCTTCTCCTTGTGGGGCGGGTTCCGCTGGGACTCCAGGTAGGTCCTGGCCAGGCGTGTGTAGAGGAAGCCGATGATGATGCCCGGGGCCATGATGCTGGTACTGAACAGCACTGTCAGGTAGGTCCGGTAGGCATCCATGCTCCAGGTGGGCGCGCACATCCTCTTCACCTTGCCCTCCGCCTTGCTCCCCTCGGTCAGGGTGACCATCAGCATCATGGGCAGCGTGAGGAGCAGCGACACTGACCAGACGGCGCCCGCCGTCACCTTCCTGTATCCGCGTGAGCGCTTCAGGGTGTCCAGGGGCCGCGTGACGGCCAGGTAGCGCTCGGTGCACATCAAGGTGAGGGTGAAGATGCTGGCGTGCATGGTGAGCAGGTCCAGGCTGAGCAGGATGCGGCACCCCAGGTCTCCAAAGTACCAGTCCTGGGCCAGGTAGGTGCAGACGATGAAGGGGATGGTGGAGAGGTAGAGCAGGTCGGCCAGGGCCAGGCTGACGATGGAGCTGTACATGGGGGCGGCGCAGCGCGCCGAGTGGCACATCACCACCAGCGTGTACACGTTGCCCGCCACCCCGGCCACGTACATCACCGACAGCACCGTCCCGAAGTCCGACGGGATGAGCAGAGGGCCGCCCTCGGGGGGGCCGCCACCGCCCGCCGTCCCGTTGTCCCCCGCCGCCGCCGTCCCGTTGGGCTCCATAGGCGGCGGCGGCGGCCCCACAGCCTCGCGGCGGCTCCGACCCCGGCGGCGGCAGCGGCCGCTCCGCCCCCCGCGGGATCCGGGCGGGGCCGGGGCTGCCCTCGGGGAAGGGCCGCGGCGCTGCCCGGCACGGAGCCGCCCCGCCGGCAGCCCGCAGAGGCGCTCGGGCCGGGCGGTGGGAGCGGAGTGCGGGAGCGGCCCCGCAAAGTTTCCGCGGCGCTCCGCTGCGCTCTGCTGCGCTCCGCTCTGCCCGTCCCTCCCGGAGCGGCGGCGTTCGTCGCTTCGCTCGGAGAGCGCTGCGGGGAGAGCCCCGCGCTTCTGCACGTTGGGGTCGGTGCAGCCGTGCGCTGCGAGATGGATGCAGAGCCGGGGCCGGAGCAGCCTCTTTATTTCTCCGAAGTAGTTACGCGTTTGGTTTGCCTTCGCTCCGCACAGCGCGGCGGTACGGCAGAGAGATGGAAGTTCGGGGTTTGGTGGCAGCTCGTCCGCCTGGCGCTGCGAAGCGGTGGTTCACGGAAAGGAGAGCCCTTAGGTGGGAAATCTGCAAAATCAGCGAGCGCCTCACGTTACTGACTTAGAGAAAGCAGAGCTTAAGGCCAGCTATCGTTAACTGACACACTTCCGAGGTACAGGAGAGCTGCATTCCCTCAGCTCCCATTGATTTCCGATGGGAATTCAGTGCCCTTTATGCAGCCAGGCTGCTCTGTGCTCATTTGCCCGTTTTAATCTCTGCTCAGTGCGGGTTTGGGAACAGTCCTCTGAGCCTCTGCACAGTGCTCCGAAGTGGTGGCACTCACCACTCAGCAGGACTCACCATAGGAGCAGCACTGAGCTATATAGGATGCTGGCTTGGCCACTCGGATGTACTTTGCTGTAAGTTAACACACACGTAACCCTGCCCTGCTGCCCGGTGCTGCTCATGATTGCACACGTCTGTTAAAACCATATTCAACAAAACAGCGGGTCTGAATGCGGAGGGAGTGGGATCTCAATCGAATCTGAGGCAGAGATCAGCTCTCTCAGGATCAATGAGCGCGCAGGCGAAGTTTAAACACAGCCATGAGATGGAGAATGTTCCCCCCCCCACCCCAACTCAGGGCTCCATCCCGTGCCAGCGCCACGGCCGCTGCATTCCTGGGCACAGCTGGGCCGACAGCTGGGAATGCGGCGGTGCTGCACCGAGGCCAGGGCCTGCCTGCACCCATGGACTGCATGGCCTCCGAGTCAGATCCGGGTTTGGCACACGCCGACCTCTCTGGGCTGCACGCAGCTTTTGCAGCCCCGTCTCCTTTGTGTTTTGAAGCTGTTTTCTGCGCTGTTTCCTTCTGTCCTCATTTAACAGCTGGGACAGAGGGCCAAAGGGAGGAGAAATGGTGTTTTGTTGCCTGCCACGCTGCCTGGTGTGTTTTGAGCGAGCCCAGGAGATGGCAGAGACAAGCAGGGCTTTAAGCAGAGAATTAAGAGGGGCACAGCACAGAGCTGGATGCTGGAGGTTCCCATTTGGCTGCGCTCACCTCGATGTGCATTTTTCAGCAGTGAGGTGACAGGAGGAGCAGCGAATTTTTTGCTTCTCTGGATATCTGAGTAAGGGCTGCAAACGCCTTTCAGGAAGGTGTGCTTTAATCGGATGGAAATGCGGAGCTCAGTGCGGAGTTAACGGCAGAATGGGACCTCAGGGACACTGCACACAGAGTGAAGGAATCGAGGAGCAGTGTGTCTTTTATGAATCTCAAAATCTATTCATCCCCACGAGGTTTTTTTTTTTTCCTTGCAATGCTCTAAAAGGTATTGATATGAAGATGATGAATAATGTGGTTCACACACAGAATTTCCCCTTTGGTGGCATTTGTGCTAATGTGCCAAACCGTACCCAGCTACCTTCCAGTACAGCTCTGCTTTGCGTCTTATCCTCTGTTCTTACTAGGATTTCTTTTTTTTCCAGGTGCTCAGTGCCTAATTTTAGAATTTTCTAATAGTCTGCTTATTAAGGAGTAGATAAGAGCAGTGTAGGACCGTTTGTGTCCAGTGCCTTTTTTATCAGGGGAACAGCTGGTGCTCCATTGCTGGCTTGTGAGGTCAGTGTAGATATGGGGCTGGAAGGTGAGGTCCTGGAGGTGGCAGGGAGGCTCTGGTCATAGAATCATAGAACCATTACGGCTGGAAAAGACCTCTAAGAGCATCTAGTCCAACCGTGCACACACCACCAATACTGTGCCCTGATGGCTGCAGACAGCTGTGATGGGCTTCATAAGGGCGCACTGGGCAGGAGGAGGGCAGTGAGAGTGCTTGGGAGCCAAGGCTCCCTGCTAGGACCTGCCAAATCACAGAGGTCCTCCTACAGCATCCGCCTGAGAAGGGCAGAGACTGAGCCAGCTCTGCAGGAGCCCTCTGGAGGGTGAGGTTTCTCAGATCCCAAACACGTGCTGCCGGATGGGATCTATACATTCATTTCTTAATCCCAAACACAGCGGCTTGGCGCTACCATCTGTTGGTTTAGCACCTGGAAGTGGAATGTTATGCTGTGATGGAAGTGGATGACAAAGAGGCAGCGAAAGCAACTGCAGCATAACATCCCCTGGGACACCCAGAGACTGATCTGGCTGCATTGCTTAAATGAATAGCATGTGCCAAGCAGCCTTTTCTCACGTTACAAACACACTGATAGATAATCTCTGCGGCTTGGCGATTGAGGCTCCTTGGAGCAATGTTTGCTTTCTGCCACAGTGTGCACAGGTATTCATCCGTCACTGAAACCGTTTCTGAGCCAGAATCTTCAGGTTGGATGTCAGGAAAGACGTCTTCTCTGAAAAAGTGGTGCTGCAGTGGCACAGCTGCCCGGGGGGGGTGGGGGAGTCACCATCCCTGGGGATGTTCAGGAGCCGTGGAGATGGGGCAGTGAGGGATGGGGTCAGTGGGCACAGTGGGGTGGGCTGGGGTTGGACGTGGGGATCTGAGAGCTCCTTTCCAACCTCAGTGATTCTATGACTCTTTGATTCACTCAGGTGCAAAGAATTATTTAAAGCCGTGGACTGTGCGTAACCCACTGATCTCGGTGGAGACAGTCCTGATTTGCTAATCTATCAGCAAAACCAACCAGCACCCCCTTCTTCTGAAAGCTCATCATTAATACTTGCATTGACATCTGTCTCCTGTGGTCAAACATCCCCTTAGATTTAAATCTGCAGGGTCTGCCCCCACCTCCTGCTCTTCCACAGCCCTCCAGGCTTCAGTAGAGTGCTGCAATAAGCCTGAGATTCTGGTCCTGAAAAGTATCCCTGACAAAGGCTGTGGTGTGCCACAAGACAAGGGAGATCAAAGGCTTTGTCCCCAGTTTCTGCTGTAGAAGAGGAGTGCATACAGCATGCTGTTTTGTGACAGAGCAGTCAGGGCTCCAGCAGAGCCTTGAGGATCTCCTTATGTTAGAACACTTGAGAAGAGATCACTTTATGATGGCAATAATACATGCTAACTGCCCCGAGTCATTTCCTGTGCAAACTCGACCCACTGTTACCTTAGAGTGGAACTCAACCTTTTGTTATTAAAGGGTTTCAGGTACTGGGAGCTCTCTTTGAGCTGCTGCTCCCCCTGAGCAGCGTTTCTCTGTGTGCCCATCCATTACACAGCACAAAGTTTCTGCTGGAGGGGCTTGGTAGACATCAGGAAAAGGTGGGAGCCCTAGGAATCTCCTTTTGCCAAAGCCAAGGCTCACACTTGCTGTGTGGGTGGGAGCTCACATGAGGCAGTGGCAGCTCATATTCCTCCGTTTCAATGGCCATTGGAGGAATCCAGCAATTAAAAAAAGCCCCAAACCAAACAGGAACCCACATCTCTCACACTGAACAGAGCTTCAGAGCAGAACCGGATCCAGCCCTGGGGATGCTGGAGTGGAGCGGTGATTCTGCAGGCATCCAAGGCCAGGTTGGGTGGGCCCTGGGCAGCCTGAGCTACTGGGTGGCACCCAGCCCACAGCAGAGGGTCAGAACTGGATGATCTCTAAGGTCCCCTCCAACCAAAGCCATTCTATGACTGTGCGATTCGGACGTGGCAGCGAGGATGCTCTGCAGGATGCGCACACCTCCTGCAGTAACACCACTGCTGGTGCAGCTGTCGGGGTGGGGCTGATGGGCGCCTGCATTCAGCCACAGCTCTCCCCGTTATCTCCCTCCTGCAGACTTGTGCAGGTGCACAGTGCAGAGCAGAGCAGCGACTCCTCTCGCTGCCAGGACATTTCCATACGCTGACTTCTGCCTCCAGGTTGCGGTGCCTCTGGAGAAGCTGGGCACTGTTTGTTGTATTTTCATTCTAACTGCTGCAGTGATGTGAGGGTGTGTGTCAGAGCCTACCACTGTCAGACATCCCTGCTGAAGGGGGATTTCAACCACTGCAAACTGCAGCTGGGTGGGTGCTCACACGGGCTTAGTGAGCGCAGTGAAGTCCTCTTTGTCCCAGGTTCTCCATTGCCTTTGGATCAAACCCCAGACATTGTCTTCCTTTACATCTGCCTTCCAGTTGATTTAAGAAGCCTTGACCCAGCAGAGCAGAAGCCTCACCCTGTGCTGGGTCACACTGAGCTGGGGGCTCCCCTGGGGCTCACCCATGGGTGCTGTGCTGGCCATGCTGGGTGGGAATGGATGCAAGGAGAGAGGAGCAAGGATAAAGGAACCGTAGGGATCTGCTCATTTATTTCTTGGAATAGGGTTGGACCCATTTTTTATTTCACTGCAGATTGCATGCCGTCAGAAAATAGGTTTTTAAAGACCCCAAGACTTAAGAGGCGGCCACTTGGAGCACAGCCCTTTCCCTGCAGGCTGCAGATAGCCAGGTAGGCTTGTTATTCTTCACTGATCAGCCTGGGACCGGGCCAGCACATTTATGTGGAAGCACTAATACTTGTATTACCAAAGACAGCGCAGAGCTCAGGCCCCTACAGTTTGCCTAGAAAATGGAATATGTGATTTTCCCCCAGTAATGCTGTGTTTTTCTCGTCTCCTGGCAGTTTGCACAAAGGCTCTGAAGTAGTGACACACAGCAAAGAGAACATCCAAACCTGCTGTGCCGTCTGAGCCGCTCATGGTGCAGTGGTTATGTCCCTGGCCCTGCAAGGCTCCAGAGCCACAAAGCTGTTCCCCGCTTCCTGATGGGAATTCATGCCTTTGCCTTCACCGTCAGCAATAATTCATGCGTATTTACTCTCAAAGCATGCAATATTAATGCGTCCTCTTAATATAAAATGGACCTAGGGTTGGTAAAGGGGGGTCGGTAGCCCTGGGTGCTGCTGTTGTCCAGGCATCTTTGGAAGGGATGCTTTGGTGATGCTTCCCCGCATGGTGGGATTGATGTGAAGAGCGTGTCTCCATCAGTAAGTCCTTACTTGGAGTCAGCTGCATTTGTGCAGCCATGGCAAAAAGGGGTGATCCCCTTTTTGTAGGATCACAGAATGGTTGGGTTGGAAGGGACCTGAAAGATCATCCAGTTCCAACTCCTGGGTGCCCTCACCAGCTCAGACTGCCCAGGGCCCCATCCAGCCTGGCCATGGGGCACCCACAGCTCTGGGCAGAGTTCCCATAGCAGCAGCTATAGGTAGAAATAGAAATACCTTAAAGTTTGCAACAGCTGGTTCAAAAGCATGTGAATATGAGGTGTGGGACTTCTTGGAAAGGAGGGATAGGAGGCAGCATAGCAGCTGAGAGTTGTCCTGACAGTTTTGCTTCACAGGCACCAATTAAGGGGTGCATTTTTTTGCTGAAGTCCAGAAGAGGGGCTGGGATTTCTCTGCCTTCCTCAGTGCTCAGGGGGCGTACAAACAAGGACGGCAGCAGCTTTACCTGTCAGCAGTAGGGGAAGTCTCACTGCTGCAGAGGAGCCTTACTCATATTCAGACAGAATTGTAGAACCACGGGATGGTTGGAGTTGGAAGGGACCCCTAAAGGCCATCTTGCACTCCTTGCACTGAGCTGGGACACCCACAGCTCCTCCAGAGCTCAGAGCCCATCTCCTGACCGTGGCTGTCTGCAGGGATGGGGCACCACCAGAACAGCAGGCAGCCCATGGAGGTGCCCCGTTGGGCTGGGCCCCTAGGAAGCCTCAGAACTCTTCTTGTAGGCCCAGTTCCATTCTGAAAATGGAATCGAAGCATTTTTTCTAAGTTATGCTCCATGTATTCTGTGCTATTTTTCTCCAGCAAGGGAAGCTGTCTGCTCTGCATTATGTATTAGGCTCTTGGAAGCATAACTAGTTATGTAATTATTAGAATTATATTTGCATTCACAACTAGGATGTATATAACTCGTGTGTTAATGCATGCTAATTAAATACCCAATTAATCATTTAAAAAAAAATGAGGTTTGAATCCATACAGCTATCATGGGCATAGTAAATACATCTTGCTTCTGCAGAATAAACCAGGTGTGTCTTAATATGCAATTCCAGTCCTGCATAAACACATAACACCAGTTATTTAGAAAGGATTCAGAGTGTTTCTTATTCACATTGCACAGCAACTGCTGGCTGAGCGACACTCATTAGGATGCATTTTACTGCTTTTTTACACTATGGCACATTACTACTTCCAGCTGTTCCAGCCATCTGATAAGGCACACATTCATTAAGGTTTACCCTGTGAGGGGTAGGCTGTGATCCTTCAGATACTCCACCAAAAGCCAGCTGCCTTTGTGAAGTTTGGGGCTGTGTGGCTCTGGGGGGCGCAGAGCTCCATCTGCAGAACTCAGCAGCTCTGCGGAAGGTGCTGAAAGTCCACAGCATTTGATGCTTCTGATTTGAGAAACGTACAAAGCTGCTGCTGCCAGAGGGGGAAGCAGTTGGTTGTACACTCTGAGTCCTACAGAAGTTTCTTACTCTTGGGCTGCTTTGCTTCCTTATTCTCTCCTGCATCTCTATTTACTTACTTACTTTAAGTCTGCATATTCCGTTGCCAGGACAGCTGGGGTTCACTTCCCCCACACTCCTTCCCTCCTTACTTTGCTCACCTTCACCCTTAGGAAATGGGTGCGCTGATTTGCAGGACTTTTGCTTTTAATTTTCTGGAGACAGCAGTATCTTAAGTGGACGATTTCATTCAGAAACCAGTCAACCCCAATCACCATCAGTGCTAAGCAATAACACCAAGTTCAACGTGTTTTCCTCAGGCATCTGTCTGAGTTCAAGCTGTGCTGCAGCTATGGGGTTATTTAAGTCTGAAGCTCACCTGAGACTTCATCAGTAAGGTAAGAGAGTGCCAGGAATTATTCTAACATTGCAATATTGGTTTTCTGGAAGGTCCCTGCACGTCCTTTCAAGTTTCTTCATCTCTGTTCTACGAACCAGGAACAACAAAGGACGAATATTCAGTTTTGGTGTCGCTCATTCCTCTGATCATGTCATTTCCCAACAGAGAAGTGCAGATTTCCTTCTCTAGCAGCAACATTTACTGCTGTATATTAGGAAGGAAAAAATGCCATCTCACCATATGTTCTGTGTTGATGGGTCTGCACAGAAACCAGCCTGGACAGCAGACCCAGGAGCAGCAACAAAGGTCACGAGAACACTTTTTCTTGAAGCAATGTGAAAATGATGGGGATGGTAGAACGGTTTATTAAAGAAACCAAACACAGTTCTGTGTCCTTGGTAGCTTTTTTTGGCTGGTTGCATTCTGGCAGGCTCAGAGAACACAGTGATTACATACTGAAAGAGGTGCATCTTCTTATGCTTCAAACGTGCCCTTCTCTCCACCATTAATTGACCCCATCCCTCAGGTGTCCTCCAGCCCATAATAACCACGCCTTGCCCAAAGGCCATCCAGTTGTTGTATCAGGAGGGCTGATGAACAGCCTTTCACCCCGACTCATTTGCCCATTTAGGAGCCCAGCTGAGGTTAACCCCAGTTAATTACCAGATTGCTCTCAGCTGCGTTCTGTTGGGGGGATCTCAAACCGATGCCCAGAGGACAACAGAGCACCATACAGAGCAGTGCAAGCTGGAGCTGAGGGAGCTGCCCTGGGATTAAATTCATCATGGAGAACCAACTTGAAGCAGTTTATGGGTTGGTACGTAGAGTATGCTTAGGCTGTTTCTTTCCAAAAGAGAAATGGGTGATTTTAAATGCCATCACAGCCTTCTCTCATTAGTGTAAGTTAACTTGAGAGTGCTTTTCCATTCTGAATGTCATCACATGGAGCAGAAATCACTCAGCAGCACCGCGAGCTCTGAAAGGGTGAATGATTTTAAGGTGAGGTTAGAAATAAGTGCTGGTAATGCTGTAGGTTGTGCTATTCCACTCTCTGTGATGGACCCCCCTCTGTTTCTTGTGTTTCAGTGTATGTTTGTGTCTGCATGACGTTGTTTGGGAGCTGGGGGCAGACTGCATCACACTGCTTCTCTCTGTGACTTTTTAATGCCTGGTGCTCCCATTTTGGTATTGAAGCGGTTGCCTCGTAGATTTGTTTATGGAATAAGGAATGTCTTCTGTGGTTTGTTAGTGGGATTATCAGCACTTCTTGCAGATTAAAATAACCACTTTTTCATCCTTTTTAGAGGTCTGAGTTCAAAGCAGCCCCCCCTGTCCTTTTAGTCCCTGAGTCCCAGTGGAGGTCATAGAATCACGGGATGGTTGGAGTTGGAAGGGACCCCAAAGGCCATCTGGTGCCAGCCCTGCACTGAGCAGGGACACCCACAGCTCCAGCAGTGCTCACAGCCCATCCCCTGACCTTGTCTGTCTGCAGGGATGGGGCACCATTGCCTCTCTGGGCAACCTGTGATGGTGATGCTTTGTGCAGGGAGCAGAGCAGGTTGGCACAGCACTCTTCAGGCCTGATGTGCTGAGAGGGGGGGAAAAAAAAAATCCAGGAAAAACCCTCTCCTTTAATTCTGCCCGGTGATCCCTCATAGGGATTTCATGATGCACAGTTTGTATAGTAGGAACCAACGCATAAGAACAACATGTGACTTTTTCACAGCTGCATAAAAACTCAGATCTGGGCTGAAGATCAGCTTCTGAGCGCATCTCCTGTCACTGTGTCCTTTCCTGAGCATTTTTCACGCTGCCCGTTGGGACGAATTGCATCAGAATAGGTGGTTTCAGCAGCACGACTCTGCCATCTGCTCAGGGTTTCCAAGGAATGGCGGTGTGGCGGAGCTGGCTGCTGGATGAGGCAGGACGGGCCGGGGCTGCTCTGATGTTGGTGCCTCTTTCCAGAAAGGAGTAGGGAGCGTGGCAAGAGGGAAAGGAGGGTTTGCTGAGAATAAATTTGACACAGTGGAACAAAGTGTTCCCCTTAAATGTGTTCTACAGCCAGAATAGCAGCAGCACTTCTGCCAAGTGAGGGGCCTGCTGCAAGAACAGTTTGGCAAGGGGAAGATATAGCCAAATTTGAGTGAAGCAGCCTGATGGTGGGTGGCTGGGTTATGCAATTTTACTGATATTCGGCATCCATTATCTCTTGCAAAGCTTCTCTGAATGAAACAAAATGGTAGAGCAGATGACTGTTGTGCATTTAAACACTTCCATTCCAGTTCTTGAAACTTGAGAAAGAAGATGGGGAGGACAGAGGTTGTAATGAAACCCTCACTGGGAACCTGAGGGCAGAGGGGGAATATGAGCTACTGCAGTGTCAGAAATTCTTGGATTTGTTGAAACTTGGTTCTGGAAGGAGTGAGCCAGAAAGAAATCCCCCCAAAAAAGAAGAGGAAAAAATGCAATATCCTTTCACTTCAGTGCGTTGTTGTAAGTATAGTCATTTCTGGGAGAAGTATCAAGGCTTACTGCTGTTCTCGGCACTGCCACGAGGGATGAATGAGCTCTCATGAATGGAAGAATCATCATCATCGTGTAGAAATCAATGTGGTTTGGCCTTGGAAAGAGTGATTGTAGCTCAACCGCTTGTGTACAAGCAAGAGTTCTCTTCTAATTGCCTGGCTTGCCAAGAAGGGAATTTGGCTGTTTTCTTCTCCCTGGGAGTAACTTTGACTTCACGAGGATAAACTCAGTTGGTTAAGGTGTATTTAGGAACACTTCTGTCTTGTCCTTTGTGAGGTCTTACTCGAGCAAGGGAGGACTCAGCTTGAGGTTGAACTGCCACAGAGATATCAGAGCTGAAGGAGAAAGGCTGTTGTCTGTAATGCTCTCTTGTTGTCATAACCAGTGTGATGTGGAGCCCATGGGAGGTGATGAAGACAGGCAGCCTATGGAGACACATTGCGCTGCGTGCGGAGTGTGTGTGATACCCTTACCACAACAGAACCTGCTATGAGTTATGATGTGAAACTCCTGCACAGGGCAAGAGAAACCACTGCTGCCTCCGGAGCTCTGCTGCTCCAAGGCCTCTCCGTCTGGTGGCTGCTGCCAGAGAGCTGGAAACGCTCTGAGTGTTCCTGGGTTTGAACCTCTGAGTGCCTGTGTAAACCTGGACCAGCTGCTTCCACCTTCCGTGCTTCCCGGAGCGGTTCCCAAACAAAAGCACGCTTGCTATAAATTTCCAGTGCCACTTTGGCAGCTCGTGTATTGACTTTTCCATCCTCCTTTTCTGGATTTTGTTTCCTCTCACCTTTTAAGTTTCTTCCGTTTTCCCCAAGGGAGTACTTACGTTCTCAGATTGAAAACAGAAGGTTGTTCAGGTTGATTGTTAGCATGCTGTCAAACGGTATTTTCCATATAAAAATATTTATTTTACTTCAAGCCACATCTTTCTGATGGAAGAAGGGCTTAAAGGAGTCAGCGTCTGGGAGCTTCTGTGCATAAATGTTTCAGTGGTTCTGTGATTTCATGGAGCAAAATAAGAGTGCAAAGTGTAGCCCATTTCTTCTGCTGCTGCTCTTTCCCTTCTGACCATAGCGAAGCCCAAACGTGAATGAGATGCAAGTGGACTCCATGCTGCTGTCTCCCAGAGAACTGCATTATTCAATGTAGGTGAAAAAGTATCACCCAAAAAGGTTGAACTCAATGATCTCCCCAGGTCCCTTCCATCCCCTAGGACTCTATGGTGCTGCTCCTTGGACACAATGGCTGGTCTCTGGCTGTCGTATAAACCCAGCAAAGCAAGTACAGGCCCGCACTAGCTGACCTTCCAGGTGGTGTTACTGCAGTCATGTGTTACGTAATTGGAGGAGGAAGTGGTTTTAATTGGGCTGCACTCAGATTTCCAGTGAAATAGATTTTTAACTTTTGAAAGTCAATAGGTAGCCTCAATATGCAGTAAAGATTAAGGCTGTTACTGATTAAATATCGCTCCTTCCTTCCCTGAGGGAATAAAGTTTACCTCTTTAACTGCTTGAGCTCTTAAGAGAGGCTTCCAGAGAGGGTGAAGAAATCTTAATTTTCTCTCTATTTAAATGGGATAATCCTATCTTACCTCTTTCTGTTTCCAGCCCCCCTGTGTATATTCCAATTAAAAGCTCAACCTTCTGGATTTTTCCAGATCTATATAGATCTGGAAAATAACATTAGCTGGTACTTTTTAATGCGTTCTGAGTGGTTGGAGTGACGTCCCCGAGCAGCTGAAGGCATGGCTGTGGTTGGCAAGGCGGTGTGAAAAGTCCTTCAGCTCAAAGTGCTGCTTTTCATACATGAGCATGAATATTTCCTCTTCTGCACCGACAGCATCCATTTCACAGAAAACAATAATGAGAGAGAAAAGAGGAGGTTTTATCCCAGGGCCATGTCACCAAAGGCCAGGCTAGAGCCTGAAGCTTGGTAATAAAGACACCTGCCTATCTTTAACTTGTTCCTGCTCCACTGTACCCTTTGGAGACCTTGCCACAAACAAAGCGTTGCATGACATACAAATCTGGAACTGAAGAGCCTCTTCTGCATGAATCTCATGCTCCCTCCTGCCACCCATGCCTGGCAAATTAGAAGTGAGGAGAGCCTCCTCACAGCACTGAGAGGGCCACTGAAGTCACAGGGAGTGCAGCAGATGATATCTAGAAGTGCAAAAGCAACTCGAGCATCTCGCTGGTGCAGACTCTTCGTTCTCTCCAGCAGCTGTTATCCAGCCTGACCTTCTCCCCGCCCTCCATCTGTGCTAATTAGACCAGGCTTTGAGGTATCAGTCCTTTCTGTTAGTGATTTTTGTCACAGAATTTCTAGCAATTTAGCCAATTGTGTTGCAAATTAACCTTTGGCATTCTCTTATGGAGAAATGGTGTTGATCCCTGATTAGTGTCTTGTGAAGCTGCTGGCAGTCATCGCTGTGTGTTAGTTCTGCTGGGCTGGTGAATTCAGGGCAGTTCTTCCTATTGCAATTAAAACACCAAACCTGCAATGTGGCTGCACCAGCAGCAGCATGTCAACAAACATGTAAACCCAGTAGTATTCATAGAATCACAGGGGTTGGAAGGGACATCTGGAGGTCTTTGAGTCCAACCCCCCGATAAATCATGTTCCCTACAGTAGGTTGAACAGGAAAGTTTAAATGACAGGCAGAAGAAATCTGAATCCATATTGTAAAAGGAGAGCAATGAAATGGAATTTGTAATACAAATTACTGTTTTTGATTCTGCCTTACCTTTCAGTGTGGGGAAAAAAAGTCATAGAATCGTTAAGATTGGAGAAGACCACTAAGATCATTAATTCCATCACCAACCCCTCCCATCCCCACCGTGTCCACTGACCATGTCCCTCAGTGCCACATCTCTGTGGTTCTGGAGCACCTCCAGCTGAAAGAAATATCAAGTCAGAATTTGGCTCAGGGGTATTGTGCTATTCATGGCTCTCTGAAGCAGGGAGTATGGATTTCTTATTTAACTGAAATCTAATTTTGTGATACTTCACTACTTACATTGGTAGATCATAGCGTTATAGAATGGCTTGGGTTGGAAGGGACCTCAAGGATCATCAAGATCCAACCCCCCTGCCACAGGCTGTGGTAAGTGGGTTTGGAATGAGGCCATGGTTTGCACAAGCAGGAATCAAAAACTGTCATCTACAGATGTGTATCATGTGCCAGTGAGTCAAAATGTGCTGACAATAGCAGCCATGTTTCAGAAACAAAATGTTGGCGCTATGTTCTTCACTGTCATCAGAAGAAGAAGGTGGTTGCTGAAAAATGGGATCCTTTTAAGTAATAACTCCTTAAGAGCTTTTGTTTGTTTGTCTGAGTCATAGAATCACTGAATGGCTTGGGTTGGAAGGGACCTCAAAGACCTTCCAGCTCCAACCCCCTTACTGCAGGCAGAGTTGATCAGGCACCAGGGCCCCATCCAACTCATGGATGAGTCATGCTAATTTTTAGGAAGGTCTGCAAAGATCTCTGCACTATCACTGCACAGTAGTGCATGTAGGTGGGCAATACCATACCCTACTTGGTCATGATCACCACCACTGCATCTGAAAGATGTCATAGTCTTTATATTGCAGGTTGTTGGTTTGTTGTTGTTGCTATGTATTTTCCTTTATATTCTCTGTTCTTGAAGTTTCTGAGTAACTGTGTGCGTGCTCTGTTTGGAATTTAAACAGATATTTGGGAAGTGGCTGTTAGCTATTACATTTCTTGGCTTCAGTGTCCAGAAATCCAGTGGGATTATCAAATGGATTTTTTTTTTGTGAAGGAGGCAGAGATGTTGTGATGGACCAGAAATATTTGTTTTTAGTTCTTTCACTCCAGCTACTATCATAGTAATTAGGAGAAGCAACAACAACAACAAAGACATAATTTCTCTTAGTCCCTTCTTTTTTCTTTCTCTCATGCTGGAGCAATGAGAGGAATTGACAGAGAAATGTCACTGAGCTGTCAGCAGTGCTTCTATAGCAACGTGCAAAGAGCACTTTCTGACTTTATTTATTGAGAGCAAGAAGGGTTCCAGAAGGATTTGCTGAAGGCAGGGTTGCACTGTTTGGAAACCTTGCAGGTGGTGGGGAAGCCATGGCAGGAGCATCTAATTGGAGGCCATAGAGGGTCTGTGGCCTCTGATGAGACAGAATGTCGCTTTCCCAAGTATGTGCAAATCTGTGAAAGGTGCCTGGTGACCCTGGGTTGGTGCAGAGGAACATTGGGTGAGGACATCAGGGCTGGGCCAGGAATACAGGCTGCAACATTCCAGGTTGGGAAAGAGGAGAACGGTTTGTTGGTGCAAACCCATCTGTTAGGAATTGGGCAGTGGGGTATCTCAGTGTGCATCTGAAAGTCAGCAAACCCTCTCCATGCTGGTGGCTGCAGCAGCAAAAATAATGCTATGAGCCTGACAAATGGTGTTTGGCACCCTGGCAGAGGCCATTGCTTCCTGCCATATGCTGTCACTGCAGGAAGAGAGCTGCTGTGTGTTGAAAGCAACAGTGGGAAAGCTCTTCTCAAGCAGATGGAGGCAAGAACTAAATGTCAGGCATTGGTACGGATTGGGCAGGGCCTGGGGCTCCTGATGGCATGAGGGGGGTTGGGGCAACTGGGTCCCTATGAGGATGGGGGTGGTGGTTTTGCTGCAGCTAAGACCTTAACCATGAATAAAGCATGACAATCACTGTAGGAATGATTGAATGACAAACGTAGTTCTCACTGTTAATTCATTTAATGTGCTGTTTATTGTAGTAGGAGTAAAACCAAGTGTGATACGCCAACGCACTAGTTACCTCTTAAATCCAGTTCTCCTTAGTGGACCATTTGTGGTGGGAATGTTCTTCAACAACTGGAGAAAGCAGGAAGACCTCTTGTGTTCCAGTTCTAAGTGGAGAGCTTCCTAGCAAGTATGTAAAATTGTCTCTACTGATCAGATTAGAAGGGTGAATCGAGACAGAAATCACACTGCTTTCGCTCCAGATTACATTTGAACAGGTTTGCCTGCATGCATTCCTTCTACTTGTAGGATGTCATTATGAACATCCTGACAATGTTTTCTGTATGTGATGCTGTGGGTTGACTTGAGCTGTGTTATCTCTGGGTGTAGTCCTCAGTTCTTGCCCTGATTCTTCTGCGAGAGGAAAGAAAAATCCCTAACATGGAAGAGATCTCCAAGAAAGAATACTGGGAGCTCTTGGGTTAATGAAGTTCATGTTCTTCCTAGACTTAATGCTGTGGGATCTTGAAGAAATTACTTCTGTGCACAGCCATAGTTCTTGAATTGCAGGAGATGGTTAATAGCTGGGCCTGGTGTCGTCTGTGTTTATGTCTCCTACCTATCAGCTTTAAAATGTGCATTTTCAAAACATCTACAAGCCATGAAAGAAATAATTTTAATTGCAAATAGGGTAGCCCACCTCTCTGGAGGTTTTCAAGAGCCATTGAGATGTGGTGCCGAGGGACGTGGTTAGTGGTATGGTGGTGATGGGTTGATGGTTAGACTTGGTGATCTTAATGATTCTATGACATGAATAACAAAGCTTGTACTGGTGCTAGTTCACATACAAGGAGCCTGATTTGCTCAGGTTTTGAAGTCAAACAACATTTGTCGTCTTAAGTGAAAAGATGGGGTCATGGAAATGTTATGACCTCAGTAAGTCATTGATTTTTCTAATTGAATCTTTAATCAAAGGAAAATGAATAAGTTTTGATTCCCTTCTCGCCCTCACAACAAACAAGGATGCTAACCATCAGAAATGTGTTCTAATGAGTGTATCGTTTTGCCTCTGAAAAGAAGCAAGTGCTTTAAATGGAATTATGGTAATGGTGTGATCATTGTCTGGGCTGCTTAATGAGTTTAGCAGCTGTTGCAACGTTAAATATTTTGCACTTAAGAAAAATACCTCCTGTTAGAAAAAGCTGATGGATCCTCTGCTGTTGTGCTGGACACATCACACGTAGCTCTGTGCACTGCCAAAATAACCTCTGATTTGGACACCGCAGTCTTCAGTGGGTTTGGCAGCTTCAGTGCTTCAACATAAATACAAAAATGCATTTTAGATGCTCTACTCTGAACTAACACATTATATAAAAGTCTGACATCATAAAAGCATGGGAAAGTGGTTGGAGTGGTGAGATATTGGGGAAGGATGCATAAGGAGGTGGTGGAGTCGCCATCCTTGGAGGTTTCCAAGCAAAGGGTGGGTGTTGTGCTGAGTGACATGGCCTAGAGTGGTCAAAGGCACGGGTTGATGGCTGGGCTTGATGATCTTATTGGTCCTTCCAACTGTAATGGTTCTGTGATTCTATGTATGTACATGGAGAAATAAAACTGAACTCAGAATGTCAGGAAAAAGGAGGCTGTCCATCAGCCATAATTAATCTGGGCATTAGGGGATTTTGCAGAGAGGAAAAACATATAATTAAATGTGTAGGGAACAGTCAAGGAGGGTCCATAGCAGCCCCCACCCCTCATCTGGTTATGAAAATGCAAGGCAACAGTCAGAAAATGTGCATGCAAGAAAGTGCAATTGCAGTGGAGTTTCTTTCTTGGGGACAGAATAGTTGCATAACTCAAACTGTGGGAATACTTGTTCTTTTTGCCTTGAACAGACTTAAACTGAAATGGAGAGGGCTGAGTAAGTTATTATTACTCAGAGGGGCAGTGGTGCCCCATCCCTGCAGACAGCCAAGGTCAGGGGATGGGCTCTGAGCACTGATGGAGCTGTGGGGGTCTTGGCTCATTGCTGGGGGTGGGACCAGATGGCCCTTAAGGGCCCCCTCCAACTCCAGCCATTCTATGGTTCTGTTAGGCTCATGTGTGTGACATCCTGCAGGATGAGGTATCTCTGGTGTTGTGCCCCCATTTGAATGGGGCTATTCAGTCAATGTACCTGATTATTTGGGACATCTCTTCAGCACTACTTTCACTTCAGAAGTGAAATAAATGCTCCCACCCTCTGTGTTGGTGGTGTAAAGGAGCCCCATGGGCACTGAGAGTGGCATCTTTGGGAATTAACATTTTTGTACTGATATAATCTAGTATTATTTTCCATGCTGTTGAAATTTAATTAGTTTTACTGCTTAATAACGATGCTTTGTATCTTCTACTAATCCCTAACCAAAATTAATTCAAGCATCCGTGTCTTCTGATGGAGATGTGTGTAAATAAGGGCTGCATAAAATTTCAGGGCATGGTGTGAGAAGCCATCATTTTGCCCTCACCACTGGAGATTTATTCACAGTCTTTGAAAGTTTGGAATTAAAGGAAAATGTGAAGAGTCACGCTCAGAGCATTAGAACTTATTTGGAGTATTAAAATGCAGTAATAGGCTTCATCCTGAGGTTTGCATGAGGGAGATATTATAGGGTTAAGGAGTACTCAAGAAGTTGAGGGTGCACAGTAGGTCACAGCCTGGTTCAGAGTGAAGTGACAGCACTCTGATTCACAGCACGCCTCTCTTGAGATGCACGTCTTCCTTCATGCCAGGAAAAAATGTCAGATTTCATTGGTACCTGGGTAGAGATCCAGGCATAAAACCTGAAACTACATTGCAGAGTTTGGGTACGGTGTATTTATTTGATGTATTCGGGTATTTATTCCTTTCCTAATGCCTACGCTTGACAATATGGTAGGACATGTGGAAAATACATGCATATTTGGAGCAAATATTCTGCTTTTTTTCATGTATTCAATTAAGATACAGTTTGTAAGTACAAAATGTTTGTTCTAGATGCTGATACATGAAGTCGAGCTGGGGCTGCATTTTCCAGGAACAAACAGTCCCATGGAATGTGTAGTCATTGCTTGGAGCCGGGAGGCAAGTAGGTTTTGTGAAATCTCTCCAGTAGCTCAGTGTGAATATCAATGATGGCAGCTTGGTTTTTGCATGATAAATTCACTCAACTATTAAATTACTGGAAAGGAATCCACCATTTCAACAAAGACTGAATGCGTCTTGTGCGTTTATATAAAGGATGTCATTATGATGGTTTCTGACCCTGAAGAAGATAAAAAGGTACATCATAATTTCCCTTTAGTTTTCTTTTATTAAGACATCAAAACAAACAAACAAAAAAACCCAGCAAATTATTTTTTGTGGACCTTCTAGCACAGAATCACTAAGAAAAGACTTCTCAGATCCCCAAGTCCAAAACCATCCCACCCCCACCATGTGCACTGACCTCAGTGCTGCATCTCTGTGGTTCTGGGACACCTCCAGGGATGGTGACTCCCCCACATCCCTGGGCAGCTGTGCCACTGCATTACTGCTCTTTCAGAGGAGAAATTCTTCCTAATATCCAACCTTATCCTATGCTGGTGCAACTTAAGACTGTTACCACTCATCCTATCGCTGCTACCTGGGAGCAGAGGCTGACCCCCAGCTCAGCACAACCTCCTGTCAGGGAGCTGCTGAGAGCAATAATGTCTCCCCTGAGCCTCCTCTTCTCCAGACTGACCCATCCCAGTTCCCTGTATCCTCATTGGGTTTGTCCCAGTGTCTGGAAATGGAGCATCCCTCCTCTGATGGGTGACAAGCAGCACTCCTTGGTTGGTTCCTGGTCTGTTCCTCCTTTCCAGACAGACCACAGGTTTTCTTCTTGAGAAGCTCAACTTGACGTAAAGCCCTCTTGTGTCCAACTGCAGAGGTATGTTCTAAAGCTCAATATCTCTGAATTTTGGGGGTCTCTAGCCAGGACATGATTACAAAATTCCTGACTCTTTTCTCCCAAGTCCTCCATCAACTCTTTGAAAATTATTTTTAAGTGCTGTTTTTTGAAACTCTTCAGAGGGGTGCAAAAACAAACAAACAAATGCTTAATCTGTATGAATAAATCATCCAGTATTTGGTTACCAAGCAGTCCCATGATCCATCTAGAGCCCTACCACTCAAAAGGTCCTTTCCTCCTTTCAGGTAGCCTTGTTAACTACATCTTTCAAAACCAGAAAATGCTAAATAAACTCTTCAAAGCTGGGAAGGTAATCATCAACAGTCCAAGCTCTAACATTGTTTTGGGTCTCTGGGAGAGGTGAAGGCTCTGTGCAGTGTTTGTATGGTGTCCAGCTTCGGCACAGCCCCAGGCTGGTACCCAAACCACAGCTTCTTGAGTGCTTCTGCAACACCCATCCTGCACCGGTACCTGGCTTCCTTCCCAGCTGTGCTCTAGTGTAGATGTAGCTCAAAAGTCCTTTTTCCAGAGGAAAATGGCTTCTAAAAATGTGTATTTCAGACTGCACAGGGATGATTCATGACAGCTTCAACCTGGAGTGCTCCTGCTGTGTTCACTGGCTCAGGAGCAGATGAGCACAGCGGCCCTCATCCTTTGTAACTGATGGCAGCAGAAGCAGTTCTGGCCTTGTTATGTGACATTTATAGAGCGTGGCACTATCATCTGCTGCTGATCTTACCTGGAGTGAATTCAAGGCTGAGGTGTCCTGGCTGAGAGGTTTGGTTTTGGGTGGAAACCAACTAACTTTCCATCACAAGGTTAAGCCCTTGGAGAACCTTCCCCAAGTGACTGAGGTACATCTGTAAACAGAGCTGCGTTGGGCTTAGAGAGGTCAAAGCCCGAGTGCTGGCAGAGACTGAGCTCCCTGAAGCTTGGCCCTATCAATGTTGAGAGCTCAAGCTGAGAGGGTTGGCCAGTTGTGCGGCTACGAATGCCCTGATCACACATCATGGATGTCATCTTTATTAGTCCGCGTTTCATAAGCCATGAGCTCATCTGGAAGCAAGTCACTGCTGATATCAGTCCGTGGCTAATAACAAAGAACTCAGCGGGGTGTTGATTTGGGCGCTCGGGGAGTGAGTCCAGGAGGTGCTGTGGCTTTTGTCAGTCCAACGTGCTCTGCCTGGTGCTTTCTGCTTGTCTGAGTCAATGAGATGATAAAGCCTCATGGAGCAACAAGGGAACAGGCATGGCTGTGGTGCAGGCCCTGCAGCAGGTGCAGGGTGGCTGTTGTTTTCAGCTCTCTGCATAATTTAAGGGAATAGATTTGATGTGCATGGAAAAAGGTGGTGAATGGGAAGGTGACGTTTGATTTCTTTTGGAATTTTGACAAAGCAATGAAGCTGTATGGTATGGAATTACACTTGGAGTTTAAATGAAACGCATCAGTGCTGCATGAAAATCCCAGGAAACCTTGAAATAGTGATCAGGGGAGCACAAATGTGCAGTGCCCCATAGCTGGCGAGTTTATGAGGCATTAAAGCAGTGCTTGGAGGCTTCCTGTGCCATATAAACAGTTCTGTTACATAAGCATGTCATCTTATGCTGGGTTTACGGATGTGAATTCCCTCTGGGCTGGTAATGGGATGGTGCCACAGTCCAACAGTGCCTGCTGTTTATTTACTGTATGGGGCTGGGGGCAGTGAGACAGCTGAGCAGTACTGAACCCATCCAGAGCTTCACTGTTTCTCCATAGCAGAAATCACTGCTAAGTCTTCACCGGAATCATATTTCCAGCCTCAAATTGCTTCAAGCCTGCTAAGAATTTATGTGATACGTTTTAAATCTGGCACAAAGCTCGCACAATACGGTCAGGGTGCTCAGGAGCAGTCAGTCCAGGTCTGACCCCGGTGAATGCGTGGGGACACTGCTGGTGCTGGCAGTGGTTGTGATGGGGACCAGCCTGGATGTGACCTGTGTGACACCACCGCGTGAAAGCAGCACCTGGGCAGTTCTCACAGCTGGAACCATTTGTCTGCACGGCTCTTTGCCTTGAATAGGATTAAAACACTTGAATCAAAGTGAGCCCGAAGGGAAAAAGTGATACGGAGCTTCCTCTGTGCTCCTCGCACAGGCACAGCATTGGTTCAGAAATGTCTTCACATCAGGTCAGTTCACACATTCTGGCAACCTCTGTAGAGATGATGTTGGAGCGAGCGCAGCTCGGCGATGCCCAGCAGATGAGTCACTTGTTTGTCAGACTCAGTGCTTCTACTCCCAGTGACACCGTCGTGCCCGAGGGTGCTTTGAGGGACGATCCTTTGGGGTTGGCCCTCTGCGCAGGAATGCATTTATGCTGCGAAACAAAGAGCCATTAGTGCTTTAGTATTTGTTTATAACATCCGCGTCGCTGCGTTTGTGCACCGAAGGGCTGAAGAATTGGTGGTGGCTTTGGAGAAGCTGGCGGACTTTCTTTGTACCCAGGGCAGTGTTCTGGGTGTCAGAGAGCTGCACGTCCTGCTAAGGCAGAGAGCCATGGAATATCCCGAGTTGGAAGGGACCCATAAGGACCATTGGGTCCAACTCCTGCAGGATCTGTCCCCAGCTGTCCCACTGCACTTCTTTGCCTGAGCGAGGGCTGCTGGTGCTTCCTGATGGAACGCTGGATTCTTGATTCCAAAAGGAATGGGTATCCACAAACCCTTTCAGCTTCTTTTCAGACAACTGAAAGCGAGCTGTTCTTGGGCAAAGCTGAGCTTTTGTGGGGTTTGGCTGAAAAATGTCTGTTTCCAATGCTTCATTTCCAAAAATAATTCAGTTTTTGGCTATTAGGAAGCAGAAAGATAAGATTTTTTTAATCTATGGCAATCCCTCTTTTTGCTGTTGAAATTCTTCATGTGAAAAAGATACCTGCTGGATCCCATCCGAACACTTAGGAGTTACAGCTTGGATAAATACTTCAGTACTTGCCCAGTTTTGTCTCAGCGGGATGGCTCTCAGAGGTGCATTCATTATTTTGATATTACTGTGTGCAGGAAAATACAGAGAGCTCAGGCACAAACCTCACCCAGTCATGTTTAAACACATGCAGTGCCAGTGTGACCGAATAGGCAACTTGCACTGAAAATGGGGTGGTGGGGGGAAGGCATTTCTTGAGCTCAATCCATCTTGTTCTGTCTGGGTCTGATGAAGACATACTGCAGTTATTTAAAGCTAGCAAAATGGAATGTCGTGCACAGTGACTGAGCAGTGCACAGCTCTCCCATTGCTCTTCATCCTCAGTGCTCCTCTTTTCCCGGCCACCCATCAGCTATGTGGTTTTCCTGGATGGTGCAGGGCGGGCTGCAGAGCAGGAGGTGAGTGCTATTCCTGTCCCTCTTACCACCTCGCTGGATTTTGGATAAGGTTTTGCTCAGTCTCAGCCTCTCTGTTGTAAATAGGTGATAATGTTTGCCATTGTGAAGTGCTCTGGTTTCGATGGGAGGATGCCAGGAATGAATTATTTTTATGATGTTGTGACATAGTATGCCTTTCTCACGTCCCTCTGTACTGTAGCTCCTCTTTTGATGATCCCTTTATTTTCTGCTTGTGCTTTTTTCCCCAGCATCCCAAGGTGCAGTTTTCAAGCAGAAGAGCTGATATATTTTCAGGAAACAGACTGGGCCTCTGAAGGATGGGGTAGGAAGGATGATGGTTTCCACCCACTTTGCTGGTCCAGGTCTGGATAAAAGCTGTGTCATACATCAGGGCATGTGGGGAAAGAAACTGGGAGATCTGGGGGGGGCGGGTAGGGGGGAGGGAGCATTCCTGCTTCTTTTGGTCAGAAAGCAGCTCCTCTTTGTCTGTTTCCATCTGGTAGAACCCATCCACTAAGCAGCTGAGCACTGTTGATGCACGCGGGGATGGAGGCACCTCCCAACAGCCCGAAGTGGGAGCCCTCACTAGGGTGGGTGTTTCTCTTTTTTTTTAAAGAGAACTCAGAGGACACCTGTATGAGAGTCTTCCCACCTTAAGCCAACCATTCTTGCTGGGTTATCTAAGCTAAGCAAGGCCTGGACCCAAATAACACGCTTAACTTCTACCTGACCTTCATTTGCTTTCCAGAAGCCTTGCAGGTGTGTTGGTAAGTAAATACCATGTGCAGTAATTTTCCTAGCAAAGTGCATATATAGTTGCCATTAATATTAATAGCAGCTATTATTTGCTAAATGGACTTTCTGGTTAACTGTGTATTTATCACAGGTTGTTTGAGTAAAGTTGGAGCGCAGTCAGTGCTATGTAGCAGCTGCAGGCTTGAGGGTGGGGGGGAAAAAGAAGAAATAATTAGTTGTCAGGTAGCCTCTAATTACCTGGATAGCATGGTCCTGCTATGCAATTAGGTGGTCCTGCTATGCAATTAGATGCTCAGCACTTTGCATGTACATAAAGTGACCTGCTTGGCTGGTGTGTCCGATGTAACCAAGGCAGTTGGTTAATGTGCAGCACATTTCCATCTGCAAATCTGTAAAAAGCTGATTTCTTCCCTAACTTAGTTCCCCCCCCGCTGTAAATCTGACATGAGTCTTCCTATGGAAGCTGAATACTATGGGCAGAAGTCAGACATTGGGTCACTTTGCTTTCTTTCTTAGTTGATTAGTCTAGCAGGGGTTTATGTTAATGTGTTGGAGCTTTGCAAAATTGAGTTCTCTTGTTTTGGCAGCTGGAGTCGTTCTGAATTATAATTTAAATGTCTGTTTAATAATCAGAAATGTGTTTTTTTTTTGGTCAGTGAATCTGATTGATGTATCATGGGAGGTAGAATCCCATTTCTTTCATGCTTCCTTACACTGGAGCGTTTCAATTTATTTCTCCATCATTAGAATGGTAATGGGGAGAAAGGAGGGGATGAAGGATGCTGTTTTCTAGGCTGTTATTTATCTGAAAGAGATGGTGCTAATTATGAAGCACCTTTAGCTCAAAGAAAGGCCCCTTGTTTGTGAGAGGACACAGTTTGCTCTTCAGCACCGAACTGTTAGTTTATACTGGGTGGGTGCAAGCCAGATGAGACTTCAGCCACATCCACGTGGCACTGAGTGACATGGTTTAGTGGGCATGGGTGATGGGGTGATGTTTGGACTAGATGATCTTAGTGGTCTTTTCCAACCTTAATGATTCAATGACCCTATGGTGCCTTTAGAATTCTGTCCTTAAGCATATTTGAGCGTCTCGCAGCTCTCACCCATGACCAGGTGACACGTGGGCCAACTTTGCAGAGGACACAAAGGTTCTTCATTGGAGGGAGTCCCTGTGCCAGTTCAGTTCACCTCCAAATGATCATCGGCTTCAAAAGTGATGCTGGAGAAACTGCTCAAGTAATGGGTTTCACGGGTGGTGATGAGCCACACATTCCTTTTTTTGAATACTCTTCTGTGACTTATTGCAGTTCCTCCAGCTGTAGTTCATGGTGGGCATTCCCAGAGATGTGCTTCATGCAGTGGGGTCAGGCGATGGAGAGATGCAGGCATGGCCAGGGAGAAACCTTGAATTTCTGTCCCTGTTGGATTAGATGACATTTAAAGGTTCCTTCCAACTCGAACAGTTCTGTGACTCTTTGAACTCATGGTGCCCAAGGTATGCTCAGTGGGTGCAGTTCTGAGCATAAAACATTCAGTGCACTCAAAGACAGATCCTATTACAAACTTAGTATGATAATGCGTGTGTGCTAGGAGGCAAACTGAATTTCTGGCATTTCTTGTCTTTTGGGGACTTGACTTGACAGCTGTAATAATGTTTAATAATAAGGTATATCTTACTGATGTTCTCACTGGAATGATGGAAAATGCAGTTATCCTACAATGAAAAGGGAAAAAAAAACCCAACCCTTTATAACATTTATTATAACTGAATTCCTTTGCAAATAAATAGGATGGAAACCTTTCCCATAGAACCATTAAGGTTGGAAAAGGCCTCTAAGAACATTGAGTCCATTGTGTTGTGTTAATATTCTAGTTCAGAGGGAAGCAAGCAATCTTATATGGGCAGAAACGTTATTGTTAGGAGGAGTAAAATACACATTTTCAGATTCTGTCAGGGTATGCAGGTACTCCACATTACACGTGTTTTACATTGTAAAATAAATTGAAAGAATAATTCCTCCTTGTTTTGTATGGGGTTTTTTTTGTTGTTGTTTTTTGCTTCTGCCTGAGGTACAATCCAGAAATGGTCTATTGAGGGGGAAAAAACCCATCAAACCATTTCCAGGAAAATAATAAGCACAGCAGCACTTTAGGGAAGAGAATGACTATGAGAAGCATGTTCTAGGAAATACCTGATGTTACAATAGCTGAATCATGACATCTAATTACTTCTTGCTTTCTGCCAGTACAGGAGTGCTGTAAATCAAATGTTATGTTCATTGGAAGGACAGTGTAGGGCTCAGATGAAAGCTGAAAGGGATCATACCATGTGATTGGTGTTGCTGGAGAGATGTATAGGAATCCTTCAAACCTTCTGATTAAATGCTGCTTGAGAGCAGACTCAAGTTATTCATTGCCTATTTGTCCATGCACAATAGAGTTTTCTTTTGATCCTCTTTGGATTATCCATTGGGCTCCAACTTATCAGAACTGAAGTGCAGATAAGAATTCTGTTGTGTGAGGACAGCAGGGGGACAAAGCCCTCAAGGCAACCTCACCTGGTGATGGAGGAGGATAAAAGAACAGAAGTTTTACATTATAAATATGCAATTCTACAGCTCGTGGTTTGGGCTTGTATGGTAGCAGTGTGATTTGCTTTGACTGCAGGTGCCTGAATGTGCCTGTTTAATGGTTTGGTCTAGAGCTGCCTTTGCCTCCTCTACTCTGTTCTTTTATAGCCTGGGCATGGATAGATGGAAAATATTTCCCAGGTCACTGAACAAACTGAAAGAAAAAAGATTGTGGCTTTTATTCCCCATTTTCTTAAGTCTTTCCTTATATCTTTTATCTTTCTGTATAATTTGAGCTCTGTCTTAGGATCCTGAAGCTCATGGAAGTTACTTGCTTGGTGTCTATATAATGGGCGTTAATTATTGGACTCTGTAGAACGAGCATAGACTGCAGGGAATCCTCCTGGCCACTGAGTGTCATTGTTAACTCAGGAGAAGTGGGGTGATGAGAGAAATCTCTTTAATTGGGGGAGAGGAATGTGTGCAGGCAGCTTGGGCAGGTGATAAGTTAGTTAGCTGCCATGGTCTGCTGAATGGCAAGGTTGGTCTTTGAAGAAAGACTGCTGCAAGTTCCCAAGCATGCTGGGAACTTGGTTTGGTATGAACCTGCAAGATAGGTGACTGTGCATAGCAGCAAGGTGGGATCCTTGGCTGAGTTGAGTTTAACACCATTAATTTTGGGGACTGTCACATCTGGGCACCTCAGGCTGCTGCTCCCTGTTGTCTCTGGCCCATTCTTGATCCATCCAAACTGATGGCACTTCTAACATCTCCCCAGGCCCTCTTCCTTGGGGCTTGTGCCACTGCAGTCATTTCTGTTGTGCAGGGTGAGGAGTGCTGCTTTTCTCCCTGCTCTGTTATGCCATTGTAGTGCAATGGGTCATTGCTGTGCAGCAGTGGCAGAGCAGGGCTGGTGCCCTTGTACAAATGCAGGGTCCTCTTTCAGCTTGCAAAGCCTTGAAATGCAATAGTCCAGAAGAGAGCCGTCATCATCAGAAGCAAGATTATTTCCATAGAAGGAAAAATACTTGAAGAAAAGTAGTTCAAACAGTGGTTTGTGCAGATGTTTTCAAGTAGCGAGTGAGTTTTATTACCTGAGCATTTCTGCTTTATGGCCACATGTACTGTAGGAACAGAGTGAAATTTCCTGATATCTAAACTTGTGAATTAATGCTTTTATTGAATGCATTTTTCATAGGGTAGGTTGGGAACCTTGGACTTCCCATGACTTACTATGAACTATTTGATGTGCGGGATAAACTCATCTTCATCATCAGCATCAGCAATGTTGGAACTAAGATAAGGACTCTGTTTTCTGGATTTGGGGCTTAAAATGTGCCCTGCATTAGCATTCAAGTTAATAACATTGGCTTGCAGTGATGGCAAGAGGGAAGGATGTGACTGGAAGGTATCAGCCTGGGGTTCAGAGGAGGAAACTATTGCAGGTAGGGAGGAATGTGATGTGGGTTGCCAAGTTAGAGCATTTTAACGCTGCTTCTGAATACCATCTTGCTCTTACCTCTCAGAACTGCCTTGCGTAGAACAGTTGCTTTGCTGGCTTGTCTTCACCTCTGGGAAAAGAAAGGTATTTTCTCTCCAGGATGGCAAATCTGTCTTAAAGCTCCTATATTATTGGAAATAAGATACTGGTGTTTTACTGACTAAGCAGGAGATGAAGCCCTCTCCAACTGCCTTAACTTCAGCAGGATTTAGCAGCAAGATCCACTATTCCTGGTAGTTACGTTGCCATGAAAACACCTTTCTTCCCTTATAAAATCTACTTAAACCGGGCAAGGGCTTTGCAAATCCCATCTGGGCAGTGCAGCTGCCGTGGGGCAGCCAGGAGGAATTCCACCGTCTGCCCGTGTCTCGCCGTCTCGGTGGAGAGCAGGGAGGAGTGGGGTGGAGGAGAGGCTGATGCTGAGCCAGAAACCACCTCCTTCCTCCGCTGCTTTCCTTCTGTAGCCCCATAGCTGTGGTTTCGCTCCTCGCAGTCCCAAAGTTGAGGTGGCTCTCTCCAGTTTGTGCTAAATCACTTTTCCTTTGGCGGGCGTTGGTTCCGGCAGCGGAAGGGCTCTCTGCGTGGAGTTTGAGGCCGTTGTTTCCACTCCCGTGCTGTGGAGTTTTTGGGGGGTCCCTTTGTTGCATTGGTCAGAGCTTTAAATGCCCTCGAGTGATGAAGGAGCTTTTCCTATTCAAATGGCTCGGCTGCAAACGACAATAAAAAAGAGTTTTTGAACCAATCTCCACATTCTTCTTTAAAAAATAATATATTCTTTCTTTTTCCTTTTTCTTAAAATCACCATTCCTCTGTAGGTGAGGTGGTAATTCAGCTCTGCTTTGATCTGCGATCACTCAGTGCCCTCTGGGAATGCAGCCGTATTTTTGCCCGTGTCTCTGAATGGTTCCCTGACCACTTGATTCAGAACCACTTATCTCAAACCTCTCTTGCACAGCTTTCATCAGCACAGGCTGCAAAGAGACCTTATCTATTCTGGGCAAGCGGCAGCACAAGCCCAGCATCACACCCACATGTCCACATAGCAGTTTGGGAAGCACTGAATGGAGACTGAGTGGAAGGGACATTGGGACGGGAAATAAAGATAATGTTGAAAAAATATAGAAGAAACATTTACAGCAGAGAACAAATAGATTATCTTTTCTTTCTTTTTCTTTCCTATTTAGCCAATTAAAGTCCTTAGATGTCACCACTGTCTCTATGGATGAGGCTATTGACACTGTGCTGCTGGTGTCTGCTGGCCACTTGCACCCAGAAAAAATTGAAAGAGAGCTATTTGGAGAGAGAATAAATATGAATGACACAAAATTACAACATCTGAACCAACAGCCAGCATCACTGCCATGTTTGGGCATCTTGTTTTCTATGAGGATCATTCTAAAATGTGTTTAAATGCCATCTTCCCTAGAAACTTCTGCTCTGAAACAAAAGCCACTTGTTCTACAGCAGCTGTAGGGATGAACGAGGTGTTCTTTGGTGCTCTGTGTTCGCCCTGAGTTTTGGGGGTGGTGACGGAGGATGTTCTATGAGGATTTATTTTTGAAAGGCTCTCCTGCTGCTTGGCATAGCACATCTGCCAAACGTGGTGGCTGTCATTGAATGGCTCAGCTTGGAAGGGACCTTACAGACCATCCAATCCCAACCCCTGCCGTGGGCTGGGTGCCCTCCATCAACTCAGGCTGCCCAGGGCCCATCCATAGCCTTGAATGCCTCCAGGGATGGAGCTGTGCACTGCGCCAGTGCAATGCTTTAATAAGAACAGTCCTTCTCTGTGAAGTGCTGCTTTTGGACAGGCACTTCATTAAGAAGGACGTGAGCCGGGGAGAGTGTTCACGCTCACAGTGCTCAGCTAGGTGAGATGTGATTGAGCCCTTCGTCAGGCTCTCAGCTCACAGACTGCACAGATAAAGTGTGAGTGTTTGTGGCAGGCCGGCCAAAACACGTGTTCTGTTTTTCACTCTGCAGCACTTCAGCATCCTCCCTGTGCGCCCTCGGATGGGGCAGGCAGGGATCCCTGCAAGGTGAGAGGACTCTTAGGTGCTGCTTTGCTCCTCGCTCAATGTCTTTCCTGATTAGTGGTCACTGTGGAGCTTTTAAAATAGTTTATTTCAATATGCAGGAATGCACCAGGTCACCATTCGTCTGACGTGAGGCACTTGTGCCAGGAGATGACCGGGTTGCACTTTAAAGTAGATTGCTGGTTCCTTAGTGAAATTCTACTTGAATTAGAGAAGCTTTGGAAGAAGGCAGTAAAATGTGCATTGGGGCGAGGAGACTCTGTGCTGGTATCTGCCATTAATCTTCAGCTTTTCTCATTCTCTCCCCCAGATACTCCAAATGTCCCAAAATAAAAAGAGGGCAGATTTAGACTGGATGTAAGGAAGAAGTTTTTACACCACAGGCAGTGCGGCAGTGGCACAGGTTGCCCAGAGAGGTGGTGGTGCCCCATCCCTGCAGACAGCCGAGGTCAGGGGATGGGCTGTGAGCACTGCTGGAGCTGTGGGTGTCCCTGCTCAGTGCAGGGCTGGCACCAGATGGCCTTTAGGGGTCCCTTCCAACTCCACCAATTCAGTGATTCTATCGTTGTGCAGCTTTGGGCTTGGCACTCTGTTCCGTCTATGGATCAGTGTTTGGGTGACCTTTGTGTCTGAGAGGCTGAGAGTGGTAAATGGCAGCGATGGAGGCCTGGCACAGCAGCGAGGTGCTCAGCCAGCTTTCTCCACAGCACTGCTGCCAGAGAGCTGGGGAGACATTTCTGTCTGCGGGCCGCTCTCCTCGGGTCCTGCTGAGGGTTCTTTGTGGGCACTGAGTGCCCACCTGAGCCATGGTTTGTTCCCTTGGGCCCAGATTCCTGTTTTTCCTCTGCTTTTTTTCAAAAAGCATTGAGGCGAGCACATCCAGCTCATAGGTTTACACAACGATGTGATAGATTTGCATATATTTTCATCTTTTCCTAGGCTTTCTGTGAGCAAAGTATGATCTGTATGCACATGGCAAAGGCCACAGAATTCAGAGCGACCAAAGGGATGTGTGCAGAGCACGCCGTGGTGCAGGGAATGCTTTGGAATCACCCTTTGCTGGGAAGCAGACTGGGACAGTGGCATCCAACAGCTCTTTTTCTTTTCCATGCCAATACGTCTGGAATTCCATTTCAGCCTCAAAAAAAAAAAAAAAAAAACACCCTTTAAAAGTAAATTACACGTTTCCCATCTTGGTAGCATTCAGCACCATAAGCACTACAGCCTTCTTCCCAGCAGTCTCCTTGGGTGAGAGGCGGTGGCTTTTTTTTCCTTCCTTTCACATCTGGGGAGCAAAGCAGTGAAGTGACACAGCCACGGCCCAAACTGAAGCCACCAGGGCAGGTTCTGAACCATCTGCACCCCTGGCTGCACCCATCCCCTCGCAGCATGTCTGCACTCACGCTCTCTTTGTGCATTCATTTTTGCACTTATGTCTGGCTGTGGCTCTGTTATTTCACATCCTGGTGCTGTTCTGACCCAAAATAAGGGCTGATGCTGATTTGGAGTCACGGGTTGGTGCCTGACCCTTCTGTGCTTAGCGAGGTCTGAAGGCTTTTAATCTTCTGGATCCTTTGTGGTGCTGTGTCCACACCAACACTGTGAGCCCCGTATGGGGGCTGCGATGTACCCAAAATAAATAGATGATGCAATCAGTGAGAGTGACTGACTGCCCGTGGTGAAAGGCATTGGCACGTCAGATCCGTCGGCTCCTTTCTTGTCTCATTTTAAAGGCAGGTGAAAAATAATGGGGGAAATGAAATGTCTGGGGGTTTTCACAGCAAAAACTAAATGTAAATAAATGTGCTTGCTGGTATCTCCACCCCCAGCATCTCCCCCCGTGTTTATATTCCGTCTGCTGCTCCCAAATCAAAGGATAAAAAAAAAAAACCAAAGCAGCTTTAATTCTCACAGAGAGCTTTGGTGCTTTTCATTTGGACTCAGCAAGAGCCCCCGTTGTTGGTGAAACTTCATTTCTGCACCGTGTTCCCGGGGTAGGAGGCAGTTAGTGAATGGAGCAGCATGGGAGGAGGGATGTGGGCTGGGATCTCATCCCCTGCTCAGCAGGGACAGGGAGAGGGGTGGACACTCTGCTCCCAGCCCTGCAGAGGAGCTGCCCTGAGAATGGGAGCTCTTTCCCCCCCCCCACCCTCTATCTGTATTTACATGCCACGGAGCTCTCCAGCCTCAATTACCGTTGTGTTGTTCTGCTCTGAAGCAGTAGCGTTTCTTTAATGAACAAAAATGAAAAGAAGTTGACTTTTTTTTTTTTAATATTTTTTATTATTTAATTGGCTGACTATTTCTCCTTTTCACTGGAGGAGCTTTCACCATCGGGGCTCTCAGCTACATTGCTATCCCCTAAATCTCCCCATTGCCTTGATGATGTGGGAGGCTGTTGGTTAAATCAGACCCATTCCCTGGGCAAGGCTCTGCTCTCAAACTCCAAAGCTGCACAAAATCCTGCCAGGCCTGAACTTAGCAGGAGAGCTTCACATTCCAGTGTGTTGCAACAGTGCTGGCATCCTTATGCCCAAGCAATTCAATCATCTGCTGAAAGCATGAATTCTTCTAACCAGTCTCCTTCCTTAGCACGCCCCAGACGCAGAACGGTGAAGCCCACGGAGGATGGTGTGGCAGTTTCTGCATGGCGAAAAACTGGCAACGTTTGCTTGAAAACAAGCTGGCAGCATTGTGGGAAGGCACTCATCCCATTGCCCCAACCCATCCCTGAGGAACTGAGTTGCTGATGGATACCATTACAGCAACGCATGCTCTCACATGACGGGACGTGTGGACGCGTGCAGGTGCTGGGTGTGATGGAGGGGTAGCACAAATGGGTGCATGGCATGCATGGTACTGGGATCAGGAGATGCTGTGGGACAGGGACCAGCATGCCTGGCTTCTCCTTCCTGCCAGAAGGACTCAAATCCATGTTGGTTATGACTTCTTTGCTACAAAAAAAGACAGTGCTGTTAGCATCCTACGCTTTGCCACTAGGACTCAGCTCTGAATTACAGGTCAAGAACCGTGTTTATTTGCTAAGTTTTCTGTTTATACCATCAAGCCGCTGATGGGTTCTACTTGTAATAGCTCCAAGCTTGCAGCTGACCATTAGAAGCAGGGAGCAGCACCACGTGCTTGCTTTGGAGGGTGTGTGGAGTGCATTCCTCTTGGCCATTGCCATGGTGCTGCTTGCTGAGAACTTCAGTATGGTTCTTGGAAAAATGCATCCTGTTCCCAGGCAGCTCTCAAGTTTTCAGGGCATGAATAGCTCAGGGCCTCCAATTTGCTTAAGAGATAGTTATTAACATATACAACAGTAACTGCGAGAAGAAATAGGCATCTTTTTAACAAGCTGTTGGAGAGAATAATTAGTCAGAGTCTGGCGACAGTAAAGGATGAAAACATGAATTGGAGAAAACAAGTAGACAGCCTTTTGTTTCCTGTAAATTGGCTTTGAAGTTCAAGGAGCCATTCTCCCCTGAGAGTTTGCCTTACTGTGCTTCATTTCTGATTATTTTATTCTTATTTTCAAAGGCAGTTCTCTCCCAAGGCCTGGATGTCTCTGTGTGGTACTTTAATTTATTAGTTGTGTTGAATTTTGAGCCTGAAATCTGTCTGTGAAGAACTTCAGATGCTGGGGCCTCCAAGCCTTCTTTGAATAATGAACCAGAAAAAGCAGCTCTGATAACTTAAATTGGATTCCCTTCCCTTCCCTTCCCTTCCCTTCCCTTCCCTTCCCTTCCCTTCCCTTCCCTTCCCTTCCCTTCCCTTCCCTTCCCTTCCCTTCCCTTCCCTTCCCTTCCCTTCCCTTCTTTCTTTTTTCCTTCTTTTCTTGCTACTGCCTTCAGTTTTCAGGATTTAAACTTCTTTAAGGGGATAACGTGTTGCTGGTACTTGAAATAGTTTACAGGTCTAAAACACTGTTGAGTCCAGAATGGTATACATTCTTAGAAAGTGCCTTAATTTTTTAAATTTAATTAAATATTTTCTAAATTCTGCTAATGAACTCACAAGTGGAAAGTAGGTCATATTGGTGAAGGGCAGCCAGGTGTCCTTACTCTGAGGTGCTCCCTGTCCATGACCTTTTCTGAAGCAGCTTTAAGAGGGCTGGAGAAAGGAGCAGGAGCATCCACTGTGAGTCCCAGTATGGGTCTGAGATGACAGCCAACCCTGAGCCATTGGGCATCTTTATCTCCGTGTTGAAATGGAGGCAGCTGCAGCTTTTGTGCACAGTCCAAGTGAAACTGTGGACTTTTCACTTCTATCAGTAACAGAAATAGGAGCAGGCTAACAGGGGCTGCTGTACGTGTCCAGGTTATGTGCTGGGGGACAATGAGAAAATACAAACCTGGGTGGTGCCTGTTTGGGGAGGGAGAGGAAGAAGAAAAGAGAAGTTAAAAGATCCAGGTGACATCACCAGTCCTTAAGCTGTGAATAGCATACAAAGAGTAAAATGAGATGAAGAAATTCAGAAGAATGACTGAAGCTCCATCCCTCAGGTCAGAGAACAGGGACAGACAGAGGAAACGGAGAACAATCTTATTTTCATGAATAGAAAAATAGGAGATGTGGCAGAGAAGAAGAGCTTGTCTTGCTAGTTTGCATCTTGCATGGATAGAGAGATGATTTTTGTAAGCGTAGGAAATGGTTCTGAAGGCTCTCATCTGCCTGTAAGAGAAAAAACCTTTTAGAGAAATGCATCCCATTCTGTGTAAAGCTTTAAGTTTTGGAAGTTAGGAAAACTTCTACATGCAATAAACTATACGTAGCTTTGTTTTGTTAACTGGTGAAACAGAAGCATGAAGAACTGGATGCTTTGTGCTCAAAGTCCTGGGTGCTGTGGGCCATGAGGTCTCAGGGCAGTTCTTCTGCTCACATGCAAACAGATCATCAGTCACCTCTTGGCTTTGCCCAGATGGTTTCCCTCTGGAGGCACCATCAGTGTAAGCCCCTTCTTTCCCTCTCCCCTGCTTCTATACAGAAGTAATCAGCTCCCTAAGGGAAAATCCATTAATTGATGGCTCTGAATTCCTTGCTATTTTATGGGAAGCAGTTGGTCATCCTAACCTCTGTGAATCACATGTGGTCAGAAAGGCCCTTCAGGGGGGTGTTTGAGAACACAAAGATTTCCTGCTGATTGGACCCTAAATAGTTACTATACCTCTAGCTTCCTAAGAGCTGGGCTGCTTAGAACAGAAGAGGTTCTGATAGAAGAGACAAACCCAACCAGTTGCATCACAGGTAATGCCAACTAGTGATCTCTCTAGCATGCATTAGGTGTTCAACACTATATGCCTAATTAATCATGATGTAAGGCACCTGCAGTGCTGGTGTTAGTAAGGCCAGGCTGGGGATCAGCAGCTGCACGTGCTGATGAGCAGAGGCAGCATTGCTCAGCTGCAGAGAGGTGGGTACTCACCTATTTATTAGCAACAACCAGCTTCAGCCTGGAGCACGTCTGAATCTCTAACTCAGCTGGTTTTAAGGAGGGAAAATGAAAAAAGAGAAGTTCAGCTTGTTTCATACAGCTGCTGCTGTTTGCCCGAGGGCTCTGCAGAGTTGTTCTGCCACGCTTCTCTCATCCCTCTGCTGGTTCTTCAGGTGGTCTCGAAGCCTCTCCCCTGGTTTCTTCATTTGGTACCATGGCTCACTTCCATTGGGATCATGTAGTAAGGAAGTGGGATGTGAAGAACCCCATTAGTTGGATGTTTGCACCTCAGCCATAGCAGCCTAAGCCTACAAGCATTGAAGGTATGTTGCTAAGTTCCTATTTTCTACATGTTCTGCAAGCAGGAGAGTGAGCAAGTGGAAACTGTGATGTTTCTGGTGGGGTTTAGATGTATACTTCAATGGTGATTAAGTCCCTCTGTCTATAATCATTTAATTTAATTAGCATGTTAAAATCCTGTGTGCCATGTATTGAAATGGGAGTGTTGGGAACTGCCTAAACAAGTTAGGAAGGAGGACAAGGGGGAGTGGGGACTTGATTTGCAACTGCTGTTAGTTGAATCTCACGTGGTATGTAAACTGTTTTGAGTTTGGAGGCTTCCTTGAGTGGAAGGTCATTAATCCTAGAAGAACTTGCAGACTTTCACCGTGTTGGTTAATACTGGAGCTTATGGCACTGTAGATGTGTTCCTCTGTGCACCCTGATGCTTAGTCTGCAATGGAGTTTTGTTCAGAGCCTTTTGTTTTGCATATGTTGCAACACTTTCCTAAACCTATTCTCCTTAAATTAGTGTCAGAGTGTGAAGGATGCTTTTCTTCTGTCTTGTTATTGCCTTTCTGTGATGGTGTTCTGTTGTGCAGCAATCTTCTACATATTTCATTAAAAAGCAACCAAAAAAACCCACTTAAAATACTTCTAGCTGAGACTCGTCACTGCAAAATTAATCCTGTTTATTCCCAGAATCCGCTTTACCTATTCCCCTGAAGGTGGTGGTGTACAGCTTTTGTGAGTCCTAGCTGACAGCTGGGCATTAGGCACACCTCGTGGAGGCTTTGCCATGGTGCAGGTGGCACTGCCTTTTATGTTGGAGATGATGCAGAACCACAAAGCTGAGAGCTTGTGGGGTGCTTCTGCTTGCATATGGGAGGACTCCTGTTGGCTTGGGCAGGAGGAGGAGCTGCCTCTGGAGGTGCTTTAGAAAGAAAATCAGCTGGGAGTTGAAAACAAACAGGGATTTCTTGTAGTTCATTGCCTTATTGGCTTCGTGTTGACAAATATTTTGCTTTCCTTTATTCTCCTAAGGGCTGAATTCTGGCTTTAACAAAGCTGTGGGTAATGTGCTTTATTAAATCAGGTTGAAGCTGGTGCTCCCAAAAGGAGCATCTAATCCATTAAGCCATTATCTAAACACTTCACTTTCCTTTTCAGACCTCCTCCTTGGATCTGTCAGGTGTTTTTGTTTGTTCTCCTCTCAAGTTAGGTCTTCAGTCTCTTTTCCTTCTGTTTTCTGGATCTCATCTAATTTGTCTTTGTGCTTTTTCCCCCCCTCCTCTTCTTCAAACATGACTTTAATCTGCAGGCCCTGAAGAGAACAAAGAAGAAACTATTTGAAGTGTTTTATTGTTTGTTGCTGGGGTTGAATCACCTGCTAATTAAAGAGCAGGATCAGAGTGTGGTTGCTGGGGGATAACCATAAAGATAGCGGCTTTTCCTTTGGCCCTTATTTTGCAGCTATTTCAATGGCCAAATGACTCTTCCACTCATATCCTGCCATGTGCAGATTTCTGCTCCTAGTTAGAGTTAGAAGACCTCTACTGAGCAAAGTATTTTTGTAATAAAGGAGGAGGATTATTTGATTCCTTATGCCAAAGTATAGTCCGTCTCCTCTGCCTGTTGTGCGTGGGCTTTGTGTCTGCTATCAGAATGATTGCTCAGTGTTAAAGTGTGAATGGGAGAGGAGTTGGATGAGAGGTGATGGTGAAAGGCTGCTCTGAGTTCAGGTGTGTTCAAATAAATTGTGACTCCAGCTCTAGTGGCACAGGACTGGCCTTGTTTGAAGTGATGTCTGATGAACAGGACCATTAAGATGTATTATCGAAAGATGATGGTAGCAATGGATTTGCCTTACTAAGCAATGCCTTTGCCTTGCTAAGGACTGGTGCCAGCAGCAGCCAGTGGTAACTTCTCTAAACTTTCACCAGGGAGGAGGGAAAGCAAGGAGAAAGACTGATCTGAAAAGAAAGTTCTTTAGCTTTATTAACAGGGGAGCAAGACCTCTTTGACAGCAAGGGGTTCTGAAGACTCAAAAGCGTGCTATGTATCTTTAACCTGATCAGTGCCTCCTGCAGAAGTAGGAAAGCTTTTCATGGTTAGTATTCCCTACAGGTTGAGAAGGCAAAGAGCTACTAGGGAGAAAATGTCTGTGGCTTTGAGTATCAGGAAAGTCAATGGCAGGATCTTATCCAGATTTTAGGTCTGTCCTTCAGAGCCCCTGTTACCCAATGGGGAATGGGAGAAGGTCCCAGTTCTTCTTGCATGCCTGCTCTGAGCAGGTTTTGGGGTTCTAAGGGTGAGGTTTTTCTCAGGACTACCAGTAAAGATGGTGCCTCTGTTACCTGCAGCTCTTACAGGATCTTCCATATGTAACTGGTACAGTCATTAATACACTTTATGCAATGGCTTACTTAGCATAAACAATATCATTTAAATGTATTGCTCTGCTGCTCAGCCCACAGATTTCCAGAGGAAAGCATACGTATACACATATGCATATGCATGTATGTGTGGGCACATATCTATACAATTTTGGCTGTCATGTTGCTGGAACACCCTAAATGTAAGCAAGTAGCTTCCAAGCTCTTACGTAGAGTTACCAACAGTGCTGTTGGTGGTAGTTTTCCAGACCGAGGGTTTCTCTGTGATTATGAATACTTCTCTTGCACCTGCTTTCCCCTGATAATGGATAGGGGCAATAAATTCTTTGGAAGATTGCTTTTTCCCTGGCCAGGTAGCTGTGTGGATGAAAGCCTGCAGGCTCCAATCTGTAATGCCACCTGTTGGGACATTTATACGGAGCAGCACTGGGGAGGAGGAAAAGAAAATAGAGACGATATAATAAGACAAAACAATGCAAACTTTCTGCAGGAACACTCAGATAAATTAGAGAAATATACTCCAGAAAGAAGAATAAGCTTCAAAGCTATGTAAAACTCTCTAAGAGAGAATCCAGACCCATACGTGATTTTCCCCTTGCCAATGTAAAGACCAGGTGATGTGTGGCCATCGGTAAATGCTGCTCTGAACATACTTGGAAGCTGAGTTTTATTTCTTTATTTGCTTTTGCTCTGGGGATGGGTGGATTGTGCCCACCTGTCTCTGCAGCATTTCCCTTACGGTTTGTCTGGCCTGTCTCTCTTCCTCTCCCTTTCTTGTTCCATGAAAACGACAATAAAAAGGGTGAGTCAATGTTGTGTGCTCTCCTACTACAGTTCATCCTAACATCCAACTCCTACTGAAAGCATAATAATGAGTGGAAAGTTATTGAAGAATGCAATAAAGTAATTCATCTGGCCAAACTTGAAAGGAATTCTTACTTGGGAATAAGCTGCTGCCACAGATCCATTTTCTTTGTATTTTGTCCACTTGTGTCAGTTTGATTTTTATCTTTTGTCTACAATGTACTTTTGGTGAAAGATCAGACTTGTGAAGATGAGAAACTTTTCATTCTTCGAGATTCAAAGTGTGAAGCGCTATAGCAAAACTCTTTGAAATGAGTTTCCACTGAATGTGAGGACCTGTTTGGGGAGGAAAAAGTAAGCCTAAGGCAGAAAAAGATACTGGCAATTGACAGCTGAGCTGATGAAAGAGCAGATCTGTGAATGTAATGCTTATGGTATCACATCGAGCCACATCTTTACAGAGCACTGTAGCTGTACTGCATGAAACTTTAATAAGGAAAAATGGCCTTGTTAGGTGATCAAACTGTAACGTTTAGGAGAGGCAAAAGGATTTTTAGTAATTCAGCTGAAATATTTGCTTAAGAGGCTCTGATCTTTTACTGAGCTGATGTATATCCCAATTTCCTGCTGCTGGAATGCACTGCTGTGATGGTGCAGAATAGCAGCTACCATCCTTGGAGCAACTGCTGCTGTTGGAGCCCTGCAGTGGGGTGAGCTGGAGTTGGGATGACTTGCCCTTCAAAGAGGAGCAGGAGCAAAGCAAAGAGTCAGCAGCTGGAGCAGCTTTGGGTAGAGCTGTTCTTTGAGATGAGACTCTGAAATGTGCCCTTCCCTTTCTGCTGCCTCAAGCAGGGTGGTCATGGAGCAGCATCAGTAGGTTGAGGCACAGGAGTGTCGTGAGGACTAATTGGGTATAAATCACCAGGTTATCTACATGGGAATGCTGTTACCTTACATGTTTTGGGCCTGACTATAATGTGGATAGAAGGCAATGGAGATTGTTAGAGGGGGAAAAAGATAATCACAAAAACGATGTACTGGACCTCGTTATAGCTGCTTCTGCCTCTTGTGTGTGGTGCATGCTCACATGGCCATCAGCTTGTGAGCTCCACAGCTGGTGTGGGCCAAGGAGCTTGTCCTGCCAAGCAGTTTCTCACCACTGCTTGTCAAATGGTCCTGAGGCTGACACAATAACAGCTAGGCTGATTAAATCATGAGATGCAGAGAAGACCTAATTATTCATTTTCCAGCTGTTCTTTTGCTGCCTTCTGTTTCTGTGCTTTATTGGTGGTTGGAAAATGGTTTTTTATATCTTTTTTTCCTCCTTCTTCACCCTTTTCTGGCAGTGAGTGTTGACTTCTTTCAAAAACCACAATGAGAAACCACAGCTTTTAAGCCCAGTGCAGGCATCTTTGCAAATAATAAAATAAATCAGCTGGATTCAAATCCAACTTCCTAATGAAAGGCAGCTTTGCTCAGTAATGCTTTATTTTCATTGTGATAAATGAAAGTTGCTTATCTTAAGCTGAAGTTTTGCTGTCCAGCCCTGAGCAAAACTCGCTGGATGTGATGAAAGTTTTGCCTAAATAAGGGCAGTGACATTTGGACTGAATGCCCCTTGTTCTGAATCCAAGCTCTTCACCATGTAGCTCTGTCACTGGCTGGCAATTGCCACCTTTTTTTCAGATACAGAATTCCTCCTCCTCAAATGAAATTATGACAAGACAAATGCTTCCTCCTAGCATTAACTTGGATGCGCTCAGTTTATAGCCATGTTTAGACAGAATGAGGGTTTGTCTTGTTTTTCTGCTACTCAACCTTGCTCCAGTGTCCAACCTGCAATTTATCCCCTTGTCCCAGTGGCCAATATGTGTGTCCCTCAATAGAAGGTGGTATTTCTCTCCAGTCTGAAGTTCACGTAACTATCTTGTGTGAGACCATTTTGTTTTCTTGACACCTTGTACAACTTGGGGAAAGTATGGATTCAGTTGAGTTTGCAAAGCCTCCCGTATGCTTCTTGTCTGATTACTAATTAGTTCTGATGGAGGGGCAGAATCTTTCTTGAGGCTAGTTGTTTCAATAGGAAGGGAAGCAATATAAGTGCAGCAGAAATCACAATTAATAATTGTTTAATATCTGAGAGCTAGGGCTTGAATTCTGTCTTTGCATTATGAGAGATAATGAGGAATATATTAGAATGAAAGTTGCGTAGGGCATGCAACACTTTGCTCCTGGGTGGGCAATGGGAGCATTTGGTTATGTATAATTGCTGTTGGAAAATCCATAGGACAAATGCAATCGTTTCACACATAATTTCCCAATTTTCACACTTTTCTCTTTTTTTTTTTTTGCCTGATTAAAGTTTTCTACGGAATGTGAGAATTGCAGTTGATTTTTATTCCAGTTGCAGCTGGTAAATCACGTGTTTGAAGCTGGACTGTACTGAGGAAACGTTTGCTTCTTGTTTAATGAGTTGATGTGATCCTTCTGCATCAGGCATTATGATTCAGAGCCTTGTCCACCTTGTTGGAGGAGTCTAGGCCTTCCCTGCTGTTAGAACTTTTCAGGACTGATCCTGAAAGTGGTTGTGCAAGAGATCAGTCCTGAAGTCTTTGAAGGATTTGGACTCCCCTTGCTTTATGGTATCACCTCTTATGGGCCCTGTGTCAAGAAACTTGGAACAGAAAAGAGGGAAAAGAGTTTAACAATGCCTAGATATCAGTGTAATAGATAGGCAGGTTCTTTAGGTATCTGAAATCTCATTCTGAAGTTTTAGGGGAATTAAGACTGTATTGGAGCAGGCAGGGTGGAAGTATGGTAGTTCGGATAGCTGTACTTCTACATTTAGAAGTGATGGAAGGCTTTAATCCTAGAGGATCCCTGCCATCAGGAGCGTGGGCTATTGCAATCTTCCCCCTTCCTCGTATCATAAAACTCCAGGAACTGCTTTATCCTCAGAGCTAGGACTGTTAAGAAGAGACATGTCTCACTTTGTGCGCTGGGAGGTTGCACACCTTTATTTTTATGTCAATTTTCCAACTCCTGCAGGGCTCTATCAAAGAAGACAGGAGATGTGGGACCTCCCAAGAGCATCCTTGCTTTTGGCTATTGCTAATTGATTAGGAGTGACTGTCCTTCACATCCTGCAATCTAGAAAGGGCTCGTTAGAAGCCAGCTCCTCCTTGGTGGGACTTTCAATATCATGAACTCTTTGGAGGGCCACAGCAGTGCAATTGCTTCCTGGAGTTTTCCTCAAATGATCTGAAGTCTGGAAATGATGTGACCGCTGCCATGGGGTCAGTTGGTCTCAGCTGGTCCATCTTAAATATCTGTTTTATCATAGCTTGTGGCAAAGCACTTGCTTCACAGCCTCTCTTGGACAGCACTGATTTCAGATGAATGTTTCTCATTTCAGGTCACGTCTCCATTTCTATGTGATAAGGAAACCTGTTTTTTTTCTTTTGATTTATGAGATTATGTAGCCTACATTCATTGGAGGGTAATTTTACTAATTCTCGTTGGGTGCACTGACAGCACAATTATGTCACTTGACAGCTGTTGAATTTCAAACATTCAAAACACATCTGAGTGCACTGGAGGAAATTGGTGGTATTGGTTGTGAAGAGGTAGGTAGATTTTTGGAGAGGAGAAAATGCATTTCTGCAGTCCTAGAGAAGGCATAACAAGAAACATATGTGTTGGCTGACTGATGAGAAGGGAGTTGGGAAATATCAGACTAAAGAATAGGAACTAAAACCAAGGAGTTACCCCAGGCAGCAACTAGGATCAAACACTTGAGTCAAGGAGATGAAACAGAAAAAATAAGAAATGCTCATTTGGTAAAATGTGGCAGCATTCAACCAAGTTTCCTACAGAGTGAAGAGGCAGTTGCCAGTGATGTTTGCTTTGATGTTATTTCACAGTGTGAGCCAATTCTGCCACACCTGCATTTCATTGTGGGGGGTGGAAAAAAAGATGAAGCATAACTGGGTCCTGGTGGGGGATTATAGGGGTGTTCCTGGTGACACGGACACCTGCTGGACTTGGACCCCTTAATGCAAGTCTTTCAAAGGCAATGATGATGGGAATGAGGAAAATGCTAGTTGAGGAGTCTTCATCACTAAATGAGTTTCGATCATCATACTGAAGCATCAAATGTGGTATTTTGGAGTTTGGCTGTGGGTGTTTATAAGCTGAGGCTGAAACTCTGACAGTAGGCAGATGACAGGGGGTGAGGTGTCAGCATTTCCAGTTATGTCCCTGTCATCCCTCAGTTCTTTTCTCCGTCCTCTCATGAGGATCCTGCTTACTTTCTTGAGAAGAAGAGGACAAGAAAAAATGCTCATATCTTCCAGAAGGAGCCACAGATATATGCATCTCCTGAGGTTTTACTCACTTGAGTGTTCCTGGGATAGGAATCATTGAAAACTCAATTTCTGGTGGATTTGACAAGTCAAACTACTTAGACTGTATGAGTATTTTAAAACTAAAAAATACCGAGAATCATCAAACAGGTATGAAAATGTTGGTCACATATGGCCAATTGCACTGGTTTTGGTGGTTGTTTTCTCTTTTGTTTGTTGCTCTTTGTTTTTCTCACTGTGGGCCAGGATGCTCACAGGATGCTTTGCCAGTTCTTTGGGGTAGGAAAGTTTGGAACCTCTTCTTCACTGCTTAACGTGTTCCCCAATCTATAGTGAACCAAAGGGTCTTTTTCTGGTGACTGTAGTGTTTTCTGTACCAACTAGAGAAACGGTAAACTGAGAGTGAACTTTAATGAGATAATTTCATTTAACAGAGTGCTGAGATCTGCCTCCTCTGTAAGCTGAGGAAGTTAGAACCCAGTTGCCTTGGAGACAACGCAGCTATTATCCAGCAGGGGAGATGAAGGGGCCATATAAGATTTGTGTGAAAAGCACACTTGAGTTTGTTCTGCACCTTTCAGGAAGTTCATCTAGCTTCTGTTATAATTGTGTTCTAGGAACAAAGCATGGTTCTGTGTCCTTACTGCGTCAGAAATGGAGATATATCTGTTAGTAAATTTATATATTTTTTCTGTTTATATTTAACTAGAAGCTGGTGCCAGAAAGCTGGTTTTGTGGTACTTTCTTAGTAGGAGGAACGATACAAGATGTTGAAACACTGTCTTTTTAATGGCATTTGTTTTGAACCCTTGCGAAAGAGTTTGCCTTGATGCAGAGCATCTATACTTAAAGCCACGCAGTGACCCCGAGCAGTCTGGGTGACATCCTGCTGTCCTTTCCTGGAGGTGTTCAGCAGCTGCAGCAATTAACATCTGTGTAGTGACAATCCTGGTTATCCTCAACATCCCCAAATGAAGGGGATTTTTGCACTACTGCAAACATTACCTTTCTATGCATTCTGTTGAGTGCTTCTGCAGAAAGCACTGCCACGCAGCTTAATTATTCAAGAACTTAACAAGATTAATTCATGTGAGCTTTTTAACTGGTATTCATCAAATTCAGCGACTGTTTCTCTTTATTACCTACAATTACTGTAACTTGTTTCTCACTTCTCTTGCCAAGGAATGAGCCTGTGTCCTGATCAGCCCTCCTGGCTGTCAGTTGCTTACTGGATTTTCCCCACTCCTGTTTGGGTTAATCACTTTCCTTCTTGGATTTAATGACATCACTTTTGCTCTTGAACCTTTACCTTATCTTCCCTTTGTACACCCCAGCACATCTGCAGGGCTTTCCCCCAGGTCTCCTCTGGTGGATGTCTTTGTCCTCATCTCTTTGTCCCATTTTGTATCTGCTTCATCTTCCTCCCAGCATCCTCTATTGCTCCCTGTAAGTGTGGTGCTGCCTCCATAGCACTAGATGGGAATAGTTTCCTAATGAGTGCACATTGATATCTTTCCCTTTAGAAGATGATGTTTTTAGCAATACTAACTGGTGATTGTTCAGGCCTGTTTGTCTTTGTACATGTTGTACTTACTGTGCTTTCAGTCTGTGCAATCAGCGGGATGTGGAAGGGATTCTTTGGCTCCTTCACTTGGTGATTAGTGTTTGTACAGCACTTTGGAAGCTTAAAATGCTATAAGAGGGATAAATAGTATTGTTAATAGCAACATGCTCTGCTGTACAGAATGGAGCCTCTGAGTGTTGTGGTGATAATCCCTGATCTCCTCTTTTCCAAGTGCTGTTGTCTGTATGATGTGCCTCCAGCTTATCCTCCTCCCACTTGTTAGAGCACTTTTCAAATGCTTTTCTTCCTCCTCTGATTAAAGGCACATGGAAATGAAGATTTCCCTTAACACAGAATTCAGCGCTCAGGTTTCAGTGACCATGTCCAGATGTGGTGGTCACTGAATCACGTTAGGGGACTTTGATGTAACCACTGCCATTCATTAAAGCAGATCTGGCTTTCAGCAACACATGAAGTTTGATCTTACTGGAGAGATGCTTTCCCGTGTCCAGGTAATGCTTCGTCTGAGCTCTGTTCAAATTCATGTCGTCTTATCACTCCCTGTAGCTTTGTGGCAGAGGAAGAGATGAGCACAGACACGGAGAACATTTGAGCCTCTTGTTCTCTAAATGATTGAAGCAGAGCTTCTGCTTTCCTCTTTCCAGCACAGAAAGTGTGTTGGCTCCTCATCAATGCATTTCTAGAGCAATGGGTTACTGCTGGGGCTTAGTGCAAGCATTGGCTGTGAAGTTCCCAGAGAAGCTTGCCTGCTTGGGATTGTCTGGACTGATTTGGTCAAACCCTTCTGTCCAGGATGCTTAATATTTTGGCCTCCTATTCTTGTCCCAGCAAAGCTTTTCTGGCACCTTCTCATGCCTGAGCTGCAAGTCCCAGCGTTCCAGCAATGAGGGCAGCCTTCTGCCAAGGATCTTGACCTTCCTTTCTGCTGCCTTCTTTTAAGAACAACTCTTAACAGCTCCATACGTGCTTTGGGGGATCTAATTTTGTGGGCTGTTTGCCACAGAAACCGTCAGGATGAGGCAAGAGGTTATTTTAAGCACAAGCCAAGACCTTTGTTTGGCACTGTTCTTAATCTCGTTGTGAGGTGGTGAAGCCAGCTCTACTGCACTCTCCTCCAAAATTGGTTAGAACTGCTTTTGAAATGATAGGTTTGGGTGACAATGGGGAGGTTGTCACCTAACAGCAATTCTACTTCCAGACTGAACAGTGTACACCGTGGTGTGTATATTCCATGTGAGTTCGTATGCCTGAGCTGTCAGGCTGTTGCAGCAGGGTGTGCAGAAGAAACGAGTTCTGATGGAGTCAGGGATCATGCACTTGTGCTAAAGGACTGTTCTCTTCTGGCAGGACCACTTCCAGTGCAAAAATAGATGCATGCTCAGTAGCATGTTGGCATCATAAGTCTTCAAAGATTGTGCTTTAAAACCTAGTAAAGCCACTGGCTTTGCTTATTGCCAGCTGACTGATCTTGGATATTTTTGCAAGACCAGCTCAGGTTTCCAGTGCTGGTAGCAGAATTTGGCATACTGGTATTCTCTGTGCTACGTTACCAGGAGATGAGAAAGATATCGGTACATCTTTTGGAAAAGAAGGTCCAAAACTAATAATCTAGGTAGTGTGGCATCCCTATGGAGCTTTTAAGGATGTATTGAAGGGTTAATTCAGAGGCAGATGTGTTTCTGAAGAGCTGTTGAAGGAGAGATTTCTTGCTGAGCTTTTAAACATTTTCTCTGGGGATAATGTCAGGAGAGGAGGTAAAGATAGAAAACAGTGAACAGAGACTGAAGCCCCAGAGAAAATGAACGTAAAGTGCAATCAAGTGATGCTTTGGAAACTGTTTCTCCCACATCACTGTGTGTGACTAGAGCAGGCTTAGAAGTTGAGTCAACACTTGAAAGTGTTCTTTAGTTTGGTAGGCTTTTAAAATGATAGGTGGGGAATTTAGACTGTGGAGGTGTCCTTTATGAGATTGAGTGTATCCTCAGCTCATGGGATGGGAGGACCAAGGCAGTGCAGTGACCAGACTCAACACAGGGCAGAAATGAAATGACTGCTCTGTCTCCAACAAAATGGGTCATCCTGTGAACCAAAACAGCAGTTTTCATAGAGCAGGGTTCTCAGCCTGTGCCCTGGTAAGCTGAAGGGAGCTGAGAAGTCTGACTTTTTTGGAGTAGATCAGAAATAATTGCCATCATTTAAGGGGTGAAGATTGTGGGTATCTGCTTCTAGGAAAATCTCATGTTTCTAAATATCTGAATAAATATATCAGCTTGATGGTAAGAGGCATGGAGCACTGACAGTTTAGATAACTTCTGCTTGGTTACAGAATAAGAGGGGGGAAAAAGGGCTGGTACCAGAACTTAGAGTGCCTACCAGCAAGGAAGGTGCAGAAGAGCTGTGCTGTGCATGTTTGTCTGCTTTCTTGCAGCCATAGAGTTCTTGAGGTGGGTTAATGGTATTGTGCAAGTGAAATCCTGAATTCTGCTCTTCCCTCCCATTCTGACTGAGGTGCTGAGGTGGGAACCCCTTGAGGTATCTCCTATGAGCAGTATGAAACGCGGGAAGGCTTTTCTCCTCACTACAAATGCAAGAGACTTTTTGGTATATTGTCCCCATTTAGACCTTATTTTCTAAGAACTTCCAAATATTGGTATAGCAAAGGGCACAGAATCGTGTAATTAGCGGAGTGTGATGGGAGAAATAGAATTGGGATTTCTGAGGAAATCTGTTGTCTGTATTTAGAAATGTGATAACCAAAAATCAAACTATCAAACCCTTACCATTAAAAAAAAAAATCAACAACATTAGGCTGAGGCTTCTCCTTCAATTACCTGCAGCGTGTTCAGAGACTTGAGTGTAAACAGCAATTCAGAGCTGCCTGCTGCACAGAAGCTTTAATTAACTCTAATGATAATTGCGGAGCATGCGTTACCATTTTGGGCAACAATTTCCCAGCTTATGTGGGAGATCTTGTGTGGGTGGAAAGCAGTGGTGGGGGGAAAAAACAGCAACCTGAATATTTTTTTTTTCTCATTACTAACTCTTAATGCTTTTAGATAGAGGAATACACTTTAAAAAGAAGTGAAAAGTGCCCAACCCTATCCACACGTGTTGTTCCAGCCATGAAAGCTCAGGAGAAATGGAGCCTGGTCCCTTCCAACCTAAGCCATTCTATGATTTGATTATTCCCATCTCTTTGGGGTTCCTTGTCTCAAGTCACCTGCTTGGGAGTGTTTTCTTCTTATAAAGTGAACAATTCATTTTTATTTCAAGAAGATAAACTTAGTGGAAAAACTTGTAAGATGGGCAAGATTTCTTCAAGAGTTTTAAAATAGTAATAATGAAATTAATGCTTTGGTCTAAACTATCACGTAGGATAGCTATGTTAATTGTGTATAGGCCCTAAGCTGTAGTTACTGCTTGAAAAGTCTGAAAAAGAAATAGGAAAGATATTCTTTCAGGAATGAGTTAGAGGCTCCATATTCTGTTTGTTAGAACCATTTCCTTAACTATATAGTGATTTAATACAGCTTTACATATTGATGCTCCTCAGCTCTGGTCTTAGGTGAGATGAGCTTGATGCAAGCTGAGGGGAGGATTACTTGTGTAATCCATACCTCTCTTATTAGTTTAGGCTTATCCTCTTGATCCTAGGTCTCTTGCAGAGGTGGTTCTGGTTCAGTGGGCTGTATCCACCACTTGCTCTGATATCCTTTTAGGATTTCCCAGTGGGCCTTTGCTAATAATTTTGATTTGAGATGGGGCAGAACAAATAGAGAAAGCTCTGAACCAATTGCTATGCTACAGTAGTGTTAGTAATGTTTGACATTCTGAGATGAAAAGGAGATAAGGTCCCTTTTGGACACAGATTACATTTGCCAGGTGTCATTACAAGTATATTTCTTGGTGACTATTTCATGCTGAGGCTCCCTGGAGCATTTGAGCTGATAAAAGGTCATTGAGTTCTGTTTTGTGCCCACTCTAATCATGCACTGATTCTACAGTAAAAAGCATGGAACTGGTTCTGAAATCATTATACTACTATATGCTCGCTGATGATGTGTGTTTGCTTCTGGCCATTGGTGGCTTGAGGTGGGGAGGGGTTCAACAACTGCAAGACGTTTCAAGGTGTGCTTTGTATTTTCTCAACTACGAATTCTCCACCAGTCTTTGTTTTCATAGAGTTTTGGGTAACATCTCTTGATATTCAGCATGACATAAAACATTCAGTCACGAAGGTAAACCAGCTTTTAAATTCTGCTAGTAAGGCTGATAGGGGACAGTGTTTTAAATAGTGTGCTTTAAAGTAGCACAGCAATACGAGCATTTCCCAAGGTTATGATGCGTGTGGGAACTCTGCAATTATTCCTAACTGTTGTATGGTAATCATGACTACACCACTGCTGTGCTACAGCTATTCTTCTCTCCTTGGTTCAGCCAGGAAAAGACCAATAATCAAAGCTTCAGCACTTCAGCAACCTGCCTCTCTGGTCTCAAATGCTGAGTTTTCTTCTTCTTTCCTTCTTTATCTCCCGGAATTTATATTTAAGACTGTGTACATTCTTTTGCACTGAACTAGTTCAGACTCCAGTAACACTCTGAATCTCCTAAGTCTCCATGCAGTCCCAGTCCATATGCTCCATTGACTTTTAGGGGTAAAACATGTTCACTACAGTACTTCTTGCAGTATGAAATCATAGAATCATGACTAATTGAGAGGGAGTAGTCTTATCTATATCAGTGGAGCCATTATGATAAATGCTTTTGTCATGCTAAGCCTGGGAAATAATGCATCTGAAATGATATTCTGGATCATGTTGCAGAGGGAAGAATATGACATCCTGGGGTTCTGCGTAGGAAAACAAAGGACCTATGTTTTCCCTGGCTTGCAGGGTTGAGGAAATGGTCTTAGGAAAATGCGTCAAGATGTTTTAAGTGTAGCAGCAAATCAGATAAAATGGAACTCTTGTATTTCTCGTCTTAAAGTGGTTGGTCCTTCTGCTTTTCTATGCAATAATCTCACTATCTGTATTGTTCGTCAGAATGGTGTTTCATAATGTAGCATGCACAGAGAATGCAGCTTGCATTGGAATTGCTGCAGGTGCTACTTCATCTGTTCAGCATTTTCTTCTGCTTTTGCAAACAAATAGATTCAGTGCTGATTGCTGTTAAGACTGTGTAACCCTAGGGCAGCACAGAACGGTGTTTAGTCCTATGTTGGCTGCTGGTATTACGAACAGCCCTAAGGTGAATCTCAGTTCCTGGTAGATTCTGTCTTCAGGAACATATTAACACTGCTCTTGCCTGGTCCTAGCATGATGCTGAACTATGTGGCATTTGGAAACCCCATAGTGCTTCCCAGTCATCTGCTCCCCAGTTACCATCAAAGAAGGCTGTGATCTAGTAGGCAATTGAGCCCATTTCTCTAACTACTCAGATCTGTAGGTGTTCAATAGCATTTTCTAATAATTGGTCTAATTGGTTTTGTCCTCAGTTGTTGTTTTAAAACTTCCCATGCTCTCACTTCTGCTTCCTGAAGGGTTCCCATTGGCAACTGGTTCTATTCGGGAAGTTGACGTAGGCAGGATTCGTTTCATTTCCTGTTGCTCACCGGTTTTTTGTCTATGCAATAATTCCTCTGAGTCTGAGAACCTGCCTTGAAGTCTGCGACACGGCATGTTTGGTTTGCCTCTTTGCCCTCATACCAGGAAATCTCAATGCGTAACAGAAGTCCCAGAGGAAGATCCTCTGTTTGTCCTGGAAGAAATATATAGATTCTGAAAGAAATTGAAGATAACAGACTGGGTGGGAGTTGATCTGAGTGCCTTATTGGTAGCTGTTGATGGGCACTGAGGAGGATGCTGTCAGATCTCTATGTAGACTCATATGTTAGACTGCCATGACATAACTTGTTCTGTCAGTTCTTGAGCTGATCATGACGTATGGGGACAGCACAAGCTAGAGAACACTCTGATACTTCAGACAATTTTATTAAGATATGTGGAAAGAGGAAACTGAAGTCTGCTGGTAGCAGTGCAAATGCTGGAATATGGGCTGTTCTGCATTTGCTAAACTGTCCTTGTTCACAGCCCCACTGTGTGGCATATCCCAACCTGTCCTTGCTCATGGGTCTTTGAGGATGTTAAATTGATTCTTCTATAAGCATTTGGCAACCAGCTTAACCAAAGCTGTAGTATTACTTAGGCTGGCTGTTGCCTGAGCTTGTCTAAAGTGCTGCTTATGTTGCACAATGGATTTTGAAGTTATTGATTGCATTCACAATTACTGGCTTCTGAGAAATCTCGCATCACTGCTCTGCAAGGAGGTTGTGTGATGCTAACTGCTCTGTCTCAAGGGCAAAGCAAACTTTAATTTATAAATTCATAATTGCATCGTAGCCAGGATGTTTATTGGCTTCTCACAGGCAATTGTACTGCTGGAAACTCATCTGATCAGGAATAAAATTGTTCATAAGATTTAGTAGCACCCAATTTTAAAGAAAATGGAAGGAAGGCTCTGCAGACATAGATAAGAGGAATAAGTAAACTCCAAAAGCACTAGCCTGTTGGCACAATGTCCTCTAACAGTAGTAACAGATACAGCTATGGGGTCCACAAACAAAAAGATCAGATCCACCCTTGGAAATGGGGAAGAACGTTCTTTGGCACTTGGAAAGAGAAGGCAGAAGATTCCTTGCTCTGTTGTGAAGAGAGCCATCCCCATTTGGAGAACCTAGCAGAGGATGTTCTGAATATGCAAAGCTTATCCTTTTTTGCTAGTTCTTAGAGCAGTGCAATGTATAGAGACCTCAATAACTTAATGAGCGTATGGGAGCAAACCAGAAGCCTACATTACCATTGTGAAGAGTTGCAGTCACCTAGCTGTGCTGCCACTGACCTCCAGCAAAGATCTCTGGCATTTTCAATCGCATGTAATTGAGCTACTTGGAGTGCACTGCTGTAGGAATACCAAGAGTACAGAGCTGCAGGTTCAGAGGGGATCTACAGAATTTTGCTTTTTTAAAGACCTCAGCTGCCCTAATTTGTGAGAATTTAATAATGCTTAAGTACTCGTTCTACAGTTGTGCACAGCTCTGCAGCTCCTTGACAGCTGGCTGGTGGGGCTTGAGATACCAGAAGGATGCCCTTCCCTGTTCAATACTGTCTGACGTAACTTCTGAAAGATGCTCACTTTCTGATGGAAAGCACTTTCATAACATTTTGGCTAGCATTAATTTTATGGTTATATGTGCAAAAGCCACATCCACGGTCCCTAATTAGGATTTAGATTCCCATTAGTCAAGCTGATGATGGTGAGACGGTGGAATGGAAGCATTTCTTCTCAAATAGCTAATTTTTGTTTTCCCAGTGGACAACAAGCACTAATGAACAAATTCTCCCCGGGCCTCATTTGAAGGAGAAAACTACGGGTGTTATTTGGCCATTTCTTAATGTAGGCAAGAGAGCTAACAGGTTGGTGTTACGCCTGCAGTTGTCCATAGTGTACAACATCTGAAAACTCTGCTGTGGAGAAGCTTTGTATGAAAATCTTCACTGTTAAGAGGAAAAATAAGCAGGAAGCCCATCATGGATGACAGCTTCTATGTTGTGGAGATGGCCTTGTTGGAGAAGGGCTTTTGGACAAGGCGTTATGGGAGCTGTGGTGGGAGGAAGGTGAGATGCTGAGCTGCAGCTCTGAGGCTGCTGGGTGAGGGGAGAGGAGCACGTGCCAGGACATTTCCTTCTGTCAAGCGTAATGTACAGCAAGCAATTAGCAGTGAGCTCAATGAGTGCCAGATGAGGGTGGCCCTGGATGAGGGCTGCAGATTTGCTGCCAGTTCTTACCTTCATTATTCTCCCAGGAAAGAGGGAGAGCTGAGCCTGTGCTATGATGTCCATGCTGGTCACTCCTCTTCCTGGCAGAGAGATTTCATGTTTCCCTTTTATTGTGAATATTCTTAAGTGACCCAATGCAGAGGGAGGGAGGAGGGCTCATCTTCCCGGGGAGCAGCTGTTGCCCTTTCTGCCAAACATCTATTGTGGTGCCTTCACAAACTGCTGCATCTTCTCCCACCCACCACATATGATCTGGTATCTGAGCACTGCTTTGTTGCAGATGGGGGGACGAGCAACAGCCCTGGCAAGATGAGAAAGCAGGTTGGTGCTGCCCTAGGAGATGAGACAAACAGACCCAGGGAAAGTGCTAGAGAGCAAAGGATGAGAAATTGAGCACATTTTGACCCAGAAATAAGGAACTGCATGGCACTTCACAAAAACAGCAATTTCAGCCAAAGAGCACAATTGCCGCAAGGGTCTGGGGGGCACAGACTCTCAGCTGGGGATCAAATCTAATCTCCTTTGATATGTGGGGAGTAGAGAACTGGCATAAACATTCCTCTGCTGGAGGACTCCAGAGCCATTTAAGATCTTTGAAAATTCATATCAACAACTAAATTGAGTGCATTTTGGCTTGAAAACTAGCAAACAGTAGTTAATGCAAGCTTCCTTTAGTAGTGGGGATAATGTGCTGTAGTGGTCTGTGGCCCCTTTTGAACCAGAGATAGGGCCAGCCTGAATCCTGACTCATCCCTTTCTTGCTCTGAACCATGCAGTACAGCCCTCTGTCCCTTAAACTAAACTTTAACCCTGCTCTGCAACAAATACATCTATTATCCAGAGGAGTGCTGGCAATACCTAATTTATGTTTTTCATAGCCATTAATAAATCTCCCTTTCCAAGCAAACAGAGGCAAATTTCTTCCTTTATTGAATCCCTGAAGGGTAAGCATCGGATCTGCATGTAAATGGTTCTTGTTCAGATTACTCAGTTTTAAGAGTTATTTTTTTCTTCCTATTGCACAGTTCAGCATTATGAATACTTTTTCTGCTTCCCAAGTCTTAACTCTGCTGTTGAGTCTCTGTGTGAAATTACCAGCCGAGCACAGGATGCTCCCTTTCAGCACTGGAAGGCTGAGCAAATAGCATAGTTAAAAGCACTCAGCAAGCATCTGAGCAGAGGTTGTTCTTGTGCCCTGGTTGCCTGAGGATCCTAGCTATGAAAAGTTTTGCTGCCAGCTTTCACTGTGGGGAAAAGACATATCTACTCCCCATGAAGCTGAGCATAGCTCAGTATCCTTGTTCAGGATCTCTCTCGTTCACCTTGTAGCTGTCCCTGGGGGTGTAAGGGAAGGTAAACCCAATGGGGGCTTTGGGCATCCCTTGTTACAGAAAGCAGCCCTGGCTCATGGGTCAGTTTGTGAAGGTTGTAAGGAGTGCCTTGTGCAGCGACTCGAGTTGTTTTTGATGCGGCTTTGGGATGTGGGATGAAGTTTCCTCCTGTCTGCCCTCTGCTTGGGTGACACTTGTGAGAGGTCCAGGTGTGATGCTGCCCTTTCACTGCCTGCACCTCCTCACCAAGGAGCAGATTGGGATTGCACAGAGCGTCTCTGTGCTGATGCCTGGGAAGTGTTGGCAAGATCTGAGGAAAATCACCAAGAAACCACAGAATCTATAGTTGTGGCTTTGGAGATAATTACAAAATGTGCAAACCTAAAGGCAGTTATGTTCTGCACTGCTTTTATTTACTCTTGAGATCAATAGACTGTGAAGTCTGATGATGCTTAGAGGGAGGAATATGTTGGTTTTAATCCTTATGCGTTTTTATTTGTAACTCCAAGTTTATGCCATAGTTTCCTACCCCTTGCTAAGTGTGACTTTCAGACTGGAGAATTTCAGGTGATTTATGATCTTTTGAAAAGGAAAACATTTAGTCAGACTTTATGAGCAGACTGGAGTTTGTTCTTTCTGAGAATAATAATGTATTGGAGGCAACGTTATGTGGAGAATAGCAATGAAGAGCACGTGCTGCCAGCCAGCTTAAGCCCAGTGTTTCAACTTGAACATCTGTCAGTGCTCGCTCAAGTGAAGGTATTCCTGTGATCAGCTTTGGGTTGTTGGGTCACCACCTGATGTGAAAGCTGCTCTAAACTCAGATCTGAGAACTGAAAAAAAAATAAAAATAAAAATGGGTATTTCTTGATGTTTTTGAAAAGCTCAGTACCCTTGGGTGGATCCCATCCAGCCCCGTAGACTTGAGATAGTCCAGGTGGATAACCAGGTCACTGCTTCCTTCTGAATTATGGGGCCTTTATTCTGCTCCCCACTCCTGCCTTCCAGCTCAGGGGGCTGCCTACCCTGAGGATGAAGACAGAAGAAAAGAAGACGTGGAGTATCTCAGCCTTTTCCTCACTGTTGGTGGTAGTGTTCCTTGTCACATACAGTGATGAATGGAGATTCTCTTTGGCCCTTCTTTCATTGTTGATGTATTTGTTAAAAACACTTGTTGTTATCTTTTACAATGGTGACTAGATGAATTCTAGCTGGGCTTTCGGCTTTCTGTTTGTCAGAAATAGTAAATTTCACAGCTTTCATTTACGTGTTTAATGAGGTACGGTTTCTTACTAATAGGTGTTAGCAGGCTCTTGATTGCACAAATTAAGATCTTTAAGGTCTAATATATGTAACTGCCAAATCATCTGGTTCTTGACAGTGATGGAGGGGGAGCAGAAACACAGTGTGCCATCTCAGTACTGAAGCATTCCTCCAGAGAGAGAAAGAGAGAGAGAGAGAAGTGACCCAGGAGTTTTTGTGGTCTCATCCCTGAGCCACAGAGAGATTTGAAACTGGACCTTGTGTCTGCCTGAACTTTGCAATGCAGGGAGCAAAAGCCCAACTGCACTCTGTCTTGTGCTCTAGAAGGTATCAGTCCAGAAGATGAGCAGGGTTGGTGAGGTTTGTTTTTTCTTTTGCTTGAGTCCCTCCTAATCCTTTACTAAAAGTAATTGGAAATTGTTGTGGCCATTCAGGCTATATGGAAATAAAATTCTGCTTCAGACAGGTTCCCACATTTCTGCTTTCTGAGTGGGATTGGGGCTAGTTTTAAACAACACAGTCGTAGCACCTGAGAGATGAAGGCTGTTCATACACTGCTCAGGGAGCAAGGTGAGCTGTAAGACTTCGAAATGCTGGAGGCTATGCAGGTAGGAAAAGCATGCAATTAATGTTAACACTTAACTGCTTTAAACTGCCCCAAGATGTGCACAGAGGAAGGAAATATATGTTGCAGATGGGCATGTAAACTTGTCCCTAGAAAAGGAGTAAGGTAGAATCACTTCCTTTGGAAAGGACCTTCATGAACACCAAGCCCAACCACCAACCTGATCTACCGAGTTCCATCATTGAAACACGTCCCTCTGTGCCACATCCATGTGTCTCTTAAATGCCTCCGGGAATGGAGATTCCATCACTTCTTTGAGCAGCTGTGATGTCCCTCCCTGTGATGAAATTCTTCCTTATGTTCCATCTAAACTTCCTCTGGTGCTACTTGAGACTGCTGAGATACAGCAAAGGGTTTGCTCTGTTGCTAATATCTGGTGAATTTCTTGCATGTATCTGACCCCAGCATACTGTGATGATTGGCATATCAGGCTGAGACAAGTGTGCATAGGAAGGGTGATCTTGTGCTGAGACTGTTTGCTTTTTCTTTTTAAAGAAAGAGATGCTGGGCTGTATGTAAGCTACAGTAATGATGGCTGGTTAGCCAAGCACGGTGTCAGTGTCACCATAGTTTTGTGCCCTTCCTATCCAAACCTCAGAAAGCTATTTTGTCTCATAATGGCTGAGCTGCAGTGGTTTGTTTCCTTCTTTGTCATTTACTGCGTTCATCCATCAAACTTACCCAAGCAAAATTAAAGAATGGTGTTCATAAGCCATTTAAATCAAGGAAGTCAGTAAGTGCATTAATGAGCCTGTCCTAATGGTTGCTTTTATAATGCAGACAAAACACTGTTTAATATTAACCACAAGAGGAAAGAAATTGAAGGCCAGATGTCAACGTTTTTGATTTCACAAATAAGAAATCTTCTAATAAAGCCCACATCAACTCCAGAGCCTGTGAGACTGCAGGGAGGGTTTGGGAGGATATGTTTTGTTGTAGGGTGGCACCTTGTGAAGGGACTTGCCTTGATGGAGAAGAGCTTTGGATGCACTTACAGATAAGAAAGAAAATCCATTAAATGCATTGTTGCCTTGGTTTTCATGGGGAAGCTTTCTGCTCACAGAGAAAGGCCTCTAGGATTGAAGGAATGTCTGAATTCAGTATTTAAAAGAAATGGGAGGATGTCTGAATAGGCTTCCACAGTATTGTCTCTCTCACTTGTCTTTTTCTTTGATTAAAAAGACCAGAAGAGAAAAGATAGATGCAATTTCTTTTTTGTTGTTTGAATTCTTCCTACTCCGTTTTAAGAACCCTGAGATTAGAAACACATTTGACAGCGCTGCTGACAGCACTTTATGCATTGTTAAAATGTTGAGTCTGATGTAGGAAGCAACAGTTGAGCTACATGACTTTCTCCTGTGTGGGGAAAAACTGCAGTTAGTTCTCAGTGATGCTGCTAGAAGTTTATTCCTCATAGAAGGAATTGTCAGTTAGGAGTGGGCACGGATAACTGGAAATGGAGGCAGCTGTGGGTGATGCTAGAAAAGGTATCCTTATGTGGGCAGAAATTTTGACTCTAGTCAAAATAGTGGTTGAAATACAAAATCTATTTTCAGGATATCTTCCTAAGTTATGAGGTATTGCTCACTTTGGGCACTGCGTCTTCAGCTGTTCATATAAGTGCTGCTGTTCAAGTCTGGGATACCAAAACTGCATTAGCTACAGGAGGGAGACAGGGTTATTGCAGCTCATTGGAACTTAAGGGTGCACTGGCAACTGCTGCAGGAAACTTGACCTTGCCAGGTACGTGATGTAACCCTGTGTAATAGCTGGTGATCTCAGTGCTTTTGATAACCTGCCTATTCTTCTTGCTTCCTTGTGTCCCTCTTGGGAGTTGAGATAATGTGGATGACGTTGGGGGGAGGAAGTCCTGCAGCAATCCAGTTTGCCTTCAGTACAAATTGCCTTCAGTACAAATTGAAGCATATGAAACCTTCCATTCAGAGTTATTTTTTTGTGGACAAATTGGTGTTCATTTATGTTAACAAAATGCAAATCTCCCCCTCTTGCTACCTACCTTTAACTTCCTGTTGTTTGAACTGTTCTCACTTATCACCCCCTCTTTGCATATGTAGCAATTTAGTGCATCTGTGTCAGGACATATAGCACCACTTCATTTTGTGTGATACTGAGAATATGTAACTGGGACAAATCAAATGATAAAGGACCTTGGGCTTGAGCAGAAAGCCAGTTTTGCTGCAGATCTGCCTGCTGCCAAAGCAAGGAAGAGTTTTTTTGTGATGCTTACAGCCTGTAGTACCCAGTGATGCTATAAATGTCAACTGTTCTCTGTAGATTTCTTTGAGAGAAGTTTAGGCAAAACAACTCTTGTTTAGAGGGCTGACAAGCAGCAGCATGAGAGCTGTGGGTTTCTCTGGATGGGCAGCAAAGGCATATCCAGCCTTCTGCACAGCCTCCTGTACATTAGAGCCATGAACCAATGTCAACAGAACTGAGGAAATAAAGGGAGCTTGTTTCTGGTTTTTGGACTGGGCCTATTTCCAGGAAGGACCTCTGGTAGCAGATGTTTCATCTGAAAGCTTGAGGTTGCTGGTCTGTGACAAGTTTGATACCTCGCTTCTGCCCTTTAACTCAGTTTTATCTCCGGTCTCTGCTGTGGAGTCGTTCTAGGTCACAACTGTTTACATGAAAATTCAGTAAATATCCTAAGCTGAACTGGCATTGTGTTCTGCATGCACAGAGTTTGGTTGGTTTGGCCAAACCAGCATCATACTCAGTTTTCAGTTGTGCACGACTAACAGTACCTGTGTCCCCAGGATTGCATGCTCACCGGCTGTGCTGCACACTGCGGTGGGATGTGATGCTTTGAGTCCTGCTCTCAGCCCTTTCCCAAACCTTACTAGGCAGGGTGGCATTTCTAGACTTCTGTATCTGCAGTCTTTGCCTGTTATCAGCTTGTCCACCTGTCCCCAGTTTTCTTCTTATCCTTTGTAATTGTTTTTCTTTTCTTTGCCAAATTGCTTGGCTGTCTCTCGGAATATAAGTAAGATGAAGGTGACTTGGCATAACTATTCTTTGGTGTGTTAATGGGGCCCTTCAACACACACAGTGATTATAAACAGTAAGTCCAATTAGGAACGTGGATAACAGTTCTGGAGAGAGATGCACTTCTATATTTTCTGAACTGTGACCATTTTCCTCCCTTGCAGAGCTCAGTATGTTTGGCTTCTATGTATTTATGCGTCTCTTAGGAGTGAAAAATAGCCATAAATACTGGGTGATGTCCACAGAACTGTAAAAAAAAAAAAAAAAAAGGGTGCATTTTGACTTCTTTGACCAATTAGCCCTGTTGATTGCAATGGGACCCTTTGGGATTATGAGGAATGTATCAGCCTCTAGGGAGGTGAAATGAAGAAGGGGAGGTGGGGGGGAAAGGAACAGAAATTTGCAAGGCCAAGAAAAGCAAGGGAGATAATAATGGAGGGCTGAGGAAGGGATGTGTAACAATCAGCTAATTCATCAGTGCAGGAGACTGAAACTTTCCCTGAAGCCCTCAACTCAGGCAGCCAAGGTCAGGAGTAGCAGATTGGGGTGAGGTGATGGAACAGGCTTTGGCTGGGGAAGTGCTGGAGAAGGCAGCATGTGAAGGAGAAGAGGATCAGAACTGTCTTAAATGCTGATGAAATGTTACAGTGTTTATTAGTCACTTGGATTGCAAGAATTGAGTGCTATCTCATGTATAAATCTATGTAGTTTTACTGGGGAGGTCGGGAGCGAGGAGGCTGAGGGGTAATCAGGGAAAGCCACGCTGCATGAAGGTGAGGGCAGAAAACAGCTCCAGCTGTGTGCCTGTGGTAGCAAATTGGAGTGCTTTGCTTTTATAGTCAAACTATTGTAGCATTTGATATCAAAGGTCTTAATGGAGCATGCAGAGCATGGGACTTGTCAGACCTTGAAAGTCTGCAACTAACTGCTCTTTTCTTTAGCATCCTCAGCCATAAAATCACTGACTGCTCTGTATTGCTGGCTTATACAGTGCTTGGATAACAGTGCTTGGCAAAAAACACCAGGTAGAAATAGATTCAGAAATGCTCTCTGTACTTTATTTGCAGTGCTTAACAAGAAATGGGCTATGAAAGTGGTTACATAGCTCAGATGATGTAGATCTATGGAGCCTGTCATTGATGCAAAGGATGCACTGTCAGACGTAAAGCATAACAAAAGAGTATAAATCCGTGCACCGTGTGAGTATTTAATGGGAATGAGAAGAAAGGAGGAGGAATGGGAAATGCACAGGGTCGTATGCTGCTGGTTTTGCACAAAGCAGATCCTGCTGACAGTGAGGGAGGTGAGGCAGAGCCGTAAGATGGCAACTGGTTTGTCTGCCAGCTATTTGTGACCAAGAAAAACACTCTCTGCTCTGCATGCTGCCCATGCTGAGAACCGTGGCTCCAGTTACTTGGTTAAATGCTCTCCTGCATAGCTGGCTCGTGTCGCCTGCGCAGCAAGGAGTGATAAGCGCTGGGAGCTGGGATGAGTCTGCTCCAGGTCATGATCATAAAATTTGCTAAGCAAACTGTTAAACTTAACAGCATGTGTGAAGAGGGGTCCCAAGCTGAGCTTCGGGAGGTGAACCAACAGGCAGCAGATCATTTGGAGAGGGGAAAATGCCAAGCTCTTAAACAGTCTGCTGGAAATGCGCTCATGGGGTGGGGTTGCTTGCAAAAATAATCCGGGTCTCCAAAGAAAATGGCTGTGTGGTGGTGCCTGTGGCAGGGCAAGGCTAGGCCATGCCTGCTGGGACAGGGCCTGAGGAGAGGTGCAGGCTGTGTGCTGAGGTTCTTCCTGCATTTTTTTGCATGCTGACCGTGCTGTTGCAAAGAATGGGCCTAGTCCTGTGTAGCAAAGGGCCTGCAGGTGCGGAGGAGGAGGCGGTGGCAGGCTGTGGTCTGTGGTCACTGGGGGCAGATGAGCATTGTGAGGCTCTACTGCTCTCAGACCACCCCCAGGAATACTCTGTGATGTGCTTTTAAAGGTCAGAGATGTGCAGAGACGAGGTCTCCTGAAGGGACAGGCTCTTGCCTTGTGTGCTGAGAAGCATTAAATGGCATTGAAGCAATCTGCTTCCTTAGAGCAGCGATGCAGGGAGCAGTGACAGAGCAGAAACAGCAAAGTTAAAGTTCAGCTGTAAGTCAGAGCCTAACAGACACTTGAAAAGTCACTTCAGGACAAAGGAAGAGCAAGGCAGAGAGCGGGGAGGGTGGGATGTGGGAATTCAAGAGAGGTTTCTTGTTAGGCTCTGTCTCTGTGTGGGATTTTAGCACAGCTTGCTTGCTGAAACCTCACAGCTTCAGTGAAAATGAATTCCCTCTCCATCACTTCCTCCCATAATTAAGCAATTCAAAAGAATCCTCCTGAAATCCCAACCTGGCCTGTTATACCACACCTCTCCCCAGCCTGCAGGACTGCTACCATATCAGAAGGGTTTTGGAGTTGGCTGGCTTTGTTGTGAGCTGTCTCTGATTCATATTTAATCAGATCTTGGACAGAAGATATTGGACCTGAGCCCAAACCACTAATGCTCCATCAAAGATTACAGTTCAGAGGGCTGTGCATAGAGCTTGGGTACAGGTGGTTATATTTTTTGCCAGTCTCCAGGCTAATTAGCTTTTATTAGCTTTTCTTGGTCTCAGTCCCCAGTACCTAAATTGTTCTGCATGAATGCAAATGTGATTTATCTTGGCTGGAGTTCTCCTCTCTGCCTGAAATATATTTGGTCAAAGCAAGTCATTCTTGTTTTCATTTTGATGTCCGTCTTTGTTTGCTGCTCCAGTGCCCTGATTGACTCCCATGCTGCTGCATCCATCTCGGCCAGGAGTGGCACATGTAGGCAGAAACTGCTCTGTGCAAATCCTGGCTGTGGAGCTGGAAAGCATCCTATAGTGGAGGGAAGCTCTGGGTCTGCTCAGCCTCTGGGCTGCCGAAACTGTCCCAATAAAAATTGTCTGGACACTTATTAAAGTCAATGTCCCCGTGGGCTGTCTACAAGTTAATAGCCTGAAATGAATAGCTCTGGATGTGTTCTATTTTTGTATCCTTGTGTAGCATAGGAAGGGGGAGGAAGCTTTTATTCCCCAGGGAAAACCTATTAACTAATTTCTGATGTAATTAATTTTCCAATGTGATAAATATTCTATGGGATTCAAACTGTAATCACGGAGCTAAGAAGATCCCTGGGATCTTGCCCAATGTTGCATTTTATCTTTGTGTCCCAACCCCGTATTGTCTGGGAGCTCTCACGTAAGGAGCTATTTTGAGAGAGAAACACAACAAGCTGCCAGGGCTGTGCAGTTCTGTGTCCAGCTGCTGCCTTCCAACCACCAGCCCACATCACATCATGCTTAGTTGAAGTTTAACTGGACCTTAGGTAAGCTGGTGCTATCCGGTCTGGAGTCTCGGTTACATCATGAGCTATGACACTGTTATTTCCCCTCTTGTCCCCTCTCTTTATCCTTTATCCGGTGAATGTTAAACAGGCAGTGTTTTTAGTGCCCCCACCTGGGCTGGTTTGATTCCTTTGATCTTGGTAGTATTGCATCAGGGCACAGAATAGCAACTGCATTCATGGTAACCAAAATAAAAATGACACAGGCTGTTAATCAAGAGAAGTCAGCTGGGGTCAGGGAAGCATTTCCAGTCACTTTGCATAAACAAGATATGAGTTTTAAATCTTGCTGCTCAACAGGATTAAATGTGCCTATGGCCTTTTCCACCACAGGAATTCTGATGTCTCTGTGTGAAAATGCTGAATGTTTTTTCTCTTGCTGTAACCTTGTGAAGCATGGATGCCAAAGTCATTGTCCAGAAAGAGTTTGGTTCATTTGATTCGGGTCCCAAACACCTATGGCAGCCCGGACTTACCCACATGTAGTTTCAGACATCTGAAGTGCCTACTTCATATCTAGCTGAGGATGGGAGGGGGAAAAGAGGTGCTTCCAGAGGACCCATCAGTCTCCACAAGGACCAACCTCCAAAAGACAGACCAGGCAGAATGGTGTAGGGAGAGCACCACAGGTAGCAAAACTTTCCAAATGTGCTTCTGGAGTCACCACGAAATAGCACTGCTTTGGTCTATATGTGCTCTCAGAAGTATGTGGGTTGCTTGCCCAAAACTGTCACGTTTCTTCCTGGAATGGGATTTCACATCACAGCACTCAAAGCCATTGGACTGGACCAGGGTAGAGGCTTTCTGAGTGTGTTTGTGTTTCTCCCCAGTGCATCACAGATGAGCACGTGTTTCTGAGAAGAGCCCATGTAAATCTTTCTCCCCTGGAGCCATCCACTCAGCATTTCCCTTGGCGCTTCTACTGATCAAGCTATATCTTGTTTGTCAGAGTCATTCCTTGTCTGTTTTCTTTAGCTCCCTTCTCTTAGCCAAGTCATAAATCGGGATTTGTAGCTCATATTGTTCCTAGAGAAGCAGACTGCGAAAGTGCAGACAGAGGGTTATGGCTTCCCTGAGGGAAGCAGTTGAGAGGAAGAGCTGCCCTATCAAGTGGAATAGATGCAAAGCAGCAGTCTGAAAATAATGGCTGAGTGAATTGATTTGGAAGGAAATCATCCCTGCTGTAAGTACTATCTTCACAAGAAAGCCCTTTAACCTATGCACTTTCCCCTCTGAGGTCTGACTGTTCTGGGATTTGATCCATATTAGCTGTTTCATCATATGCATTGGTTTATTTCTTTTTAGATCCTCTTCCCCTTCATCTTCCCCCCCCCAAAGTTATTTATGAATCTGAGCTGTGAGAAAGTGATTCACAGGATCATAGAATGGCCTGGGTTGAAAAGGACCTCAAAGATCATCTAGCTTCAACCCTCTGCCATGGGCATGTATTCGTGCCCATGCATGGGATGCCTCAGGGACTGTCTCCACGTTGGAGCAAAGTGGCTGCTCAGGTCAGACTGCTGTGACCTCAAAGATCTCAGTGCAAAGGCTTGCAAAAAGCAAAGACAAGCAGCGTGGATTTCTTGCATGCCTTTTTGGGTTTGGATTGGGCTTGGGGTCATTAACTAGCTCCAATTTGCAAGGAGCAAATGTAAGAGTCCGTGTGGTTGCAGTGCTGTTTCCAGCAGCTGCAACCTGCTGTTGGGTTCTCTCTGCCTCACTTTAGCTTTATCCTTCAGACAAAGGGAGCTCTGAAGGGGAAATAAAGGAGCCCAGTCATAAAGGAGGCCATTTGTATGATTTTTTAACAAACACTGAAGAAACCTTCCAGTGTAGCTTATCACTAGATAATTCCACAAAGCATCTGGCTTCTGCATGCGTGAAGGCATCATGTTTGATATCAAAGGATCTGTAAATGTGGAGTGTGTGTTGGTCCCTCAGTATGAGGAACATGGGAGAGCATGACCTCTCTCCCCACCACAAGCATCCTTTGCCACCACCAGTGAATGGCAGCACTGCAGCTCCCACCTGGGCACCCCCTGGCTTCCTTTCTCCTCTGTGCATCCTAGGGCAGCTGCTGTCACCATCTCAGTGTAATTGAGCAGCGCTTGAATATGAGAGCTCACAACTCTATTGTTATACAAATGCCATTAGTAAAAGCTTTTATGCACATTGTAGGACTCATATCATCTGTTTGGAACAGATAAACTGTAGATTAGTGACTGTCTTATCTAAGACCATACAATGAGCCTACAATAAAGCTGTGATAGCAGCAGAGCCCTGTGAAGTGAATGCTGTATCTTCCACTGCTGAATAAAATAGTTGGAGGAAGAGGGTGGTTGAATCTGCTTTGTGAACCCTTCAAAATCTTTGTGCTCGATGCTACTGGCTAAGAGGACCGCTGATACCTCTTGTAATCAGTGTGTGCATGCTGGGCATCACCTGCATTGAGCTGGGTGGACAGGGGGGATGCTATGGGGCTCTGTTGGTCACTATGGGAACACTATAGATAGCTATAGGGCTCTGAGGACACTATGGGGCTTTATGGTTTTGTGCTGTCAGCAGCAGAGTGATCACAGTCCTGTTTGTATGAAATAAAACCTGGCAGCTACACTAGAGACTGCTCAGCATTCAGGATTGCAGGAAACAGCCTGTAAACAACCTCTGAGCTCGTGTCCCAAAGAAGCACACGGTGGACATGGGCTTAAGAAATCTGTCCTGCAGCCTAAGGAAAAATTCAATGCATTTATGTATAGATTACATTTACCGTGGACATAAATGCATCTCCTTGAGCTCCAGCTGCACTAAGTGATGTCTTTGTTATTTTTTTCTTCACTTATATTTAAAGTATGGTCCTCAAGCAGCAAGCTGGGCTCTGCTATGTCTGCAGGGATCCTTCCATTGCTCCTCCATGAGAGAGGGCAGTCTGTTACATGGAGAGCTTCAAGAAGCAAACAAAGCCCTGCAAACCCTCTCTCCTCAAAACCCCAGAGCCTGAGAAATGCTGGAGATGGGAAATTGTTGTGCAGCTGAGAAGTTGAAGGAGCCTCTGGAAATATGCAAAAACCAATACAGATTTGCAAGTACAGGTTGGCAAACTCTTATGGAGTTGCAGATCAAAGCCATTGTTGGAGGGCTATTAATTAGCTGTAGTGTTTTGGTAATTGTTACCATCACACATTAAAGCCTTTGTTTAATCCCAGCTCTGCTTCCTCCCCACTCTGAACAAGTAGGACTACTTCTTGCCTCGGAGTCTGATGTGGTGGCAAACAACAGCAGCACAGAACGTAGATGGAAAACATTTTGATGTCAGGCACAGCACTTGCTTGGTTCAAAGGGGTCCAGGGAGAGAGCAGCTTCACTTAACCCTTCATGCCCTGCAATGTGACTGAGCACTGAACCTGGCTCCCAGCAAATGCATATTCCCAGCTGCTCATCTCCCCTCAATTTTGGGAGGGAAAAGCTTTTCTGATACAAACCAGCCATTTCCAATCTGTGTGCTATAAATGCTCTGTGACATCTGAGCAAGGGGGATGCAAATCTGCTAGCTGCTTATAGAGCGTGGTGATCTGTGACATTCTGAGGGTAATTCTCAGGTCAAAAGAGTTTAGGAAATCATTGCTCTCTGTTTGCACAAGAGATGTCCAGTGGTGTAGTTGCAACCAGTAGAATATTATGGCTGAAGCTGGTACCAATGCAGAGTGCCCTGTAGCCACTAGTTTTAATGACTTTCCTGTATATTTGCAAGCCCACGGGTGCAATTAATTTTGCCTGAAAACTTCCTTGATGAATTGTGCTTCATTGTAGTGAATCATCCATGAGTAATTTAAAAGCTGTTGATGCTTGTATATGATTTAAGGTAGTTCACGAAGTAACTTCTGGTTTTTAAACTGAGGTGAGCAGTGCAGCAGCACAGCCAAAGCTGGAGTTTGCATCCCTGTTGGTTGGTGCTGAGTGGCAGTGCAGATCCTAAGCTGGTATGAAAAACAAAACAAAGCCACAAAAACTTTCTGATAGGAAAAATTTCTTATACCCAGGGAAGGATTAAGACCTGTTTTGCCACTTAGAGCAGTCACATCTCCAAGAATTGTGTGTGTTTTTTGGCAAATGCTGTCTGAATCTGATAATCTTGGCCATCTCTTGCTTTGAAATTCTGTTTTATAAGATAGCATTTATAGCATTTCCAGAATTGCTGTTGAAATCCCATTTGAAGGAAGTAACGGCCTCATCGTTCCACTGCCCAGTAAAACATATCAATGAAAGGAGGAAAACAGCTGGCAGATTGAGTTGGGATCTGCTTACAGCCAGGCTCCCAGCCCATCCTCCCTGCTTCCTAAGGAGCATTTCAAAAAAAATGAGGGATTTTAACAGGAGTGAGCTGGGAACATAGCCTTTGGATCTACCTAGTGATCTATTTCTTGGTGACTTTGTCCCCAGCTGATGGAGACACCCAAGTGATGGCTGTTGCTGTGCAAGCTGCAGTGAGTTGTATCTGGAGATGCTGGAGCAGAACATCAGCTGAGTGTGTGTGTGTGTGTGTGTGTGCTTGGCAGCCTTGGCTAAGGAAAGCCTTCACTTTGCTCTCCACCATGAGAGTCCTTTGAGCCCAGTGCACAGGAATGGGATGCAGGAAACTGATGCACGTTTGTGAGCCATTTGTTTTTGAGGCTCTCCTCTTTGCAGCAGGGTGGTATCAGCCGTGTCTGCTCTGCTGAGATCACTCTCCTGTTTGCTCCTCTGCTGGCTCTGCAATCCTGTAAAGAAATGAACCCTATGACTCCTTCATTGCTTTGTGCAAGCATTCGTAGTGATGGAGAACATTTTTGTGGGGGAATGTACCTCTGTAATGAGTAACATTTCCTCTCCATTTACAGTAGTCTAGAACATGGTATCAGCTGGAGAAGGGACAGTCAGCAGCTCTCCTTCTGAACTTGTATTACCCTTGCTGCTGTATCTCACTGCTCTGAATGTGCCTGCTCAAACTCAGCATCAGTGGAAATCCTGACTCCATTCTTTGTATCTGCCTGTGGCTTTTGAGTATCTGTTTACCTCCCCAGCGTGGCTGTTACTGAGGTTTAAGGACTTGGTTTGTTTAGTCACAGAGTCTACCCTTGACTGTGATGATGTCAAGGATTTTTCTGCAGCTTGTTAAATTTCCCATTCATATAAATGCATCCAAGTAGTTTCCATAGGAACAGGGTACTCAGCTTACTCTGCGCTGGGAAAAATGGATTTGCATTGATGAATAAATATGATGCCCCATTACCTCAAAGAGCTTGGGCTGGGAGAGGCCAAACCCACTGCTGGAGCAGCTTTGGAGGGGCTGATGATGCCTTGGGTGAGGATGGGCTCTGGGCATCTGGAGGAGAGCTGGGCTTTTTGTGTCCTGTCAGTGAGGCTCAGAAAGGTGTCCCAGGTTCCTACCATCACTGTGTGCTCTCTGTTGGACAAGGCCAGCCTCCCATGTGGAAATCATGGGGGTCTGAGGTGCACTTGTTAGATTATCTGACGGTGCATGGTTCAGGAGGTCTGGGATGGGAAGAGAAGGGCAGGCTGTCCTGGTTCAGGGGAGGTGGTGAGGAGCTCGTGCTGGGGGTGGAAACTGGTTTTTATAGAGTTTTGCTTAAGCTTTATGCTGTAGAGGATTAAATGCAACAGTGAATTCTACCAGGAGGGCTTGTTTGCCCTTCAGAAGGTAATGTCAGTTGGAGCAGATAGAGACACTCAAATTGAGGCATCTGCATCCATGCACCAGAGTTGATGTTGCAACTCTTTGGGTAACTGTGCAACAAAGACGTGCTGTGAGATGAATTTTGTCAAATTGGTTCTGCTTGGAGGCACTCTAACCATGACCCGAATGAATCACAAAGCAGCCAGTAGGAATGAGATTATCCTTGCTTTTCTCTCTCTTTTTTTGTCAGATTGAATGCTGGTTTGTCCCCAAGCTGGAGCAGAAGTAGCTCAGGTAGTGCTGGCACTTAGGAGCCACGTCTGCATGGAGCTCAGCAGTGGGGAGTTTAATTTACAGCTTAGCTGTGCTCTTCAGTCCCTCCAGGATTGGTTGAATTGGAGAGTTATGTATACAACTTAAATGGAAGTTATGACTGTACAAGACCAACTCCATTCCTGCTGTATCTCTGGGGTCTTTAAGGAGATGCTCCAGGGATGAGTTTTCCCTTTCTAGCTTCTTTCTGCACTTGCAGAGGATGAACTTAAATTGCTTGTGAGCTGTTAAAGTGACAAGAATTCTTACACCTTCTCACTGCCACTTCACGATGACTCCTTCCTGAAGCTCAGAGTTGCTCCAGGGCCCTGTCCTATGTGTCAGAGCTGTAACCTCGTCCTTATGGGGCTGCAGCTGCCTCAGGAACATGTCCTAAGTATTGATTGCAGGGTGCAGGACCCATGTTTTGTGGTAACTTCTGAGGGCATCATCTTCAATCTATTAACCGTTCTCATCAGACTCTGAGTCCCCTATTTTTTTTTTCTATTTAATAAATCTTTCTTATTTTCTCTCTCAACACTGTTTTTCCCCGTGGCTTTGACTCAGACTCAGGGCCACTGCTGTGCTTGGGTCTGTGTTGGCTGAACCCAATGGTGCTCAATAGCTCCTGTGACAAGTCCATTATCTAATTCCTAGTCTCTACAAGATGTATCTGGTGGGAGACTATTCTGGCTTTACCACTTCCAAGGAGTGCAAAACTTGGAGGTGAAAAGTGAAAATGGAACTGGCACACTTATTACTTGGCTTCCATGTTAAAAGAGGAGAGGTGATTGTATGCAATCAACTGCTTGCAACCTTTCACGAAATCTGATTTTTCCAAGGGAGATGCTCACCTCATCAGGAGAGGCATGCAGGGGAGCGTGCTGTGCTATGTTCAGGCAGCAGTGGGATCCTCCATCTGCTGCCTCCCTCCTTTGGGTTCTTCTTGAGAAATTCTAGCTATGACAGAAATGAAAATGGGAAGTGATGGGACCACATCTGTTGTCTGCTGGTGCATCCAGGCTGCTGGAAGCCATCTGCTGCCTATGCTCCCTGGCTGCACTAGCCCCCACCCCTTGGTGCTTGGCGTGGTTGTCCCTGCTGCCAGCAGGTCAGGCTGGGATTGATTTACCAGAAGGAGAGGAAGGCTCCCAGAGTCAGAATGTCCCTATCCTTGACCCCATTAGAGCTGGTGTGGTGCCCACATGCCACGGATACTGAGCAAGTATGAAGAGTGAGGATCATTTCAGGAAGATGGGGTTTTATTTTCCATCTCTTCTCAACACAGAAGAATTACAGTAACACGAGTCCTTCCGAGTGACAGCATAACCCTCTTATGCACTCATGGGCTAGCTACCAAGTTCCATCTCCAGAGCTGTGCAATGGCTGGAAAATAGCAGGTGAGGGCATGAGCTGTTCCCTCGGCTCTCTGTCTGCATCACAGTTTTCACAGAGGTCAGTGTGGAGGTACTGACCCCACTGCGGTCATCGCTGCCGGCTGTGTGCAGAGCTGAGGCTCCTGCAGCATCCTGGCAATGCTGACTCACTGGTGGTGCTCAAAGCTGGATCCCGCAGTTTGCCTTTGACTCACCTTTCAGATGAGAGCTCAGCCGTGCTCCTTTCCACTTATTGGTGGTTGCAGAATCACCAAGCATGCTGCATGCTGAGCACTGCTGGCGTGGAGCTGCCACAGCTGGTGATGCACTGCTGCTGTGCCATGTACTGGGGGGGTGCTTGCCATCTGACTGTCACACAGTAGTGAAAGGTTTGCTTTGGTCTAAGAGTGGTGCGCTGAGTATATCACTGCTTTGTTGGAACTCCAGGTCCACGCAGGCTCTCACTGCATCCTTCAGTACCAAATCCCCATGCCTTGACCCCAATACCACCTCACTTCCATGCCTTCCATGCCCCCCACTAACTGCTTTAGTTTTCCACGAGGGTGCTATTTTTCCACCAGTTTTCATGATTATTTTTCTTCCCATCCTTCTTTCCTCCTGGTGTTTCCTCCTGGTGCCCCTTTTCACTGTGTGCAGAGGTCTGGGCAGCAGCTACCTCCAAGCCAGCTCCCTGCTGAACAAAGCCTTGCGTTTGCATTCTTTGCCATTGAGATACAGCAACTGAACTTCCACATAATTCATACCCTTTTCAAGATGCCTATTTTCGAGAGAGTTTGGTAAAATAGCTTCATAAATCACGACCACTATTAACCAAAGGCTGTTTTCTTTTTGCAGAAGCGCGTCTGTTTCAGGAATGACATGCAAAACCTTATAATTTCTCTTGAAAAGCCATCATAAAACAGTTTGTCTCACTCTGACATCCCGAAGACCACAGACTGCTCGGCGTTTGATGCATTTTGGCAACCTGACCATTTTGTGGCCGTTTCTTGGTGTGTTATTTAAGATGCGTTTTGGCAACCTGATGAATCTGTAGCTGTTTTTCTGTGTGTTGCTTGAACTTTCATGACAATGTGTGATCTATTATGAGTGAGGCCCAGCAGCAGACCAAGAGCACAATTTATTATCTTCTAAAACTACACAACAGCCCCTCTCTATTAGGGCTTATTTCTCCCTCAGTATCATTAACTCTTCCATCTGATGATAGTTAAATGCATCTTTGAGAGCATCTTTTGTCTTAAATCTTGCGTATTTTAGGCTCTGGAGGATGGTTTAGCAGTTAAAGCTGGATAACTTCAAGACCTCCAGATTTGCATTATTGCAAGAGGCAATTTTTAACTCGTAGAGCACATCCTGTTTTCAGAGCTCCCTGTAACAGAGACACGTGTGCTTGTTAGCAGAGAACTACCTAGCTATTTTTCTTATTTTCTAATTCATCTATATCAGGTAAAAAGAGCATCTCCTCATCAGTATGTTAGGAGGCATTGGAGGTCTCATAGTTCCAACTGAACTGCATGCTGCAGGTTGGGCCAGGGCGTAGGGAGTGGTGGTTTAGTTCTGGTTTGACCTAATTTGCACTGTCCTGCTGGTGAAGTGCTTTCCTGACTGTAGGAATGCTCCTGTTGAGCAATACAGAGCTGCTGCTGGGATGAATAATTCATAGAGTAATCACTAATGGCAGAAACTTTCAATGCTCAATCAGATCTCTTTCATTTTTAGTTTAATTCAGGCTACTGCTGACCTAATTTATCTAGTGGACGAATTTAGCTGATCTGGACAGACAGTCATTAATTTAATATTGGGAGCTGCCCGGAATGATGTGATGATGAAATATTAAACACTTTACCTCTTGCTTCTGCTGTCTCTCGAGGCAGGGTGAATCCTGTGCTCGCTGTCTCCATCAGCCCTATGGCCACTATCACCCATGTGGTTCCACACATTGATGGTTGGACTGGTTCTTGGGGGTTTGGATCCCATTTCAGTTTAGGAAGAATTTCTTCTCCGATAGAGTGGTGATGCATTGGCACAGGCTGCCCGGGGAGGTGGTGGAGTCACCATCCCTGGAAGTGTTCAAGAAACATGTGGATGTTGTTTTAGGTGACGTGATTTAGTGGTGTGGTGGTGGGTCGATGGTTGGACTAGATGATCTTGGTGGTCTTTCCAACCTCAGTGCTTCTATGATTCACCACTGCTCCGCTGAGTGACTTTGGAAAACTTGCTTCACTTTTCTGTGTGGATGCCACCACCTGCTGCACATTGCTTTGGCTGGTGGGAAATATGACAGCAAAGGATTGCTCTATGATGGAACATGGAGAACTCTGCCACAAGGCTGTGTGCTGGGTCTGGAGATGGCTCTGGTGTTGGGAGCGTAACAGGGCTCTCGTCTTAGGAAACATTGATGGTGGATTTGTTATTCTTTGTGTGACTGTAGGTGGTGTAGGTCTTTGAGTTTCCCTTGGCAGGCTGGAGCATGGCAAAGCACAGCTTGTATTCTGAGTCAGGATGGGGACCCCTGCCCTGTGGCAGCCAGAGGAACCACGCTCGCTCTGATTATTTTCTGCATTTCTTTCCTTTATCTTTCACTATGCATTATGACTAATAGCTTTAATATCAGATTCACATTTCACTCAGCTCCTAAGTTCTCTGAATTAAAACACCTTTATGAGACACCAAGGAAGAAGACGTGCATCTCCAGGGGCTGCTGGACCTTTTCATGCTTCAAGCAGACTCCTACAGCCAAGAAAGCATCAGCATGTGCCAGCAGTGAGGGCAGCAAGGGGTAAGCACAGCACAGCCCTGTGGCTTTCTGGGGGGATTTCAGGCTTTACTCTCACTTGTGGCTGGCTGTTGGCCTGGTTCCTGCATGCAGTTTACTTTAAAAATAAACAGTTTTATTTAGAAGAAATTAAAAGAAGCAAAACTACTGGAAAAGCTTAAATTCTTACTTTGTACAGCAGGGCTGATATAAAATCTCATATGTCTGGTAGCGAGATGCTTGCAAAGTGTGCTGGTTTTATTTTGATCTCACATGGTAATGCTTTTACTGGCTGACTATATTGGTTTGCTCCGGAGGTTTCTCCGCATGACTTTCAGCCAGTATTGATGCTGCCTCTGACCACTGCTGCTTTATGCTCTTATGCTGTGCTTTCTCTGAAGGTACTGTCTGTTTTCCTGCCAGCTGCAGCTCTCTGCCCTGGCACATCCTCCCACCTCCTGTGATGGCTCAGGACAGTGCTGGCTATGGGAATAGCTACACAGCTCACCGAAAGAAGAGGGATTTGTGCATGTTCAGCAGGTCATATATTCCTTCTCAAAGCCTGCAGAGTGTAGCTCAGGCTTAATTGACAGACTATGTTTTCTCAGGCTGGCATTAGGTTTTTCCATCCCCAGCAGCTGTCCTGCTGTACCCTGAGTGCTTTCCACCCGCCCGCTCACTGAGATGATGCTCGTAAAGCCAGCTATTCCACTGTGACTCTTCGCGTGATCCAAAGTGTAGGACAGGACTCACAAGGGAGCGTGTAATGATTTTGGTAAGATAGAAGCATGGAGAGCATGAGGTTTTCCACTATAGATTTGGAAACAAGTGATTACAATACAGCCAGTGCTTGGTACTTTTTCCATTTGATTTCATGCGTCCTGCTCTGAATGCAGGCCTTGCTGCCTGCTGCTTTGGGCTGGATGGGGTTCTGCGTGCTGCTTGCCTTTTGAGTCCTGCCTGGGAGTCCAGGTGTGCTCGCATTTGGTGCGGTGACTTGGGGTGAGGAGCATGGAGCTCACCTCTCCTGTGTTGTCTTTGAAATTGCTTCTGCCCTGTTCTGGCTGAGATGGCTCAATATGCATTCCTGGGCTCGTGTGAAGATAACAATCAATTTTTGCATTATAAAGCAGGGGGAAAAAAAAAAGAAAAGAAGAAAAAGGTTAATTATAAACGTCTCCCGTGAAGCTTATGCAATGCATTAATTACACTCTGTGGAGAGCGCACAGGACACCTTTTGGTAAATTGTAAACATCATTAATGAGGTACTTTGTCTGAATGTGCCTGTAAGAGCAAACACGTTGGTCTCAGAGCTCATGGTAGGGCCTTGAGTGTTACCATCTCCTAGATTAGGCCAGAGTTTGGAAATAATAAATGAGATTGTGTCCCTGACCAGGACTAACTCTTCGTCACACACTTGAGGGGTGAATGGGTTCTGACTGCGTCGGGGAGGTGTGAAAGGGAAGACCAGCCAGAGGTGCATGGGAAGGTGGGTTATCCCTCTGGCCAGCCTAGTTAGCCAGCTTTGGGCAGATGGCCAATGGAGAGCATCCACTGGGCTGGGAAAACTGACCTGGAAAGCAGAGAGAGGAGATGGGATGGTGAAAGGCAGGAACAGGATGTTCAACGCTGCTGAGCTCCAGGACAGGACTGAGCTCTGACTGCTTCCTGGAAGTGCTATCACACGTGAAGTTATTTTTGCAATGAGAACAGCGTACGAAGAGTCACAGGATATTATGTCACCTTTGCTAAATCAGTTGTGTTCTAATGATAGCAGTCATTGCACTCCTTCTAAAATCATCACCATCACAGAGGAATTCCTCACCCCAGGCTAACCTTAGCAGTCCTTTACTTGCAAGAGCAAGTAGAAAGCAAAACATAAGTGGTGGTGAAGCTTCTTGTCTTGGTGCAGTACCTACTGTACCCTTATCGAGTTACCCAGCCCCAAGAGGCTGTGACACTGGATAGCTGTCCTGGCAGGACTCCTCATGTGCTAAGTAACAGTCCATGGCAGAGGGGCATGGGAAGCTGTGAGTTGGTGTGAGAACCTTCTGAGTCATCTGCTTGCCCGTAAAGTGAGTTTGTTGGGAGTCCTCCAGATAGACTCTAGATCTAATGGGAGAGAGAATGTGACTCATGCTGCCTCTCATCCTCATGCCAGAGGAGGATGAAGACGAGTATAAGATTCCTTGTGCTTTCATTTGAGGTGATATTGGTTATTCCATTGAGCTAACATCCCACACTGATGCATTTCTGCACTTGTGTATCTGAGTCACGTCACGGTACTCATTCAAAACTCTCTCTGTTACTACTGCTGTCCCCCTGGTCAGGCTGACAAAACCTAGCAGAAGCCATATGGCTGCTTAGTTGGCAACACAAAACGCTACAGAGCTCAGCTTTTATGACCTGTTCCACTATATCTTAGTGCTTCTGCTACTCAGTGCTACAACACAGCTGGGAGTTGTACAGGTACACCCCACGCCATGAGGATTTAATGTTGGTGTGCTTATAGAAAAATGGGCTTCATGATGGGAAGGGGGGGAGAATCGGCTCAGCCATGTGTTCTCATACTGAATAGGTTTGGGGACAGGTTCAGAGCTGCAGCCAGTCTGACCATCTCTTTTGTTGTGCAAGTAGAGAGATTTGGCTCTACAGAGGAGCTCGGGTCTGCCCACAGCTTATTGCAGGATTTAAATTTTCATGCAAATGTAATGGGGCAGGTTATGGAGCTGGTTTCAGTACTCTGGGCTTTATTTCAATGTGGATCAGTAGAGGTTAATTCTAGCAGCGTCCTGGCAGTGGTAGCTGATGTCTTTTGGAGTGACCATAGACCATATTAGACTGCAAAGTCTAAATGAGGGTCCCTGTATGTGCCAGGTAGTTCTAGTAGGTGTGCCTCAGTTTGCTGGAGGATGCTCACCAAGTTAGTGGCATCCTTCATCAACAAGCTGGCTACAGACCGTATCTGGCACAGTTGCTTATAGTTTTATTTATTGTTTTTAAGCTTTAAGCGCCAGAGCCTTGTGAACTGAATGACCTCCTGTGTGATCTGCCCTAGAAACTTCACAAGTTCTTCTGTTCCTTCTTATCTTTGTTATAGATCTGTACATGGATCAATGCAATTATTTATACAGAAGGGATGAAACTGTTATTGCAGTTTTCTTCAAAAAGCTGGGAGCAGAATCCTGTGGTCTTCTGGTCAAACACAATCTCTTTAGCTGAAATCCATGTTTTGTTATATCATTCAAGTCCTTTTTAGTGAGTTACAGACTCCAGCTCAGATGGTGGTAATTATTATCTGATATGTACCCTGAGTAGAACATAATTATACTTGTCACTAAGTGGCACTGTGTAAATTACTCTTTAATTGCTATGCATCAAAGCAGCAGCTACCCAGTCATTTTTCTGCTAGGGCAGAATTCCAGTATCAGCTTCATCTGATGTCTGCCATCACCCAATCTCTCATTTGTTCCCTTCGGTGCTTAAGGTGTCATTTTTGTGAAGTAACCTTTTTAACATATTTGGCATTTTTTCCTGTAAATTTTTTTTTTTTTTTACAGAGGCATTTTTTTCCTCTGTTGGCCTTTAATATGTCGGTAGAAAGTTGAATGTTAAAACTGTAGGGAATGATGTAGAAGATAGGGCCTTCAAGGACTGCTGTCAAGGTAATTAGTGCACATCATTTGGGGCCAAAACCTCTTTTCTGGTGGGTGTGCTCATAGAAGAGGGGCCATTAGCAGGGCTGAGAAGCACAGCCATTTAGTTGGGCTATGTTATTTGGCCCTAGAATGGAGTAGATAACTGCATTTGAGCACTATTGAAGTGAATGCATGTTAGCCTTCTTAACCCTAGATGAGTTCAGGGCGACGGGGTGGGAGGGAAGGAATGCTATCTCTAGGAGTCTTTGTGCCTCTCTGCAAAGCTCTGTCTTCTGTGGCAGCATCTGGAGGCCAGGCCTTGGGCCAGGCCGCTTCATCTGGCTGTGTTCCCACACACTGGCCCAATTTGGGGCAGATTGACCTGCATCCTGCTCATTCCTAAGGGCAAGCTCATGGTCTGCACTGCCTTTCTTCAGTGGCTCAGAGTGTTTCTCACCCCAAATCATCCCGTCTGCTTTCCACCTCAATGCTTATGGATCAAGAAATGAGCTCAAGAGGTTCTGCTGTAGGGTGTTGGGTTGAAATCCAGCTGTAAAGTGGGAATTTGATGGGAGTGTGTGTTACAGCAGAATTGCAGGAGGACTCAGCCCGCCTGGTCTGAGAAGAGCCCTGTCCGTCTTATAGCAGAGTGCTTGGACCTGCTTGGTCTGTGCGTGGCTGCTGGAGCGAGGTGCTTGCTTTATTTGTGCTTCTCCCCCTTTCTGTTGCTGACACCAGATATCCTTTGGCAAACAGATTGCAAGGAAAAGCCAGGGCAAGCAGCCAGCCTGCCCTGTTCTACATTCCAGGGCTGTAATTTCTAAAGCAGTTTATGCCATCAAGCATGGACAAATTGTTCAGAATAACAGAAGAAATGTTTCCAGTTAGAGAAACCATACCAGTGTGCTGATGTGAAGCCTTTCCAGTCTCCTTCCTGCAGTCGGAGCAAAGCTTCCCATCAAGAGAAGGTGCTGCTGCCTTGGCAGGGTGTGGGCATTACATTGCAATTGTTCTTAATTCCATGTGTGCAATCTTAGAGGCTTGTATGTACATATATGTGTGTGTGTGTATATATGTGTATACATATATATCTCTTAAAGAAAGATGACATTTTCCAACAGGGCGTATCAGGAGTCAGAGCTTTTTAAAAAAATCACTCTCCATCTGCCACTGAGGAGGAAACTTTGGGAGCTCGTGGTGGCACTAAGTGGCTCAATGGCCTGCGATAGTCTTGATAGAGTAAGAGATCTGGTTTTAAAAGTCCTTCATTTACACCTCTACAGATTCATTCCTTCTGCCCTGTGTGTGTGCTCAGTAACGTAGGTGGACTTTGGCATCTGTTTTCCATACATTTGACTGACATCTCAGTAGGGGGTGCTGACTGTGTGATAAATGCAGTTTTATGCAGTGCTGGGGGTATTCGTGGCTATAACTGGGACTCTTGCCATTTACAGCTGTAGACATTTACTCCAGACACACTACTCCTAAATGAGACCTCAACACACTGCATTTAATACATTCAAGCCATGAAAATCATAGCAGACTAACCTCATAACTGTGCACCATTGACGAGAAGCCTTGGCAAACTCGTTGCCTACTATAATGAGGTTCATGGTTGCAGGTTGCCAGCTCCGTGCTTTTCCTGCAGCCTGGGGTGGTTGGCTGTGGGGACGCTCTTGCTGCAGTGTCTATCTCCTTCAAGAGCCTGTTTGCTTTGTTCTCACCCAACCAAACACTAATTTACCTAGTTTACCTCATGGGTGTGATCATCCGGCCTTCATCCAAGGAAGACATTGCATTTTCCTTCCCTCAAATCCCCTCTGCTGAGGGATCCAGGAGGACAGTGAACATCCTGGCAGTGTGAGACACAAATCTCTATAATTACATGTAGCACTTTTCTCAGTGCCCTTTGAAAAGTTTCTAGAGCTTCCCAGAACCAGAGCCTTTCACAGACTGCCACGCTTCTCCTTCCCACTGCTCCCAGGGACTCACTAACAAGTCGGTGCTTAGAAGCACAGTGCTCTGTAGCCTACAGCTGGCAGAGCCCATCCGTGAGCTGTGCCGGAATTTGGCTTCCTGCTTGCATGACTGATTTTTCTGCGAGGTAAATTTTGTTTTCCCCCGAAGAACTCTGATGTTTCCCTTCCGTGCAGGCTTTCTAAATTAGACACGGATGCAGGGAGTGTAATTACTGTGTGATGTCTGCCACTGAGGCTGGGAGCCTTTTTTTTTTTTTTTTTTGGTAAACATTTGTCAAATTAAATGTTGCGTTGGCTTCTGCTGGTTTTTGTGATCCTCTTTGTGGTCAAATCCCTGAATACTTGAGCTAATGCATTTGCTGGCAGGAATGCCTTCAGGAAGAGCTGAAGTGAGAGATCACTTGCAGGAAGGAAACGTATCAATATGTGTGAAGATTTTCATGAGAAACCAGGGACTGAAGTGTGCTTCATCCAATCTGCGACCAATAGCACCGCCATCTAATGCTGGTGTCCTGTCCAAACAGAGTGGAAAAAATCAGGATATATACTGAATCTTCACCACAAAGGGGCTCTTTAGGTGAGGTGTGCTTTGAGGAAGTCACAGAATTGCAGAGGTTGGAAGGGACCTCAAGAGATCAAGTCCAACCCTGCTGCTGAAGAAGGTTCCCTACAGTAGGCTGCCCAGGTTGCCTATTGTAAATAGGTGAGACCTACTTGAAATGAACCCACTGGGGGAATTGTCTTTGCCTCGGTGTGATGTGGCTACAGCCACTCTTCCATTGCTGGCGGTAGCTGTGTTACACTACTTTGGTTCCCATATACCTCTTCTGTATGCAAAAAAGCCGTGTCCCAGGATGGAGAATTGGATTCGGGATCCAGTTAATAGCATCACAATGGATGCTTTCCCAGTCTGACTTATGGTAAATGAGAGCTGTCGCCACTGCATGAGTTTTTTGAGCCTGTCTCTCCTGATGTGCCATTAATACATCAGTTGCCCAGAGCATGAAGCTGACTGCTTTCTCTATGGCAGTGAACTGTTCCATGTCTGTCCTTTTCTCTTCCCCATACTCATTAATTGAGGGGCAAGAAGTGTTGTGGGTGGAGCAAGTGCATTATGCCAAGAGTTTAATGAGTTTGTTGGCTTTTGTTTCATAGTGCAGAGGAATTGATTTAGAGAAGATATGAGTGGGAACAGTGTGCCTGGTGGCTGTAGTGCTTTTGCATGGGAGATTCTGTCTCTTTCATCTTTCAGGGGAAGTTAGTCCTGCAGTTGGCCAGCTAAGTATACAGCAGGGAACGCAGATGATTTCTCTTTACACTTCGATGATCTCAAAATCTACTCATTCCTCTGCAACCACCTGATCTGCTCCAACTGGGATTAGCTAAAGAAAAACTGTTCTTTATTAAGTATTTGATAAAGGAATGTGGTTGCCTCTGGATGGATGGTGAATTGGCATGTGTGGGTATGTCTGCTACTTGTACTGAAAAGTGACGTGAGGTGCTTATGATAGCTGCAGTATCAGAAGCATTTGCTCAGCTGTGTTTCAGAGAAGCATCTTTCTTCCACTCAGTGGACACTTCAGGCTGTATCTGTTGCTGTCTCAACTCTTCCCTTACCTGCAGTTGTTAATGTTACAGAGTGTTTGCTTTTTTAAGTCCATTACGTACACGGATTGAAGTAAAGAGGGGATTTAGGATGACTGATGTCTGGGTTTGGCTGGGATGGACACAGAATATGGGTCCCTGTCATCCTGCTAAAGGCTTCTGCAGGATACCCTCATTCATGGTTTTTGTCTCAGCCACAGGCTTTTCCTCAGTTCCCCTTCAGATCACAATGGCAGTGATTTCCCTGTTCCCAACCCATGGCACCAGACCAGGAGATGAGTGGTACTGGTGGGAAGCCTGACAGGAGGAGTGTTCCTGCAGAACTGCTGTGCCAGCTCGCATGCAGTGCGTATGCTGTGTACAGAGCCCTCTGTTCTGCTCCTATGGGTTTAATTTGCTACATTATTGTAATGATGGGGAAGTTGAGTTGAGGAGGTTTAGAATGAGATCTAATTCTCTACCTAGACTCATTTAAAGCCTCTGTACCTCCTAGACCCTTACATTGAAGCTGGGGGATGTCTGTTGTAGCCCTGAGACTTCCAGGCTGCAGCAAAGACAGTCCCCTGTGGCTTTCATTTGCTCCTATGAGAGTTTTCATTACTTTGCCATACTGTTCCCCACCGCTGCAATGCAGCTGAGCAGTGCTGGGCTCTAGAGGAACCCCTATCCCTCCCTTCCACCCGCTGGGTGGGCAAAAGCAATGGGAGGAAGTGGCTTTCTCCAGCCTGGAGGCAGAAGGCTCCTTTCTGAACCTGAATGATCAGCTTCAAAGTTATTTCTGCGGTTTAAAATTCATGACGTGTTGTGCTCTTCTTTTTCAAACACGAAGATGCCGGATTTCTCAGTCGTGCACCAAAGTAGCCTGGCCAGTGTTGGTTTTTCCTGTTCTAAAGTTTGATTTTACTTGTAAAGAAATATGAAATGACAACATGTATTATGCACAGAATATATATATTATATATATAAATTACAGTATGGGAGAGCAGTGAGGGTGTGAGCAGAGGTGTAGATGTGGAGAGACATCTCAGACCACCAGAAGAGACAGTGATGAGAGGATGCAGCTGGGAGCTCATCTGAACTGCCCCTCCTTTATCTCCCCACATCAGGTATTCTTCTGAACATTTGCCAGCAGTCACCTGGGATTGGATTCAAATGCTTCCCCTGTCTTCAAGAGGGGCTTAGGATCAAACCAGGAAGCTGGAGAGCCTCAATCTCCTCTATGAGCAGACTGTCCTCTCTGCCTTCCAGTTTGACACTTATTAGAGGGCTTCCTATGCAGGAGAAAAAAGAATGGCTCAATAGCAATCCATGTTAGGGAACTGATTTAAAAAAATAAAATAAAAAAATCACCTCAGCATTTGGAAAGAAAGGATTTTTGAATGTGAAGTCTGTCAGGCAAATAATTAGCAATGATTAGCAGCAAATGATTTGATTCTCTCTTACTACTGGGTGGTGCGGAAGCAGGATGTGATTCAGATGCCTTTTGCCAGCTGTCAGCTCTCACCTGCAGAGAATAACATGGATGACAAACCAGGACAGCAGTGGAACAACAGGAGCAGCAGGGCTCTTGCTGGTCCCACAGGATGCTTTCTTCCAGCATCCCCAGCCCCATCTGCAGTCCCACCTGATGCTGAAAGCCCATGTGTTCTCCTGGAGGTGATGGAGCTCGTTAACATAACTGATGCTGGAGGAAGGCAATGCCAGCCCCTGCAGCATGCGGTCCTGCTGCCATCAGAAGGGCTCCGGGTGGCTCCTGTCAGTGGGGTTGAGGCTGGGAAATGGCCCTGGAGATGGGAGCAGGGCACGGTCAGGTCCTGATTGTCCGTGGGGAACCTGGCTCCATCCGTGCAGTGTGTCTGCAGGTCTTCTGAGCCTCTGCAGGGTGACAAGAGGGTCCCACCTGGTGCTATCCTCTGGAGTCCTGCCCCTCAATTCAGGTCACCTCACATAAATTGGGATATTTAGTCTTGAGAGCAATCAATAAGGAAGACCTTTAAATTGCTGTAATGCGGGTGGACTCTGAAGTCTAGGATGCTTGAATCCACCCCTCTCCCTGCAGTTGGAGGAAAAGGGACAGAGAGAGATGCAAAACACAGAGATTGTTCTACTTGGGCACGTAGAGACCAGAATTCCTGAGTGTGCATCGTGCCTGAGTGCTTTGGATGGCTGCTGCTTCTGGAAGTAAATGCGATACCAAGCCACTAAATTCTTTCAAATCTCTCTTCAGTATGACCTCAGTGCTGGCACTGGGATGTCTGCGTTTTGTTTCTCCCACCTCTGTCTGCTTTTTCACTCTCCTTTTTGCAGCACAGGAGCCACTGCTATCGCTGTCAATCGGATTAAAAGAAAATGCAGTCCCACTGGAGACTTATGGTCATTGAGGGGAAAACAAAATAGAAAAAAAAAGAGAGAACAAAAACCTGGAATAAATTGGGGTCTCATCTCCTGGGAGATGAGAGGACAGCACCGAGAGCCCTCTGCAGAGTGGGTGCTGTTTGGGTTGCTCCCACCCTCAGTGCTGCCCCAGTCCTCTCCTTGTACTCTGCATGGGTCTCATTCCTTGCTCTGTCTCAGGTGGAAAGAAACCAAAGGTGCTGACTTCATAAGGGGGAAAAGAGTCCTTTAGGGAGAAACTCTGATCTACCAAACTCTTCTGAAAAGGCCCGTGGTGAATGCCAAGGTAACATTTCCATAAAACTTGACATTCCAGGATGACTCCTAGTTAAAACATTGCTGACGATGGTACTCCGTTCCTCCAGGGAAGGATTCAGATTCCTTTATGGCCTGATTGATATCATCTTCCTTTTCTGCACATCTGCCTACTTAATCTGTTCTCGTCGTAGTAGCACCACAAGCCAAAGCATTTCTGTTTCTAGATGCCAAGCCTTGCAATGGTCATTTGTTCCTCCTCAGGCTTCAGGAGGAACAGGACCTGGATGCTTTCCTCATCCCACAGTCCTGGGGTCAGGCTGTCCCTGCTGGCAACAAGGACTTCACCTCCTGTACCTCCCGCCCAATGCTGCTGCTGGCTGCGTGGGCTCAATGCAGCAGCTGTGGGAAGGTTGTCCTTAAAGCCATTTCAGAGATGTGGCTCACTGGGAACGGTTTTGAAGGTCGCTCTTCGTGTATACGCAGCACAAGGAAATATTTCTTTCTTTCGTGGGCTTTGCTGAAATAGCCTTGGTGTTATTTCATGGGCTGTAAAATTAGAGGTTGATCTGCAGCAATGTCTGAGTTGTTAGAATGTATGTCCGTAACTCTGAATGGGCTTCCACATCTTAAGCATGGGGTAGATCTTTCTGTTAGACTCTCGAGGCCATCTCATGCCATTAAATGTGATGATTTGATGGGAAGAGTAAGGCACCGGGAATTAGGGAAACAACTGAACGTGTGTGAGGCTGCAAAGCCAGCAGCACTTGGAGAATGTACTGAGCATTTCTGCTTGAACTCCAGCCCTGGGGAGCAGGAGGATGAGAGGAGCTGGGTGTATAATTGGACAGACAGCTTTCCTTGTTTTCAGAGTGCTTGGAGGGGAAATGAGAATCTTCATAGAAATGCATGCTATGAAATAAAGCACACGTGGCTGTGCTCCCTGCCATGCAAGGAGAGCAGGCACCCCATCAGCCCTGCCAGCTGGTAATGTGCCATTACCCGAGGAGCTTCAGATACAACATCGTTATCTAATAATTAAGTTAAAAGTGCTTATTTTAAGTCTTTCCCACCCATGTACACCTGCTGTTTCTCTGTAATAGCTTCTTTAATTTCTGATGTACCGAATGCCACGGGGATGTCACTGAAATCACGAGTAGTCGAGGGAGGAAATAAAGGACCTGTTCCCTCTCTGTGCTGTCTCCTGTTTTCCCTGCCTCTTTGCATAGGTGGGCAGCATTCATTCAGCAGGAATGAGCAGGGCTCTGGGAGATGTACCCATGTGCTGCAGAACACAGGCAAGGAGTGGAGGCAGCGGGAAGGCTCAGTCCTATGGGGGCTGATCCAAAGCCTATTGAGATCAGTGGGATGCTTGGCACCATCTGCGGTGGCCTTTAAATTGGTCCCACATTTATTATACTTCAAATAACAGTGATTTACTGTAGTTTCTGGTGCATTGAGCTATGGAGCTATATCAAGCTCTTCTATTGTGGCTGGGTACAATTTCCTGTAGGATAACCACATACCGTACAGTGCCGATTATACTGATTTTCTGTTGCTGTCAGGTACTTACTAATGGCATTCAGGCTCTGCTAGTTACAGAGGATGCATGCTGTTCTTGCTGGATTGGACTTCAGAACAAGCCAAGTTTTCTGTGTTATCTCCAAACTTAGGAATCAAATGGAAGGATCTGACATGATGCTATGGTTGCGCTGTTCTCCTTTAGGTCTAACTTCTACAGAAGGGCAAGTCCATCCTGGGATGGAGAACAGACAAGTGGTGCACCTATAGCATGGGCTGTAGGAAGGCTGGGTTAGGGCCTCACCCTTGTGTTAATGGACCAAACTTCTGGGCTGTGTTGGATCTGGGCAATATTCACATCTGCTTGCATGTTCCTGCAATGGCAGGGATAGTAAAGGGCTTGTAAATGATGCTTTCTCCACCCTTTCACATGCAGACCCTTGCCCTTGTTCCCTGCTTGCTCTGTGCAATGTGTTAAGCTGGGTTTGCCAGTTACAATAGCACGCTGGATACGTTGCTCTTGTTGAGTTTTTTTTTCACTGTAACAGATGCAGAAATCATAAAAGTTCACTGTAATTCAGTTTAGCTTCCTGTGACAGAAATGGTGAAGGACAAATTTTCCTTCCTGTGGGGGTTTTAGGCGCTGTTGTTTCAAAGCTCATCTATTCCCCTGGCTTTGCTGGGCTGGTTTGGCACCTTGCAGCAGGAGATGCTTCAAGGCAGTGGGGGTGATGCTAAGCAGCTGTGATACAGATCTCTATAGCTGTGAAAGTCTTAAAAAATTCCTTGGATGAAGAGCTCCTGGTTGTCTCTCTGTGACCCCTTACCCAAAGCCTGCACTTGCTTTTGCCAGGATGGAAAGATGACTGTTATCTTTGCTGCTGATCCACCAGGAATGTTAACAAAGCTGCCCAGGGCAGGCTGGAAGGAATGCTGTCCTTTGCTCGTTCTCCTGGCCATATGCACGCACTGAACTGCACACACTGCCTCTGTCATGCACAGAAGGATGATGCAGTAGCTCTTCCAAATGCTTTCACGTTGATACAGCCATGGGCATGTGCTCTCGACATGCACCCCCTGTCCTACATGGTTATTCTGCTGCACGTAGACAGTTCTCAGCTCCCCCACCTGTAGGCAGCGTGAGTCCCTTCCACCCTGTGCCATGCAGCCCCCAGGGGAGCTACACATTCATAAAGACATCCGAAAATAAATAAGTGGAGACAGAGATGCTCCGCAAGAGTGCCGCCTCGGGTGATGCCAGAACAATTTTGTTCTGCATCCCACGCCAAACCTCGGCCTGAAGAAACATCTGCCGTTTAACTCAGCTTGGGTGTATTTTTCTTTCATTAAAAAAGCGCCCTTATAAACATCCCTTCAGCCCTGGGGAGACATCCAAGGATAACTCGGCGTTGTCCTGCCTCTGTGCTGAGCAGTGCTCACATTTCAGCTTGGCTCCCAGGGGAAGGTTTCTCCTTAAGCTCCCCTCTTCCTGCAGTGAGGAAACGCTGGATCTCTCGGTGCTGCAGCTGCTTTGCACCACGCCAAGCTTTGGCACATCTCTCAGGTCTCCCTGCTTGGACCCCAATGTTAGTTATTCTCTCTCCCAACCAGTCTGGCAGATCCTCTCTCTTCTTAGCTCAGAAAGAAAGAAGGCATAGAATGGTGTGTTAGTTTATGCTAAAGAGAAGGTCCAAAGAGTATCCCATAAACTGTGCTGTTGTTTCTTATGTCAGCCTCAAGAGACTTCAGTAAGGAAAGCAAATATTATGGTCCTTGTTCAAGGTCCAGAGCTGAGATGGGAGCTCACCTACCTGCAGGACATGCAGAGGGACACCCCAGCACTGATAGAGCTGAGCAGTTTGAGGTGCATTCCCTTCTGGAGGAGTTTGCTAACCTCGAGGAGAGACATCCACAGCCATTTTCCACCCCTGTCTGGCAAACTCCACAATCCAGAGCTGAAGAAGCCCTTTGCTCCAAGCAAACCTTCTCACCCCACTGTCTCCCAGTAATGCAGGGAGGTTTGCTGTGGTCTGATGTTTCTAGGCTATAAAGTTTGCTGAACCATGGCACGTCTGGATCCTTGCAGGCTTGTACGGGGAAACTCTACGTAAGGCAGTTTCTCAGCATTTCAAAGCTGATCTTCAGGTGTAGCTTGTAGGCTTGAACTGGCTATGGGTGGTAGACCAGTGCTGGGTAGTGCTGTGCTCCTGAAGTTGAGAATTCAACTTGTGTCTCTTAAGAGAAACAACTATGTTTAACTAACATTTGGGTCATCTGGCAGCAGCCTGCTTTCCTTAGCTGAGATGTGCAGTGATAGCTAATCCAGTTGGGCAAGGTTTTCACATGGCACTGATGGATTTGCCTGACCAGCCAGAGAAGCCCTGAATATCCCAATGCAGCTCTTCCACCGCATCAGCAGATTTTCAGAGATATTGGTTCTTTCCACAGCAGGGCAGATAGGTAGCCTTATTATTGATTGGAAGAAAAAAGAAAGGACATTCAGTGCAATGAGGCATCTGTGCACAGTGCAATTCAGAGGCATCTGTGTGATCTATCTCTGGCAAGATCTCTGCTGCTGCAGGGCCACCTCCTGCCACTTTCTTGCTCAGGAGCAAGATGCTGTATGCTATCTCCATGTGAACATCTGACCCCACAACACCAGCTTTGTGCAGGATTAAAGCCCTTTAGCTACAGTCTCTCTGTAGTAAGCGCTTTTTGTTCTTAACATTAGCAGCAGAAATCCACTGCTTGTATCACAGCTGCTTTTGAAGACATTGGTCATCTTTGTGACCTCACTCTGCTGAGCATCTACATGTGCTTTTCAAGTGGCATACAGTGCCCTGGGGACTTTTCACCTTAAATATGTAAGACAGAGGAAGGTTGAAGGGAAGGAAGGGCAACTCAGAGATAAGAGCCTTAAACACAGAAATACAGAGCAATTGGTCTGGTTTTGCATGAGAATTCAGTGTTGGAGCCAGCTCAGCAAACATTCATTGAAGTTCAGCCAGGTGTCTTCAGTAAATCCCTATTGCTCCCTCCTGTTCTGCAGAATTTCCTGCTGTGGGGAAGGTAGAGGAACCACCTCCTGCCTCTAGGAATGATATTTTGTTGTTCAGCTGTGGAAATATAGGCTGAGCATTTCCTTTTCAACACCAAGGCTTGGAGGAGCTTTTCCCCCCACGACAAGTATCTAAAGCAGCTATCTGTGTCTCTCAGAATATCCAAGGTAATCCTCAGGCACTCCAAACCCATGCATTAAGGCCTAGGGATTTCTCTTTTCAAATAAGGGTTATAATGGTCTTGTGTTCCAGTTAGTATAGGAGAAAGGGAACTTTTAGGTCTGTGGTTGTTGAGCACATCATACATCTGTTAGAGTTTTCATCTTAGCTTTACCTTGCATGGCAGCTACACGGATGGGATGGGGCCATGGAGCCCTTAGCAAAGCCTCCCTGGGTGAGGGTAACCAGAAAGAGCAACAGCACTGAGGTCAGTGTGAACACTGCATGTCCAAAATCCTGTGGCTGGTCCTGCAGTGCCTTCATGCCTCTTCTTTCCTCTTAGAGGTTGTTTAGCGTCTAACTCTGTCCACTGATGGCATAAATGGAAGGTCCTCCCTTGCTATGGTGCAGAAGTGTGGCAGTATTAGGGGTTTTCTGTCGTAGGCTGGCACAACGACAGCTCTTTCTCAGACATATGTTTCAAAGGAAGGAAGAATTTTTAGACAGCAGACAGAGATTCAAGTCTTAGCTTCTTATAAAGATGTTTTCTTCTTTAATTAGCTGAACTAAATTGTAATCAGCCTGCCAACTAGCACTGATTAATGAGGGATTGCTAAATGGGAAACTGCTTTTTACTATTTTTGATCTATCAAAAAAAGCTGGGGACACAGTGATGTCTCAGCAAAGCCAGATGGCCAGAGCTGATGTACTGAAAACCAGCCATGGAGAAGGCTGGGACAGCACAGGGAGGTTGAGCACAGGGTGCTGAGAGGGAGGAAGAGTGCCATTTTCAGATGCTCCAAGGACAGGAATGCTTTGGAAATTCCATCTCATGGTGAATTTTGCACTGTCTGTGGTGTGACCCCCAGAGAGGTACTCCCCAGTGGGCAGCTGGGGCAGCTCCTTGCCCCTGCCCTGCTTGTCCTCAGTTGCTGAGATGTCTCCATCCCTCCTTCTGGAAACAGAATCCAAATTTCCCTCCAAAGATATCACACAGTACCAGTGACTCACTGACTCACATCGGTATTTTGGATGCAGCAGTTCTGTTTGTGTAATGCTAGCAGTTAATGAATTAATGGTGTTATACTCTCTTTTGAGCAATAAACCATAAACTAAACAAGTAATCAGGAGGAGGTTGGCTGCGTGCGTTTCCCTTAGCATCTCAAATAAATGCAAACATGGGAAAAGCTGGAGCCACACTGCTGCTGCCCACGTGTGCTCAGATTTGTGCAGCGGAGTCAGTAATTGAAAGCAATCAGCATTCCTTGCAAAAGGCAGCCTTGGTGTGGAGGGGTGGGGGGAGAGTTGCTGGTTTGGTTCCCAAAGCATGTAGGTGCCTACTGCCACTCTGCTGCAAGGTGACAGCAGGCTGGGAGGAAGTGTTGATCTGCGTGAGGGTAGGAAGGCCCTTCAGTGGGATCTGGATAGCTGGGCTGATGCCAATGGGGTGAGCATCAACAAGATCAAGTGCCGGGTCCTGCACTTTGGTCACAACAACCGCAGGCATAGCAGCAGGCTTGGGGCAGAGTGGTTGGAAAGCTGCATGGAGGAAAAGGATCTGGGGGAGTTGGTCAACACTTGGCTGACCATGAGCCAGCAGTGTGCCCAGGTGGCCAAGAAGGCCAACGGCATCCTGGCTTGTATCAGCAGTAGTGCAGCCAGCAGAGCAGGAGGTGATCGTCCCTCCATATGGGCACTGGTGAGGCTGCACCTTGAGCTCTGTGCTCAGCTTTGGGCACCTCTGTCATGGAAGCAGCTGCTTTCACTGATTCTGTACATATTTGCTGTTACAGCATTATTTTGTCACCTTTCTAGACAGCTTTAAGCTAGTTACAGCCGCTACTTGTCATGTAATTAAATCTAATGACAGTTAAAATGCTGAATGCTGGAGTGTTTTGCTCCTTGAAACCAAATTTATGATATTTGTACTTTCTCTTGTGGCAAAAGCATGAGCTCTGCTGGCAGACAGATGGCTTTCCAGATGATAAACATTTGGGAAGACTGGATTTAGCAGCGAGCCTTCAGCTTGCATATAAATCTCTCTGACTTCTGTGACTGCTGGACTCCCTGATCTCTAACGGTGGTTATGGTGATGAGGAATTTGTTCCTGGGAAGGTTGAATAAATCCAAGCTGAGCTTACTCTTAACATGGTTATTGCACCTACTGCATTGAGCCAACTGCTGCATCTTGGGGGCAAAGCTGCATGGGGAAGTTGGCTGGTGAGTGTCACCCACTGGGTGATGGGCTGTCCTGCAGCATTTTGGGCTCCTTGAAGCACGGGCTGCAGGAAGTGAAGCAGCTTTGGTGATACCATGTGACAGCCTGATGTGCTGCAGGATCACAAGGTGTGAGAAATGGACGGAAATGTCTGTTTTAAGAAAGAAGTGGCTGGGCTGGGCTGAACCATTTGTGCTCGGGGTGTCTTTCAGCACAGCTGATGTGTTTGCTTCTTGCATTGCTGCTGAGCACATAACTGCTGCCCTATTCCAGCTCCAGCATCTCTTTCCTGAGCAAGAAAAGTTAGCAAAGGGTCTATCATTGGGCATAAAAATATCACTTTCCTCATATGAGTTTCTTTGTTAATATCAGCAGTGGATTTATCTGCTGCTTCCCATTCATGCAACCACGTCTGATTTTTTTCCTGCATCGTTTGCCTCTCAGTTTTCCTGCACTGGGAAGCCTGGAATCAGCAACAAATCCGCTTTTGCTCTGCCTCTCCTTTTGGATCCCGCTTGCAGTTATACATTATTATCAATTATTGCAGAGTAATCTGCTGTTGTGCTCTCACCTCAATTATTCTGATCCCGTCACATTTTTAATATGCCTAAATCAGTACTGTTGAGTGCAAATTAGGAGCACTGGGGTGCAAGCAGTGTTTGGATGGGTGGATGAGTGGCAGTGGGCATGGCTGCCCATGGGGGCTGTGTGGGAATACAGTGGTTTGGACAAAACGAAGAGGTGTTTCAAAATTAAATGTAAGCAAACGGGAGCGAAAACCTCAACCTGAAGTGAGAAATTGTGCTGCTTTGCCTCCTAAAGGCTGAAAGGAGACAATTCAGTACGCACACGTCATCCCTTTCTGGTGAAGGCAGCGCCCAGCTGAGAGCTGCTCTGGGCCCAGCTGCAGCTCCTGCCTGTTTCAGCCACCAGAGTGGGTACTGACCTTTCACAGCACTGCAAGCACTGCCCTACGGATGCACTGCCACGGCCTGCTCACAGCTGAATCTTCCTGCATTTCTAAATGCACCCTGGCTTAAACCAGCAACAAAAAAAAAAGAGAGAATTTTGACTTTTGGTGGCTGCAGTTCAGCCGGTGACATCCAGCTTGGGGCATGGAGTAGTGCTGTTGGGTTGGAGGTGGGAGACATCAGGACGTCAGGTTCCACCCAGTGAAGAAGCAGAAGAGAGCAGACAGGGTGCAGGTGTAAGGGGTCAGCAGGCCACGTGTGCACACACATCATTTCAAATTGCTACGATTAGTTTCTATAAAGACCAGGTGAAGATTAGCTCTTGGTGCTGCAATGGGTAATAGTCCTCTGCAAGGAGAAATAATTATTTTATGGCTATCATTAACCAAGCAATTTATCTGCCTCTTGCAGGAGGCAGTTCCTCCTTTGGACTCCACGTACTGCACCTGTTCAACCTCTTATAGTCAGAGGTCATTTGGTTTTAGGGACAGGACTGATGTTTGGTGCCTGGGTGTTGCTGGTGCATCACATCAGCAGGGGATGCTTGTGATTTGTCAGAGCATTGCCTTTACCTGCAAACTTGGACTGCTATTCCTTATTGTTGCCTGCACCGAATGGTGATGGATGTGTTTGAAGGAGGAACAGAATAAAATGAAAAGAACAGCCCGGGGTGGAAACTGAAAGGCTTGAATGAAACATCTCATCTTTCAAAGGGGAGCCAATGTCGATGGGAACGTCACCTGCAACCGTTCCCTGACTTGTGGGTGTCTTCCTTTCTCTTGCTTTTGTGGTGCTGGTTTGGCAAGTCAGACCCAGCTGAGGGCACGGCTCAGGCCTTGAATGAGTGCTGGGGATGGGTGTCCTGGGGGGAGGCTGTGTCCCAGGGCACAGCAGGACCTCCAATGGGGGCTCTGCTCCTGCTGCTTTTAGGGTGCTGGCTGGGATATGGAGCAACTGCAGACTTGCACTTGCAAACGTCTCCTGTGGGATGCTTTGGTTGTGGTGGGCTTGGAGAAGTCAATCAGAGCAGTCCTGCTGGGGGCAAGGGGTTGGCTGATTGATTCTGGTGACAGATCTGCTCCTGTAGCTTTTGGTAACTCCTCTGCATCACTGTCGTGGGTGTGTAAAGGTGGGTGAGTTGAGATCTGCAAAGCATCCTCTATTTCTCACTCTTTGATTTTAGAAAAGATGCACTCTGCTTCCTAGGACTGAACTCATGGGAGCTTTGCCTAAACTTAAGTTAAAGACTAAATTCAATTCCCGTACAAGTAAAAGCAGTTTGTTGCACACTGGAGGATGGCAGTGCAGTTCTGAGTTTGCTCCTGAGCATTAATCTGCATCTAATCCCATAGTTTTGTTAGAGTTGTGCATTGCATTGTTTTGTCCTTGCTAATAAGGTAATGGTTAATGTAGGAGAGCAGTGCTGTGTGGGTGCTGGCAGCATCCCAGGGAGAGGTGCCCTTAGACTCACTGGAGAAGCACCAAACATCACAGAGGGAATATTTGTACTAATGATGTTTTGTCACCACTGAAAGCTAAAGCGTTCTTGGTGTAGGCAGGACTGCATTCACATCTTGTAGCAGTAAATCAAAACCATCTCCTGTGAACAGAGCAAGTGATCTTGGCAATGGGGAACTTGCACTTTTATAATCGAGGTTATGAGAGACTTCTGTCCACTGCAGCTCACAGCCCCCACCTCTCCCTCTGTCCTTCCTCTTCAGACCCAGTGACAGAGCTCTGGTCCCTCAGTATTGCAGTTTGTTAGGGGGTGCCCTGAGAAAAACAAAAGCAGAGGCTCCTGATCCCTGGAGGAGGGAAGAAGGCAGATATACAGGGAAAGGAAGAGTTTGTCTGGAGCAGATGATGCTTCCCCCCATGGGTGCTTGTGTTTGGGGTCAGCGCGTTAGGGGATGCTGAGTGTCCCCTGACTGTCACTGTCACGGGCAGCTTGTCTTGCTAACAGTGTGCTGCTGCTGTGCTACAGCCATGAGTGGAGGACTGAGCCCAGTGCATGTGTGAGAGAGCAGAATAAACAGGACTGTGAGCAAAACCAGGACAAACAGCCCTGGACATTCCTCATCCAAACTGCCCAGTTGCACCCCAATTATACTGGATTGCATGTCACAAGTCTCAGCTGCTTTGTATTTATTTCATCGTTTTCAGCTCTCATACAAGTACCAATCTAGCATCACTGCTTTAAAAAGAACAAACTACAGCCATTCATGAGATAACGTAATTCCAAACTCTGTGAGACAGCTGATACTATTAAAAAACTTGGCCCTATCTCAGGTTTTCATTACTGATGGCTACTTGAGGAGACACACGCTATAAAATATAAAGATGAAAAGCGAAAGACCGTTTAGAGATGTTCAGCTGAACGTTGCTAGCATCAAATCAGCGGCACTGGAGGAAACGAAAACAGAATATGGCACAGCCTCTGGACTAAAAGTGTGCACATTATGGAGCTGCTGAGGCTTTGCCTTTACAACGTACACTTTAAATCAAAGCAACATTGAAGTCAATATCGATTGTTCGTGGAGATGCTTTTTACCTTCAGGCACTGCTGTTTCCCAAAGGAGCGTGAGCAAGAACGTACGTCTCTGTGCAGTGCTGGCTGCTTGTGGACATGGATCTCCCTGAAATCCTCTGAAATCGATTCCTCCTTTGGAAGTACCCACTGCTGCTGCTGAGGGTCCGCTGCCTGTTCTTCAGGTACTCCCGGTAGTTTTTGGTGAGCAGGGTGTAGAGGAAGGGGTTGATACAGCTGTTGCTGTAGGTCAGGCAGGTTGTCAGATAATTAATGTTCTTCATCACCTTGGGGGATAACGTGAAGGATTCATAATACTGGAAGAGGAGCTGCCATATCCAGAAGGGCAAGAAGCAAGCCCAGAACACCAGCACTATGGTGAAGATCAAATAGAGCACCTTTTGATTCGGCAGCCGCTTGGTCTGCTTGAAGGATGCTGTTTGTGACACCCAGTAGATCTTTGCTAATCGGATGTAGAGGTAGCCAATGATCACCCCCGGGCCCACGATGCTGGTACCAAAAAGGATGGTGAGATAGACTTTGTAGGACAGCTTGCTCCAGGTGGGTAGGCAGATGCTTTTGTTGTCCCTTTGCACCAGCTGGATCATGATGAGCATCGGGAGAGTGAGCAGCAGTGACACCAGCCAGATGACAACAGCGATGGCCTTTCGGTAGCTCTTGGACCTCTTCACCGTGTCCAGGGGCTTCAGCACAGCAAAGTAGCGTTCCGTGCTCATGACTGTGAGGGTGAAGATGCTGGCGTGCATAGTGAGGAAGTCCAGGCTGAACAGGATGCGACAGCCAACGTCCCCAAAGTACCACTTCTGGATGAAGTAAGTCCCAACAATGAAAGGGATGGTGAGAAGGTAGAGCAGGTCTGCCAGCGCGAGGTTAATGATGTAAATGTACATGGAGGCAGATGACCGCAAGTAATGGCACATCACCAGCAAGGTGTAGACATTGCCTGTCACCCCAATCACACACATCAGGGACAGGATTGTCCCAATGGTGCAGATGGCAATCATGTCCTCCATGGAGCCGGCGGCTGGCGCACCGTCCCAGGTGGCATTGGCAGAGGCATTGGGTCTGATTTGGAACAGGCTGCTCTCATTTGTGTCCGTCACCATGGAGGGGGTTGCAGAGAAGTGGCTCTCCAGCTCGTCAGTCAGGGACATCCTCCTGGCCTTGTGATGCCTGAGGGTCTGCTCATGCCATGGGTTTTTGAGGAGCTCTTCTTTCTGTCTTGAGAAATGCCACTGCAGGGAGATGGCGAACCGTTTCTTAGCGGGGTCTCACGCAAGGAAGGTCTGCATTCTCCACTAGAAGAAAGACATCAGAAATCAGCATATTAGAAATCTGCCAGAGCAACTCAGGCTACCATTCAGAAGTTACCTGTCCCCGAGCCTTTACTGTCTGCGTGTACCAAAAGTTCCCTGCACTGAGGCCACTCCTTGAGGCTCATGCCATTGCTACAGGAACACAGCTTTGAGGAATGGCATTTCGTAGTGTGCATGGAGAGGAGACCAAAGAGACCGTGTGCACCTTTGGAACCATTTGTTGCAATCCTTACAGTTAGTTTGGGGTTGGGGAAGAAACCATCCCTGCCTTCACAGTGGCATTTTACAGACTCGTCAACACAACTGCTGATAAGCTCTGAGCATGAAGGAGTCCAAGGCCCAAAAGAGGGAAGGCAAACTTTGTATTTACCATTTGCAGCTTGATTGGTGTCTATTTCATATAATAAACTCAAAGTCTGGTATTTCTGCAGGGCTTTCACAGGACAGCTCTTCTTGAATGAGGAGCTTCTGCTCTATTGTGACCCGCAGTTTCAAACTGTCAGGCGATAGAGAAGAAAGGCATTTTCCATCTGCAGTGCAAGTTGTAGGTTGCACTGTGAGTTGTATAGGTGTGTAAGTACAGTTCTTTTCACGCGTCTGCAAGTGTGAGCCCACAGGTGTCTGTGTGCCCATGCACAGAGCCCTATTTCGGACAGTCCTGTCTGTGGATGGGCCTCAACAGCCCCATGCAGTGCAGTGAGAGACTGCTCCAGGAAGGCAGACACCCTTTAAACGTGGGAGCATTCGGCTAGCTTAAGGCCAGCGCTGTTCAAAGCATGGCTGTGTTGCTTTGAGTTCGTATCAGCTCCAGGTGTAGGCAAAGGGAGATCAAAGCTGCTTGAGAAAAGCACCAGAAGTACCTGAAATGGCAGGATTTTAAGTCATATGAGAAATCTGCACCAACCTAAAGGTCACTGCACACAGAAACATTTGTGCTGCGTATTTTACACAGCTCAGGTTGTCTGTTTGTTTGGAAATAGCTGCAAGAGGAGCTGCTGGACTGCCTCGTCCTTGCAGGGCTCTGCAGGCAAAGCCATCCCTCTGCCTGTTCCCTGAGGCAGGCTGGGGTTTTTTTATCAGGGGAATTTGCAAACTTCTGCAGCTTTTCCGAGTGAGTGAGGTGTCCCTTTGCCTCCACACCTATTCCAACTCCTTTGCTCTTCATCCTGCTTGCTCCTTGGCAGCAGGATGGCAGCAGCATGCCCTCCTCCAGCTGCCCATGGCTCACAGACCCCTCCACCAGTGACCACTGTAACACTTGAGGATGGGCACTGTTCGTCCTCTTCGTGACTTGTATGGTTTTCTCCTCATCCCATTACTAGGCAATGGGTACTGTGGAGATGTCATGCAATAAGTCTACAGAAAGGAGGGCAGTCCAGCACAGAGAGATTTTTCTTCCTCCTTAACAGTTGGGATAGGGGCGCAAAAAAAGGGAAAACAACAGTACGTAGAGCCTATCTCCTGCCCACATCCCTTGGGTACAGATATCCACTGGGGAGAGATGAAGCATGGTCAGGCAGTGCACAGTTCTCCTTTGGGAAGCTGCTTCTCTGAGCTAGTCTCTGTCAGTTTCACCAGCATCCCAGCATTCTGAGACCCAGCAAACCCCAATCCTTCACAGTGCTGTGCTGTGCCATTCCCTCCTGCTTGGCTTCAGGTGTGCGCAGCCAGCTTGTCCGTGCACCAGCTGCCCCCTCATCGTCTGCTTCATCAGTGCTCATGCACAAGCTGTGCTGGCAGCAAAAGGAGGAGACACAGATGCTCAGGAGCTCTGCCATACGGTCACCAGCATGCTTGGTTGGAAGTGAAGGGCTCTGCATGGGATGCTCCAGCTGAACCCAGCACCAGTCACACGCAGCTCTTGGATGCGGTTGGATTCATTTTAGCTTGTTTTCAGGTGCACGTTTCCATGACCCAAGCACTGGCCTTTTGCAGCTGCCTTACTTTGTGCTCTGGGTACTTGTAGCAGGTTTGTCATCGTCTGCACAGGTCCCTGATGTGCCAGCTCCTGCTGGAGAGAGCTCCCGCACCGTGCCTGCTCGCTCTGCTCACCCTCTGAGCCTGCATTTCGCTTCATTCATAAAATCACTACAGCACTAATTCAGTTCAGACACTCCAGCTGGCTGCAGGCAGAGCCCACAGCTAGGCAAACCCTCACTCCTACAGGAGGAAAATTAAGCAAATTGGGGAAACCTTGCATCGCTTTCAAGTCGCTGTCATTGCTGCACTCGTACGTGCATGCATACACTCGCACACATGCAGACACACACAATAAAGAGCTCGTTATTCCAAGCAGCCATTCAAAGCACCTTACGGTCTAAGCAATTTTCTCAGCCATTCCTGCATTTTCTTCTATGTTATCAGCACACAGAGGCACCATGCACGTTCCAGTAGCTACACAGATAAAGGAATTCCTCCTGCTCAAACCTTGCTTTTAAATCCGGCAGATGAAATGTCCTACAAGAAACAGAACAGAAACGTGTCTAATAGTCTTAAAGCTGAAACTTAAAAAGAAAATTAAAAAAAATAAAATAAAAATGGAGAGAGAGAATCCTTCTTCACGGGCAGACAGCAACAGATCCCCGTGCTCTGTCGCATCTGGAAAGGCAGTGGCAGGAAGGGAGCGTGCTGCCTCGCCAAGTATGTTTGAAATCTGTGCGCTCTTAATACTCTCATTCTCCTCCCTTCACTCATGCCTGCTATTTCTGTTACTCGGTGACGTTAGGCATAGCGTGGCTTTGACTGCAGCCAGCAAAGAGCCCTTTTAAAGCAGCAGCATTGGGATAGCTGGGGCTTGCTGAGCTTGCTCCCCCCACCTGGGGGATGCGAGGTGTGGGTGCTGTTTGTCGCAGGGCTGGGGACGAAAAGAGTTGTTCTGCTCCTCCTCACGTTGTGCAGAAGGACACAGGCATCTAACCCTGTCTGAGCAAAGCCATTGTGCCTCTGCAGAGCAGCTGGGCTGGGGTGGGTTAAATTCCTGCAGGAGGGTCGGCTGCCCGCGGAAACAGCCGAGCTCCTCTGTTCAGAGATCAATTCCAAAACGAAGCCAAAGTTTATTTGGGTTGGACGGCATATTCACGGTGGTATCACGCACGACAGCACCTGAGACATGTCAGGCTGGCAATAACAAAATGCTGCCCAGGTGGTTTAAGGCTCCTTGCCTTTCTCCAGCGGTTCTCAAGGAAGGTAAAGACAGAGCAAGATCCACCAAGCACCTTAAAAACTGCAGTGCGAGGAAGGGGCTGGAGTTGTGGAATGCTGAAGCTAAGCTGGGGATTATTTTGCTGACAGCTGAATATCGGGTTGGTGGCCTGCATGCCACAGGGTTGCTCTTCCTCCTGGTTCCCTGATTTAGCCCCATGGACTGCAGGGAACTGCCTTCTGTATGAGACTGCCACCTCTCCCAGGATGGTTGCTGCTGGATGTGGCTGTGGGATGTGCCCACTGTGCCCGCTGTGCATTGGAAACTGAGAGCCATTTCCTCCTCTGACTCCCTTTCTGGGTACCGTATGCCTTTGTCCTCAACCTCTTACACTTTGTGATCTGGGCGCTTTCAGTGCATCTCGTGCCCAAGGTCTTGGCTTCCTGTAGCATAAACCTGATTTGGGAGAGTGCCCATGTGACAGTGGTGGCATCTGGGAAGGGTGCTGAGCCTCTCTGAAATCCAGGCCTTTACACCTCGTGAGGGCTTGGGTTCAGAGCAAATCCTTGTGGGGAGACTTGAGTTTGTGGTGAAAAGAGATTTCGCATTAGAGACTCTTACAAGGGCTGTCTGAGCCCTAAATCCTCACCCCAAACAGCCCAACGTAAGGGAGTTTTGCTCTGAAGGTTTGCTCTAACTTTGTACTTTGTAGCTCTCTCCTAGAAAATGTTTGGAAAGGTGTAAGGATAATTCACGAGGCACTCTTCTGTCACCAGGGTGCCCGCTGGGTGATTACTGACCTCATCCAGGTAGAAGAGAGGGGAATGGAAAGGGGAAAGCTTCTGGCCAACCCATCTCTTCCCTGGATCTGTTGTTCCCAACCTGGTAGTTCTTCTTGGTGTTCAAATCTTCAGTAAAACATCACACTGGTGTGCTGGTTTATCAGAAACATCGGTGCCCCCGGGGCTGCCATTAGAGCAACCAGAGCTCCCCAGCACTGCAAAGCATCTGTGTGCTGTTGGAGTCGGCAGAGGAGGTGCCTGGTGAGCAGTCTGAGGGCGACGTGCTGGTGTCGGGTTCACAGCCCTGGCTCAGAGGGCTGTTCGTGATCAGAGTTTTGCTTCTCCTCTTCCCTTTCTTCCCCTCATCTGTAAAACAGAGATCATTGCATCCTCTCGTCTTCCGGTGCGTTGAGTTTCAAGGGTTTTCACATTTGTCAGATGCTTTTAGAGCTGTAGGCAGGAGTCCGAGCCAGTAGGATTGGTAACACAGCAAGGAACTGCAAAGTAAATATCAGACAGGGGTAGCAGCCCTCTGAGATACAGACCAGGTCTGTTTAACCATTCAGACAGCATCCGCTGCCACAGGGCTCAAGTTCTGCATAGGGCCTTCCAAAGGGACTGTAGAGGTAGTAGTAGTTATTATTCTAATAATAAGGCAAAAAAAAATGATCCATTCTCCTCTTCAACATAAAAGTTTATGTCAGCGATGTCTGAGTTTGACTCTGTTTGGTTACTGGTTCAAACCTCACCAACTGGACCTGCATCTCTTGGAATCATAGAACCATAGAATGGTTGGAGTTGGAAGGGACCCCAAAGGCCATCTGGTGCCAGCCCTGCTCTGAGCAGAGACACCCACAGCTCCAGCAGTGCTCACAGCCCATCCCCTGACCTCGGCTGTCTGCAGGGATGGGGCACCACCGCCTCTCTGTGCAACCTGTGCCACTGCCTCGCTGCCCGTGGTGTAAAAACTTCTGCCTTATATTCAATCTTAATCCCCCCCTTTTTACTTTTAAGCCATTTCCCCTTGTCCTGTCATAACAGACCCTGCTAAGTCTATCCCTTTCTTTCTTATAGCCCCTTGTTGTTGCGTTTAAATCCCTCTGTTCCCACTCTTACAGGCTGGGACACATGTAAATGTGATGTTCACATTCCCAGCTGAGCCCCACCTGCTTTTTCCAGTCTTCCTGTCTGTGCCCACCAGTGAAAGAGCCACCCCAAATTAGCCAACGCATTTGAGTTCTTTCAGTGTCTCATTTCAGACTTCACTGAATTTTTTGGCATTTGGGTCTTCTGGATTTCGTTATTTTTCCTTCTCTGCAACACGAAACTTCAGTAGTACTTTCAGAGCCAGTTACTGCTTTGCTTTTCACAGCTCTGCAGGAAAGCGAGACTCTGGGGGCTGCAACCACTGATTTGTTTGCACTCATCCTTACCCAGACGTTGGGTTTAGAGCTGCATTGCTCAGGGAGAGCATTCACCTCTCTCTAAGCTCCCACCAGCCCAGGACTCCTCTGTGTTACCCCTCTGTGGGGTCTCTTTAAGATCTCACAGATCACCTGTGTTCTCACACAGCAGTTACAGCTTTAGGACTGCTGTGAGGCCTGAAGCTTGCCACGGGGTGCAGCGAGCTGCCCTCTGCCCATAGGGAAGCATGGGGGGATACACCAGGCTGAAGTGCTCCCCAGAACAACGTGGCCATGGGCTGCTCCCCACAGTGAGGGTTTTCCCTCAAGCCTCAGGTCCGTGTGTTTGAAGAGGCTGTGTGTGATGGGGACTTGATAATGTCTGGGCATAAAACCATCTGCCAGTGGTGGGGCACAGCAGTGATCTGGTGGTTCGCATGTAACGCCTGTCCCATTTGGTGATGCATGGCACAGCTGCCCAGGGAGGTGGTGGAGCCACCATCCATGGAGGCATTGAAGAAAAGGGTGGATGTTGCATTGAGTAACGTGGCTCAGTGGTACGGTGGTGACGGGTTGACGGCTGGACTTGATCTTTTTGGTCCTTCCAACCTTAATGATTCAATGATTCACAACTGTCTGGTGTATGATAATAACACCAAAAGTCCTTGTTATAAATGGAAACGAGAACCTATTTGCAATATGTTTGACCTTGCCAAATCTGCTTTTCCATGTCCGTTTGCCCTTCAGCGTGTCTACAAGTGCAGCCCACACGGACATACCAACCCCAAGCACTGTGATTTTCACCGGTTCCAGCACTGCCTCTCTGGGGTGCTGCTTTCTGGGGCTCTCCCCCTTAACTGCTCACAGGCACACATCGTAACTCACTTGTTCCTCCTGTTGCGTGTTTCCAATCTCTTTGGTCTTCTGCCACTGGTAGAAACTCTCACGTAACCACCTTTGTCCCGGACCTGAGATTTGTGAAGAAGACAAAGTACCCAGGACACGCGGAGCACGGAGATAAGGTTGCACGCATTTTTATACCAGCAGAGGAAATTGTGATCAGCAGTGAGTGTTCTTTTTTTTTTTTCTATCTCCCATCAGTAATTAATACAGCCGCTTGTGGACTGGTCTCAGCCAAGCGTGTCCCTGGCCAGACGCTGCTGTCTGCGGTGGGAGGGACGGATCCTGCTGTGACAGCCCATGCAAAGTTGTAGGCTGGTCTCCTTTTTGGAGAGGTTTTAGCAGCGCTGAAGCCGTTTCGGCAGGGTTGCAGCAATTCTGGCAGTGCTTGTTGCTGGCTGCTGCTTCTGCAAAGGAGCTGGTAGCTCTTCTGACAGCCTTTTGCACTACGCACTGTGGCTCGTGTGTCATTTGCTTGGCTGTCTCATTACACTATTCAACCAGAGCTGCGGAGGGGGTGGGTGATTGGGGCAGGCAGGTGGGGGGAGAACCTCTGCAGCACAGAGTGGGGTTTGGGCTCCGTACTGCTCACATCTCCCTCTGCACCAATTATAACCTGAGAGTCACTGATGTGGGGGAACGCGGAATCTTTATTCTCTTTATTTGAATGCACTCAAGATTAGCAAACAACTGCAATAGAGTTCTGGAAATCCTCGAAAGAATCACCAGAAAAACCCCGACGAGGTCAGCCATGCTCAGAGAAAGCCCTTCTGTGGACCAAAACCCAACGTTTATGTTAAAGACAAAAGTATCTTCCCATCGTTCACCACCACTTGTATCTTGCCCAGCACCTCCCAGCCCGCATGGCCATGCTGTTGGCAGCATTGCTTTGTGGGTTGGCTCTGCATCCTCAGGTGTCCTTTTCCTTCCTTTCCACCCTGCTCCCTCCTGGGTGCTGGTCTGCATTTCTCAGCCCTTCTCCTCATAGCTGGGAACTAGAAAGGATTTGGGGAGACTTTTCTGAGGACAGAAAGCATTTGTGTCACCATTGCAGTGAGACAGTCCCTTACTGTGGGTTCTGGTGTGTCACTGAGGTGGGGTACGTGTGGTACCAGCACTGATCAGAGCTGAAGTGGAGTTCTGCAGGGGGAATTCTGCCCCACTGCAGCCTCAGCAATGCCCTTCTGCCCCACTGCATCCATTGGTCCTGCATAACTCTCACCTCAGCTCACCTCTGAGTGCTGACAGCATCCTTCCTGAATGGCCTCACTGCTGCACTTATCTCTCCTGATTTCCCAGTGTGGGCTGAGCCCAGCTGCACCATATCATGGGAAATCTTAGGACAGGAACAGCAGAAAAAAAAAAGAGTCATTGCGAAGCTGCTGCTGCCAAACTGCTGCATAAAGTGCCCTGGTGGCTTCAGAACATTTTAATTGTCCTTTTGCAGCACATTTGGAGGCATTTATTGTTCGGGACGCTGTGTTCCCTTATGGGCTGGGGAACAGCCTCCGGAATGTGCTGCTGCCGCTGTGGGCTGTGCATGGCTGGAGGGGGCTGTGTGCTCAGGTTTGGGCTGTGATGTCAGAGCCACAGCTGCTCTGTGGCTGAGTCCAAGGGAGAAGCATCCCTTGCACATCCCTTGTTTTTCAGAGCATAGATGCCAGAGTATGCAAGCAGCAGCATAAAGAAGGAAATATTCAAACAAAACCACTCCATGCAGAGCTCATAGGAGGATGAAGTGCCCTTCTGCACCCGCAGAGCCGGAGCACATTGCCTCCCTGTTCCCATCAGGCTGATGTGAGATGTGATTTCTGGCTGTGTGATGGAGCTCTCATGGCTGAGGGCAGCTGTTACAGTCGCACCTGTGCTGTCTCCTGTTCTGCCCTCAGGTTTTGGGTCCTGCCTCACACTATTAAGTTGGATTTGATGTCCCTTATGGGTCCCTTCCAACTCAAGATGTTCTATGATAATGGGTCAGTGCTTTCCCAGCCCAACTCCCAACACCCCATGATTTCTCGTTAGCCCACAGCCCAGCTCCTCCTGAGTTGCCAGCACTGTTCTCATGACCTATTTAGAACACAATTGTTCTTTGAGCAGTCGGGAATCCAGGTGGGCTCATGGGGCTGGCAGGATGCTTGTAGCCAGTCTCTGCTTTGCATGTCATCTGTGTCCCACACAAATGAGAGCTATTAGGTACCTGCTGCGCAGGATGATGAAGGGCCTGAATGGGTTTCACCTGATTTTACCAGCCTGCCTTAGTGGAGTGTGATGCAGTGCAATAGGCATTGCACAGTGTTTTGCAAAAAGGCTTTTGGTGACCTGTGCTCGGACACTGCCCAGGTATCAGTGCAAGAATTGGTGCTGCTGATCACCTGGCTGTGCCTCCTTGCAGCAGAGCAGGAGCCTCACGTGCCTCAGTTGTGCCCAGCCATCAGTGGGATCTGGCAGCACATTGCCTGATCAGAAAGGGGGATCTCTCTGCCTTTGCTACCCGTGCCAGATGGCAGCTCGCTTCCAAGCTCGTTTGTCTCACACTTGCTGGCCCTTCTCATGAGCTGCTCCTTGCAGCTGGCTCGTGCCTGAGGCACACAGTGCAGGGACTCGCTTGACTGCTTTAATTGTCTCAAATTAATTACATCGCTGTGAATTATATAAGAGTGACATTTTTAGGGAACTAAAGGCCCTGTCTTGATGATAAGGAGAAACTAATGCTGTTTGCATCTCAACCAGGCGATTCAGACTCTCCTTGGCTGGGTTTGGTTCCTCTTTTTAGGATCTGGCTTCTCCATCACTGTGCCCTTTTCTCACTTCTAAACAAGAGGTGCCATTCCTGGTGCAAGGAGTTTGAGTTCAAACCCCCTCTACCGTGCACATCTGATTTATTTATGGTGGCCAAAAGAAGTCTTCCCAGAGACCCCATAGCACAGTGCAGCTGTACCTCCCTCTCCTGTGCATTCTTCCATCCTGCTCTGATGGGTAGGATGGCATTTTGCTGACTGTGAGACATTCACTGGCGACCAATGGATGCCCAAGGATGGAATGCTTTGTTAACTTTTAGACAATTCCTTCCTCTGTTGCACATCGCAGTTAATGTTGGAGCTCTTTCATCCTCTGGTTTCTTTATGGCTTTTTAGTGAATACAGTTGGAAATCTGGCATCTTTGGAATAGGCTCAGACAGGAAGGGAGGACGTAGTTGGGTGTATTTATTTTCCTTCATAGGCTGCATCACCTTTAACTCTTAGAAAGAAATCTGTGTTTGAAGCAGAAGGACATGCGATGCACTGCGCTGATTTAACAGCACTCAGGTTGGGGAATATGGAAATGCCAGGTCTGGGCTGCCGACCTCAGGTCCATTTTGGAGGGGGAAGGAGCTGTTAAGCACAGCAGAGCGCTCTTTGACTCCTGTGGCTGTTCATACGGAACCCCTGGAGGTATCGTGGGGGGTTGAAAGAAAAGGAACAATGGCAAGAAGAGCAATTATAACCGTTTTGGCGCTGTACAGATAACACTCTTTCCTGCTAGGACGGGTTGTGCCCGGAGCTCCCGCTGCTCCCGCTGCTGCCTGTTTGACAGCCCTTTGTTTGCAGTCTGCGATCGTAAGTCCTGTACATCTGATTGCTTCTGCTTTTACACATCCATCTCAGAAGCATTTTTGGAGGGTTTTTTTTGCATATTTGGGCCCGGAAAACAACTCCTTACAGAGGCTGCCAGTGCAAATTGGTGGTGTTTAAGCTCAGTGAGTGGCCAGTGCCCATCAGCTGTGGTGAGAGGCAGCTCAGCAGATTGCCTTCACCTGCAGTTAGGGGTTGAACCATGAAGAAGTGGCCTTGGGGTTAGCTGAGCAATCCCAGGCTCGAGGCTGGCCATAGGAAGCTGCTGAAGAAGAAGCAGGAAGAGTGAGAGGCAAGAGGAGCAGCAAGGAAGGAGCAGGAGCGTGCCAAAGCTGTAAGTTTTGTTATTCCAGGAGAGAGGTTTTGCTGCATATTGTGTTTGTGTCCAGTGGTGGTTGGGCAGGGGGTGGCAGAAAGCACAGAGGAGCCCCAGCAGTGTATGGAAACTGGGGCTGGTTCTTGAACTCTCTGCAAAGTTCAGGCTGTGAAGTTGTCCTCTGTTTCCTCCCAGTATTCTGCTCTCCAGTTTTGCATAGAGAATAATTTTTGTCTTGCTCTTGCTCCTCCCGGGGGACTGCCTTATGGTGTATACGGCCTGTACAGTGCTAAAGCATTCCAGCTCTCTTCCCTCCCCTCTTGAATCATCCTTTTGCTTTGCATATTTTACTTTGGCAACTTCTGGTGGCGTTTCCTCCTTCCCTTCTTCCTGGAGTAAGACAGAGCTGACCCTCCCTCCCAGCACAGTGGGACTGGAGCAGGAGGTGTGCATGTGCTGATGGCTCTCTCCTGCAAGGACATCCTTCCAGAACAGCTTTGCTGAGGCTAAAAGGATGAGTAAACTTGTGAAAACCCTGCTGCTGGAGCCAGCCCTCAGTGCAGTGCTGGCTGCTCCCCAGACCTGTAATTCTCAACCAAACAACGCTGAGGTTTTCCATCCAGGGGAACTTCCAAGATTTCAGAACTTATGAGGTTGGGGGGGAAATAAGAAGGGGTGCTCTGCTGCTCTGAGCTGTCTGGAAGCTGGTGGCACGTCCTCCAAAAATATCCCAGCTCTTGTGGGTCAGCAGCTCCTGACACACGAGCCTTGTCTTGCCTCGTACAACCCATGCATTGCACCAGACTTCTTCATCTCTCTGTCACTGCTCCGTTCCTCTGCCAGCAGCTGCCATGGGGGACCTGGTGGCTTGTAGGAGAGCACGGTAAAAGGTGAGAGTGCAAAGGAGTGGTGAGGTTGCAGAGTGTCCCCCCACAGGAGGGGAATAGTGAGAAAAAAGCAGCCTCTGGGGTGAGATGCTGTTGGATTGGAAACAGGCTGATGCAGGGTGAGCGTTTCTCAGAACACTGCTGCTATGGGCAGGCTGTTCACGGGGCAAAAATAGCTGAGCTGGGCTATGTGATACTTTGGCAACAACGGTTTGTGCATTGTTAGGCTCAGAGGCAGCCAGCCCCTCTGACCTGTGGTTTGGTCTTGCTTTGTTCTGATGCTCGCTCTCATCAGCGTGAGCTCCCAGATATGGGGAGCATAACCCGCCCCACTTCCCCTGCAGCTGTGCAGGGGTTGAGCTGTGACTGCATCTCTCATAATCATCCCATGTTATCAGGCCCAAGAGTGCAGGTCTCAGCTGTGTGCACACGGAGTCACAGCTAATTCTTCGTGGACAGCTCTGCTGATTACTTATGGGCATGAAGTAACGTTCAGCCCACGAGCAGCACGTTGGGCACTCAGCTGTCAGCACGTGGTGCAAATTCTCTTCTGTTCCTCATGCAGCAGCCCAAAGATAGCAACCCAAAGCTGCCAGCCATTACCAGTGGGATGGATGCTTTCTTTTTTCAATTACTGCAAAGCAACCCACCGCCGTCGTACGACTGATGTTACTTCCCAATCTGAAGTCCTTCCTGCAGTTACACCTCAGTCCCTGGAGCAGAGCAGTCCTCTCTCACATTTTGCTCCTCTCCTTGCCTTGCTCCCCCCAGCACACGACATGGAGGTGATGACTGCCCTGCTCGCTCCGTGCTTTCCACCAAGTGGATCACTCACTGACTTGTGCACCTCCTCTGAAATCTCAGCCTCCTCCAAAGCTCCTTTAATAAAACAGATGGGAGACGTCAGAGCAAAGGCTTTTCCTCTTGAAAAATGAGGTTCCACTGACATTTTCTGTAGTAAACATTGCTTGGCACGAGGAATTCTTTAAAGCTTCTTTTCCAATTGCCTCATTGCTTTTTCTCTGTGCTCCGTCCAGCTGCTTCTCCACTTGGAAGCATGGATGAGCCCGTGATCTAGCAAGGTTTTGGCTGGCTCCTATAGGGGAGGTGTCCTGGCACCATCCCTGTTGTGGGGAACGTGGAGGGGTTATAAAAGCCTGTGCCTTGCTGCCTCCTACCAGCAGAGGAAGAAGGAATAAAGTGGGATTAAGAGCAATTTCCTCTGTATTTCCAGTCAGCTTTGGTGCCATCTGTTGGGATTTAAGTTTATGGCTCTCATGGGGATGGAAGGGGAAGGTGGATCCTGCCTTGATTTTTGTGTTGCTCCATCCTGGGTTTCTCGTGCTGTGGGGCTGGCTGGGTGCAGTGAGGCTGCTCGGGCTCCCTGCTTTTTGGTTCCACAGCTCATTGGGATGAAATAAATGGGAAGGGGGGGCTCCTGCAGAGCCCTCTTCTGTCTGCAGAATCATGGGGGATCTGTGAGCCCTGAGCTGACCCCTTCCTGGGGGAAGGACCCAGAGGTGTTGTCTCTTGTCCATCTTGCCTCTCCCAGGGTAAATCCTTGAGGAAGAGGTAGCAGTCTTATTTAAGGCAATCGAAACCTCAAATAATACACCAGGGATTCAGCTGCGGGTGCTGCGGGCTGTAGCTGGGCCCTATTCCTCTTTGAGGGAAATAAGAGGAGTGCGTAGCTGCCTTCGTTTTGAGAGACACTGTGGAACTGGAGTGGTGCAGGTATGGAAGGATGAAGTGTGGCTCTCTCCTTGGTGGGAATCGGGGAGCTTGGCTGGGTGTATCTTGCCCTGTAGAGCAAGGGTAGGGGAGGAAAAGCTGCTTGAACTGAAATAGTGCATTAGATCACGGACATGCGCTGGGGGTCTGTGGGTACCCTGCCTGCCTCAGTAACTGCTCAGGGGAGGTTGTAGGAGTGAAATCTGAGCACTTCTTGGGACCAGGGTTGATCGTATCTATGAAAGTGATGCTGTGACGTCTGTCCTATCCCATGCTGCTGTTGCATCCCGTCTGGCCTCAGTCTGGATCAAGCACTTCCCTGCTCTCTCAGGCAGCCGGGGTCAGCTCGATGTGAGCAGGAGCTCCCTTGAGGGGCTGTGAACTCCCCAGCTCTGCAGGCAGCTGCTGGGCTGCTGTGTGTGCTTCATTGCCTTTTCCCAGTGCAGATAAATTCTTCCTCTGAAGAACCAAATGGCTGCAGAGGAGGGCAGCTCTGTGGGCACAGTGTGGTGTCACCTCTACCCATATTACATTGTGCATTGCTCCCATCCCAAGGGAGCCAGCTGGCAGCACCTGCATCTGGGGCTCTGACTGCAAAGGGAAATTGCCATTGGGAAGGGAGCGATTGCAGTCACCCTCTGACCTACAAAGCACAGAGCTTGGAAAGCTCTCCTGTCTGGAGCTCGTCTCTGGCTCTGTGGATCTTGGCGTGTCCTACTGAGCAATTCCCTTCCTTGTCTGGGAAACCATAATCCAGCAGTATGGAGGAGTTCAATAGAGGCGGAGTAACTTTCTATTTAAGTTTATTTTTTTTTTAGGCTTTTCTATGTTATCAGCTCATGCTCAGTGCCTGCTTGGGCAGCTCTAATTTTCTCATTGCTTGCAGTACAGACCTGCATCTCAGTTCCTCCAGCAGCCATGTTTTTTGCAGGATGAGAGGCAGCAACGGCATAGCATCCCTCAGCTTTTTGGGGAGCTGCATGTTGTCTCTCACCTGCCTTGCTGTGAGCTCCTACCCTCCCCATGCCCTGGCTGGGGGGTAGAGTGATGTGACGGATCTGCTGCTTGCTGATGTGTGTTGTGTGAGTTGATGCTGCTCCTCAAGCACCATCCAAGGGCTGGATGGAGGATGTAGGTGTCCTCTTAGGCTGCCTTGGGCAGCCCACCCTCATGGTCTGTTTTCTGATAGTGGTGGGTCAAGGCAGGTTTTGCCCCATGGTCAGGCATGGGGCAGAAGGCTGATGAGGATGGTGTCCTTCATCACCTGCCCATTGCACTGATGGCTGCATGGGACAGAGCTTTCTAGAACAGCCGTAGGAAACTTCAGAGCAAGCAAGGAAAGGAGAAACAAACTTCTCAGCAGAAGTAAAGCTTTTGGGGGGTGTTTAACCAAATGTCTGTATGTTTTCCTGCAGTTTGCACAACACTTGTTCTTGTCCAGCTCATGTCACCTCGTGCTTACTCTGTTTGTGCCCTGCTGATCTTCTGATTGGAACTGTAAAAGTAATTAAAGCCTCATTACTTCTTCCTGCTGTTATTAAACACGATCTTGGGATTTTACTTCCAAGAGGAGAAACCCTTATAGAAGCTCCATGAGTGTCTTCTGCTCTGTGAGTGCTCTTGGGACCTTATGGTGTGCGCCAAGGCTTTGTCACTGTGATTTACAAGCAGTGTAAGAATGGATTTGGTCTCCTAGGTTTTGGGATGTTTATTTATTCATGTTCTGATTTTTTGTAATGCTGCCCCATCATCTCAGATGAAAGCCATCTCCAGCCAACTGTTCCCACATCCGCTGTCCCCACATTGCTCTGTCTCTGCTGCTTTCACTTGCATGGATGGTCTCTGCTATGGGACAGCTGCCTGGCCTCACAGCTCTGTTGGAGCAGTCACAGCAAAATGGAGTGAGAGCTATGAACTGCATGATCTGAACTAAAGCAGTGACCCTCTCAACAAGAGGAAATCTGATCTGCTCAGATAACAACCGTGGAGATTTTCACTTTTCCAGGAAGGATCAGGGCTGGTTGCTGATTCCTCCTCCTTCCTTTTGACTGGGGCAGAGAAAGGGCCTTTTGGGTACTGAAGCCTTTGGGCTCTTCCCCCAGCTAAGAATCCCTCCAGCAGCACTGCTGCTCCCAAGAGGTGCCCTGGGGAAGGAGGAGTGAACTCATATGTCCCCTCTGCAGCTGTCCCAGAGATGTAAGGACAAGATATTTCAGGCAAAGGCTGTAGCAAGCCCAATGGGCTTTCTGTCTTCCCAAGAGCTGCTGAAAGGAGAAGAACAAACAAACAAAAACCAAACATCCAGGCTGTGCTAAGAAGCCCCGAGGCTCTTCCTGTAGTTGCTGGTTCCCAAAGGATGGAATTGGATCTCTGCTGTAGTTCATGATTTCTCTCTGCACCTCAGCTGTGGTGATGTCCCACCTACGGTGCCTTTTGCTCCTGGATGGCATCTAATGGGATGGATGGCTGGATTCTGAGTGTCCCAATGGAGGTGGCAGGTGGGTGGCCCAGGGGATGCACGAGTGGCCAAATCACTTTCCCACAGAGCTGTCACTTTCCAGAGAAATGTTGAGTCCTGGCATTATTAACCACCCTACCTGCTCTGTGGGCCTGAGATGAGCAGAGCCAAGAATAGAAAGAAGGCAGTCTGCTTCCTTTGCTCTTTCGTAGAAGGAAGGCTACGAATAAACCTATCCTTTCTGTGCTTTCTGCAGTGACTGCATCTTTCCTTGCTCGGTGCTGAGTGCATTCCTCAAACCCAACAGTCACTTTTCCTTTGGTTCCTGGGGCACTCAAAGCTTATCTCAGAGGGATGCTCTGATGGGGTCATACTTGGCCGTGCTCCTTGTGGAGGAGTTACCAGATGAGCACATTTCCTGCTGAAATGGTCTGCAGGAACAGGCATTGCATCACTACTTAGTCAGCATCCAACTAAGTCATGGCACTAGCATTTGAGTGAGATAACACAACCAGGAGCAGGAGCACCAGACACCCAGAGGTATTCAGTAGTACTGCTGTAGACATAAGTGCTTGTGCTAGCAGGATGATGTAAGCTTCACAAAACAGCGACTAAAAGCCTATGTAAGGCTTTGGGGTTTTTTGCTGTTTCAGGTGCTGTGTTGGTTAATGATCATAATGGTTATAGGAATGAGTGAAATTTATTAATGTAATGTTAAATGTGCTCTTCTTGGCTGGGAAAGGTAGAGATGTTTATGTTCAATGTGCATCAAATGCGATCGCTGATATGCTTTTAAGGACCCAAGGTGTAGAGTGCCCAAAACATTCCTCCTCCGTGACAGGTATTTCTAAGAAGATATATGCAGTGGTGTGTGTTTGTACAGCCCTTTGGTGGTTTCATGCCCGTGATGTTCGTGTCAGCTGCTTAAGTTTTGACAAGAGCTCAAATACATCACTGCATTTGCTAGAAATCCCGGTGACCAGCTTGGGTTGGGTGGTCAGCAAGGATCTCCACCCAGAAAACATGGCTTATGTTGTACTCTTGGATTCATGGCTGTCCTCTGAGCAGGCCATCCCATTTTCTCTGGTCTTTCGAATGTCCTCCCTGTTTGATGCAGTCTCATAAAGTGTTATTTTGCATTCCTGCCCCTCACAGGTGTGTTGCATTGTGCCTGTCACGCTGTTGATAACGTGCTTCCCTGTTCTTCTTTCCATTGCCTCTGAATTCTGGATGAAACAAACCTTTCAACTGCTTTAATTCAGAAAATGAGCTGTTCTTCGTAGCTTACAGCCACTTCTTGGTGTTGTGTTGAGGGACACGGTCTAGTGAGGACTGCTGGTGACAGATGGATGGTTGGACTGGGTGATCTTGTAAGTCTTTTCCAACCTCAGTGATTCTATAATTCTTCTTTTAAAGCCTCAGCCTCGACCCAGAGGAACCCCTCAGAAATCACGCTGCCCAAAACTGCTGCCTATCCCAAACCAGACAGATGGGCAGAGCAGTTGTCACCCACAGTCACCTTTTCAGCCACTGTGATTTTGATCTGCGTAACTCTGGGCGGGCTGTCACCTTCACTCATGTCTTTCGTGACATTTATGTCCCTGCTGGGCTTCTGCTGGAGCTGCCAGTCGCTTTGAGCCTGGTTATGGCCATGAAAGCTTTCAGGGCTGGTTTGGGCTCAGCTGTGCTGTGTGCAGGGACCTGGCTGAAGGAAGGAGGTGCTCTGTGGAGGGCTCAGACAGGGGAAGCCTGATGGAAGAAGGCTTTCCCCTGTGATTTGGGCACAGCCAAGCTGCAACCAGCCTGCAGATGGGAGCAGGATCTGGGAAATGAGTGCTGCTATTCTGCCCACGTCTGCTGTTGTCATGGCTGTTTGTTTGTTTGCTTGCAATGGACCGAAGCAATGATTTTATTTTGGGACTGATTCAATAAAGGCTAGTTTTAAAAATCCCTTATCGAGGTAGCAATTATCCTATTTCTTGCAGAAGATTCACGTTTACGAAGTTGTAAGGCAGTGATTTGGATCTCTTGTGACTTCTGTGCTGGTTTCTGATTCGTGTTTTTCCCCCCGTGTTTCAGTGCAGGCACGGTAATGCTGCATGACAGCTGCACACACATGGGCCCCCCCTGTGTCTCAGGGTGGTGTGGGGCTCATGCTGCGTTTCCTACCCGTGTTTCTTCCAGAGCTGCCAGATGTGATCCCTGCTCGTGGCGTCAGCTTTTGTTGGTTCTTCTCATTTTATTTATCTTTCTTTCTTTGTGACATTGGGAGCAAACAGAAGTTGGATATCTGGCTTCTGAGGGGGGGTGTGGGGTGCAGCTTTTGTTGCTTCCAGAGCGAGGAAATGAAGGCTGCTACTTCTGTTTGGCAGTGGGAGAGGGGATGGTGACGCCAATGATGCATATACTGAATGGAGCCCTTTTGCTGAAGGACATACGAAAGGAAAATGCAGAAAGATATAATGAAATTTCTAAATCAAATTGAACATAACCACATAGCTGACTTCCAGGCTGATTTCTCCTGGCTTCCTCTGCCTGTGTGACCCTGCCTAACTTTCTGCACTGTCTGCAAAACAGGATGCAGTATCCCGCATTACTTTTCCCCTTCTCTTGTGGAGGAACTGGGGCTGTACTGGGGGCTGAGAGGTGGGCTGGGGTCGGGTTTGCCCTTTTCTGCCCCAGGCTCTGGGCTCAGTGTGGTGTGAGCTTCTGTTAGCAGCAGCTCTGGGCCCTGGCGAGCAGCGTTGGTCTCTGCTGATGCATGTTGGCAGGTCCCTCCTTGTAGCACCCACCTCGCCTCACCTTGGTATAGAACAGCACGTTCATTCACTGCCACGCGTGGGGAGGACCTCTCCTGCAGGCACGAAGGCTGCCAGGAATTCGTTTGGACTTTGAGGTGCTGCGGTTGGGAATGGGCTGCGTGGATCTCTCCATTCCGTTGTGGTTCTGAGCAGTCACGGCTGCTGCTCCTGCACAGGGCCCGTGGTGTGCTGTGGGGCGCTTCCCGTAACACTCCTTCATCTGCACAACACTGCTCAGAAGGCCTTTGTGGTGGCCGCCCTCCTGGGTTTGGAGGAAGGCAAAATGAATCTGTCAAAATGCAGCATACTGGGAGCTGAGTTTCTTCTGGCACGCTGAACAGGGGCAGTGTTGTTGGCAACGGCTCTCCTTGTCCCATATGCTGGGGGGTTCCCTGTCTGTAGCAGGGCCACCTTCTCGCCCTGTGCCCACCCACGCTTCGGGGCTGTTCAGAGATGCTGGTGGCCTCACATCATTGCTGCACTGCTGTGTCCTGATGTACGAGCAGCTTGAGAGAAGAGGGATGGAGTTGGGGTTACTCCTGATGTTGGAGGCACAAGTCACTCCTGCTGTGAGCTTAGTGGGGTTACAGAGCTCTCGTCAGCCCCATAAAAAGAAGCAAGGTTTTGTATGGAAAGTTAATGTTGTTCTCTGAAATAGGCAGGTCTGGGGGCACACAAAGCCTTCCTAAGGCAAGAAAAACGCCCTGTTCCTGTGGTTACAAAGCCCTCATCTGAGAAGACGTGTAATTTCAGGAAGCACAGAGCTAATTACTTTCATTCACATTACTGTAATGTTTTCAGGAACAAAAATCTAAGCCGGTTTTCAAGATTAATATTATTACTCTAAAAAAAAAAAAAAAAAAAAAAAAGAAAGCCTGAAGTTAGAAAAGTTTTCAGCCCAGGAACTGGCCTCAGGCTGGCTTTCTCTAAGTACACTGCCTGGCGGTAGAGCCCAGCATGGGGAATCCTCGCATCATAGGATGCAGATACGTTTGGGCTGCCCCATGGGGAGGGCTGGGACAGGAGGGGATGAAGGCTCCGTGTGACAAACCATAGAGATGTTTGTAGCTGCTGGAAGTTGTGCTGCTTCTCCAGAAGCCAGGCTGTGTACTGCTGTCCTGAGCGCGGTCTGCAGGGCCGTCATTTAACAAGCTAAGCATGCAGCAGAGGTCAGGAATTACCGCAGTCAGTGAGCACATTCTTCAGGATGCTGCTGGAGAGGGGGAGCAGAGGTTGCAGTAAATGCTCGGGGGGGCTGCCAAGGTCAGGAACGCTGTCTGAAGGCTCAGTCCTGGCCAGCAGGTCTGGCTCTGGGTGAGCTGGAGCTGCTCCCCATGCGTGCTGGGACGGCGCTGTGGGTCCCTGCCAGCACAGAGCCCGTGAGCATCGTCACTGCCTGCACCAGGCAGCCCTGCCGGTCGGTTTGATGTTACATCCCTGCTCTCAGGCTGTGGATTTTCTACCAGCGACTGCCAAAAGTTCCATTTTCTGCAGGGAGTGGGGGGTGGTGTGGAGAATGCCTCAAGTTTTAGACCAAACCAGCAAGTACAGAATCCCATTCAGCCTATATCTCAGGAGCTGTTTGTGTATTATTGAAGCCACTGGGAAGACCTTTAGAAAGCACGCAAGGCAACCAAACAAACCTGGAAATTCCAGCTGTTTCTCCCCAGTGATATCTGCCACTCCAAAGGGATGCCCCGGTTCAGAGTGTGGCCCCTCCATCTGGGGAGGTGCGGAGTAAATCCGAGCTGCTTGCAGCAGAGCTGCTCGTGTTTCCACTGAGGGCTGACTTTGATTTCGGCTCCTGTTTTCCCTGGAAAGCAAACAGTCTTGTTTCTCTTGGATATAATAGGTTTAGGGAATGCCAGAAGGTTTCTCGTTTCACGGTTGTCTGGCTTCTAGGCGTGTGAGCAGCACTGTTGCTCAGAGGCTGTTCTGCTCCAGCTGAGGACTGGAGCCCATCACGCTGGCTGAGCTCTGGAAGCATTTTTGGCTCTGCCATGGGGCAGCAGAGCCTGCGACCCTCACCCCCTCTTTGTGTTGGCCACCACAGTCCTGCTGGTTATATCCAGGAGATTACTCTTAGCCCCTGTCTGTTTCCAAAGCAGCACAGTCTGAGGCTGCAGTGTGTTGCATTGGTAGGAGTTTTGTACACCTGGCTGTGACTGAAATGGACGCAGTTGGAGGATTCAGCACCTACTGGCTTTAGAATTAAAGGCTAATTTTGTCTAACTTGAATGTAACTTGTGTAGGCATGTAAGGCTTGTGGTGGTTCATGGCATTCTTTGTACTGCAGTATCACGTCAGGCTGCAATTGGGATCTTGCTAAAAAGACCACGCAGAGCAATGTAATGAGAAATGATGGGAGACCATGCAGGACTTTGTCATTGTGACTTCCTGAGCAGGGCATCCGAGGGGCAGAATCACTTCTGGGAAAAGGTGAAACCATGCATTAGATGTAATGCTGACCTCCTGGAAGACAGCACAAGAATGTGTAGTTCAAAGGCATTTGTGTGGTTGCATCTCTCTGTGTGCTCTCCCATCTGTTTGGTGGCCAGCAAACCTGGTCCTTTGGAGGATGTACTGAAAGAGAAGGTCAGTGCCTTATTGGCTGTCCCCATGGAGTGGTCTCATCCCTCTGTGTGCACAGAGGGGAAGGTATGGCCGTGCTGTCTTAAACACTATAACTGCTTCCTGAGAAACAGTGAAAAAGATGCATGAAGCCACGAGAACCTCTCAAACCTCAGAAATGTTTTTGTAAGCAGTAAGTAAATGCAAGAGATGATGAAGGAAACCTTCGTTTTTCCTTTCTTGCTCTTTCTGGTGAGACAGCCTTTGCTTGTAAGGATGAGAATTCGTCTGCTCTGAAATTTATGGCTTCTGTGTCCTTATTTTCATGAACTGTGGGTACTTTCCATGAGCTGCCTGAATGAACGAGGAGCAACACTGCTCCCAACACGAGCTCTCAGAGTTCAGCATCCCCAATGTGATACAACCTTCTGCACAGGCTTTTAATTACCTCGTGATGATCAGCCCAGAAGATCCCATCGGACCAATTAAAAATGTGCACTCTGCTGAAGGATGTGTCAATGCAAAGCCCTTTTGGCCCCGCAGGCTGAGGATGTGCCCCAACAAGGTGGGGAGAAGCGTCCAGCTTTTTGTCCCAAGCTCTTCTCCTATTTCAGGACCGTCTATAAAGCAACTGCTAAGCAATGGGAAATCATCTGGAATGAAAGAGCAGTTACAGATAACAGTTCTTTATCGGCGTTACTTCCTTATTTTGGAGACATTCTGTTAATGATTTTATGCGCTTGATTATTTTTTAACTGACAACACCGTCTTCCCTTCCCAGGGCTGAGGCCCTGAGCTGTATGGGCTGCGGCTTTTCTGTCTTTTTTTCTGTATTTTAGGGAACCAAGTGTTGCTTATGGAGGTACAGCACAAACTGTGCCCAGGAACACGTGTACACTCCCACACTGCCCACCAGCGTGTTATAGAATCATAGAATGGTTTGGGTTGGAAGGGACCTCAAGGATCATGAAGCTCCAACCCCTCTGCCATAGGCAGGGCCACCAACCTCCACGTTTAATACCAGCCCAGGCTGCCCAGGGCCCCATCCAACCTGGCCTTGAACACCTCCAGGGATGGGGCATCCACAGCCTCTCTGGGCCCCTTCTTAGCCCTCGTCTTGTTTGCTGCTACATTTCTACTGTGGAAGTGCTGGGGGAACAGTGGAGCTTTGGGCTCCTATGGGACACTGTCATTGACTTGTGACTGCAGGAGTTGGTTGGGCTCCTCTCTCTCTGAATGCAACAGAGGTTTCTGTTGGGTTCCTGTTGGTGACCAGCTGATTGCATGGCGTGCTGTGGCAGTGGTTGACTGGAGTGTGCTGCAGCCCTGGAGCCTTAAAACTCAACCATAGATCTGCCTCTTTATTTTGAGTGCTCCTGAGAAATGCATCATTTGCTGCTTTCTGCCTCTGCTACCCTCTGAGCAGTGTAAAAAGGAAGGGAAGTGTGGTGAGAGTGTTCTTGCTGAGTATAGTTTCCTTTATGGCTGACACAGGAAGTCTGAAAGCTATTTATTGTTTGTTTGTTTGTTTTCCTTGCAAAAGGAACGTCTAATTCAATTTCTTCCCTGGAAGAGTATAGGGCACCTGGGAAGCTCACCCTATTCGGGATCATGAAGATGGAATCAGCTGCACAATGAAAATGCTGCTTGTTTCCCTCCCCGTGTGCCCTGGAGATGCTCCCTGGCTGTTGGGCTTTCTTGGCACAGAGGAAGAGCATTGTGGGCTCCTTTGTACTGGAGAACAAACTGATCCAAATCAGAGCATCGGAGGTCGAGTGGTGTTGAGTGCTCCCGTGCTCCAAATGTCCCCGTGTTGCAGGGGATGTATTCACTCACTCAGATCCACAGGAACGGACACACAGTGAAACTCTGCTGGGTGAAATGGGGAATATCAGGAGATTTCCTTGCTAGCATAAGGAGTGCCTGTTCTCCCCAGGCCTCCTGGCCGTGACCCCCCCTGCTCGGAGCGGCTGTAACCTCGGGCGGTGCTGTGGTCCCCTCGGTCCCCCCTTGCTGGCACAGTCCCAGCCGGTCCCCAGCCCTGGGGGCTCACGTTGTCCGCGCTGCCACTCCTGTGCAAAGCAGGATGGCCATCCAGCGGCTGATGCTGGGACTGCCCAGGAGCTTCTTAACCCCGACCTGCTCCAGGAGGTGTGAGACTCCGAGCCTTACCTGCGGCCAGCAGCACGCTCAACGGAAATGCGGCACAGCGCCCACGCTGCAAAATTGCAATGAGAAAGCCTTGTTCGATCGTGCGTGCTCTGGGGCAGAATAGCCCTCGATGGGCTATTTTTCTACTTTTGGTTTTGTTTTGTGTTGATATTGAAAATACACTGTTGGAGTAGTTGGCTCTCCTGTCTGGAAATGCGTGGGTGCCACATGGACTGCTGCTTCTGCTCGGGTTAGGGTTGGTTCCTCATTTGGCAGCCAGAGGATACTGTTCTTTCCTGATGCTTTTGTTTTCTTCTAAGCAAATAGTAGGGACTTCTGAATGCCTAGGAAATAACTTCTGCTTAAGCTTTTGTTGGTGTGTTTTCATAGCGATGAGCACAACATGATTGTGTGCCGGGATTTTACAGTCTCTTAACAATGGTACTTAGGGAAAGGTTGTAAACTAAGAGGGGAATTTTAGATTAGATCTTGGAAGGAAATTGCTTATTCAGAGAATGGTGAGGCCCTGGCACTGCTGCCCAGAGAAGTGGGTGCCCCGTCCCTGGAGGTGCCCAAGGTCATGGATGGGCTCTGGGCAGCTGAATCTTCTGACCCTTTTCAGAAAGGAGGAAGAAGATTAATGCCTTGCAAGCATATTTCTACAAGTATGTAAGAGTGAGCTTTTGGGCAGCTGCTGTTGAGATGGCACGTTAATGCTCCATCATCTAAAATTCCCCCAGAACTAAGAAAGAAAGTGAAAATCTGAGGCTGAGTGCCTTATTGTCCTTGAAACATGGTCAGGGACTTTGCTTCTGCCTTCTCACTTGGAAAGAAACTGGGTGAGAGGCTCTCCCAGCAGCACTCAGCCCCTGGGATGCTACAGGGACGGGGCAGCATCTCAGCACCACTACCCCAGGGTAGTGGTGGTTCCCCATCTGTGTCCTGATGTTTCTGTGCAGACCCCCCCTGGCTTCTTCCCCAGCTCCAGGCACTCTCAGCTCAAGTGCTGCATGGCTTTTGCTTGTTTCCTCTTTGCTGTAAGAGATGGCAGCACAGTGAGGTCCCGGGGCAGCACAGGTTTGGTTTCTGGGGTACGGCTTGAGTAGGGGATGCAGCTGTGCTCTGCTGCTGCCGTTTGTGTCCTGTGGTCTGGCTGTGTAAACACTGCAGACAGCCACACGTGTCTGCTGGAGCCACATGGAAGGAGTGGCGTTTTCACATTAATGACACCTTTAGATTCTGATCGGCTCTCAGGGTGATGAACGCTGAGCCAGAGGCCGTGGTGTTTAGAGCAGGCTGAGCTCTGAAGGCATGGACTGCAGGTGCTTCCAATTGAGAAAGACTTTGGAACATCTCAGTCTGGTTTCTCAGTGCCCCCAGGGGCTGTAGATTTCTTCAGACACAAAAGGAGCCAGTTTGAGTTACCCCTTTGGGTTTATGCAGACTTACAAGAAAACAACCACTACCGAGCAATAGCTGAAATAAAGCTGCTGGTAGGAATGCAGCTTTTCTCACATGAGCATGCAGATATTTGGTTGCAAGGAAGGCTGCAATGAAGTATTGGGGAAAAACAGGAGTAGATCCCATAACAGTCACTCCAGCCCCTTTTTTCTCCATCTGTCTCCTAAATATCACTCTGTGGTTCAGTTTCCCCTTTGTCCACTTAATGATTATATCCATAATAACCCAGGCTTGCAGTGTAACTCCTCTCTCCCTTTCTGCATATAGCCATCTCAAGCTGCTGTGCCAGCTAATGCTTAGCTTGGTTATCAACTCATTGAGATTGAGGCTTTTTGATGTGTTTCCACTCCTGCTTTCACCATGGGCTGGGGGTTAAGGGTTTAACACTATTACACTGTAAGAGTATACAACATATTACTTTGTTTTGGCTGTATTTGCTCCCCCAACTCCATAGTAGGGATGACGAACTTTCAGAAGAAAACCAACCAAAACCAGTATTTGTTTGGCAATGGCCAAGGCCTGTAGATGTGCAACTGGTTTTTGTGACCTTAAAACTTCATGCCAGTGATCCAGATCTGGTTGGTTGCACAAAAATGTGCACCTGCCAGTTCCAGCAAAGAGTTGTCCTTGGGGAAGTGGTGCTAACAGGGCTGAGGAGAGGAAGGTCCCCATTGGAGCACTGCAGAGCAGCTGTGCAGGCAGCCCTGGTCGCACACCCCGTGGGAGCCTGGTGGCTGTGAACTGCTGCTTCCTAACCTGGAGCCTTTCACCCTTTGCAACTCACAGTGCTCCGGTTTGCTATCCTCATCTCTACAGCTGATCTCAGCAGCTGTGATGGGATGATTTCATGATTACCTGCAGGTTGTGCGTGGTGCCAGCGTGCGTCTCTCGCTCTGTAGTATCCAAGTTTCCAAGTAGTATCCAAGAATTGATTTACCTTTGCAGGGGAAAATAAGAGAAGGACTTGGTTTGCACTTCCAGCTTCACTGAGAGGTGAGGGAAAGCTGTCTTTGTTCCTGGGCAGTGTATGAGAGCACTGAGCACACATAAGGGAAACCTTTTGTGATGGAATTATTTCCTGGATCTTTCCTTTTCAGAGGGCTATGCAGAAAAGGAGACTTTATCCAGATAATGCCTGCAGGCAGATATTGCGTGCGTGGGATGGATGGTGCAATGAAGAAGCACTTAGGAAAATTGGATGTCGTTGTGTCATGTGGAAGCACGAACCCTTCTGGGGAATGGAGCTGAGGGAGATGGGGGCTCTGGGGGCCCTGACTCCATTCCTGATGGGCTCTTTTAGTTGTTGGTGTTTCGCTGTCGTTTTGTGATGTGAGTTTCAATAATTTCTGGGTTTGGACCAACTTCATGATGCATTAAATGAACCCTGTATTATAGCTTGGATGTTTCATAAGTGTTTCTAATTATTCTTATGTAGGGAGGTATTAAACAGCATAATTATTTGCGTGTGATTTTTGTGTGGAAAATCCAAAAATGGTGCCTTTTGGCTAACCTCATTCCTTCTCATTTCTCAAAAGCTTTGGGCTGTTTGAATTCACGCTTGCTGATTCCATCTTCCTGTCCAGTTTTTAGGTGTTTGTTTCTCCAGCGCACTCTTCCAGTCAGAGAAAGGAAATGAGACTGGAACCATAATTCTGGTTAAAAAGTAGTTTGTTTTTATTGGAGATACAGATCATTTGTCTTGGTGCCTGCTCTACTGACTTGGGCTGAATCCCGACATCTAATTTATATATACGTGACTATCAGCCTTGTGAGTAAGTGTATCAATGCATATCAGTAAGTGCATATGAGGTAGCAGTTTGAAGACTTCCTGGGCTGGAGTGTGCATTGAAGCACAGTGTTTGAGCTCCCGTTGGCCCTTTTCTCCATAAATAAGGTGGGTACACACTGAGTTTTAGTTGGTTCTCTTTGTCCATCCTCATACTTTCTGATGTTCTGTTCCACTTTGTAGCTCAGTTCTACCTGCAGTTATGTTTTTAGCATACATCTCATAATCTCAGTGTCTATCTTGAATGGCTAATAGTGAATTGAGAGCTGACAGCTGTGCCAAGGGATGGTTGGACACTGTGTCAGTAGCCCGTGCTGCCTCCCTTCTGTTCCCTTTTGGCAGAAGTCTTCTGATCGTGCCTTCACACAAGTGCATTTGGGTAATAGATCTCTTTCATTTTAATAAGCGAAAAGCTGGAGGCAGTAGTGGCTGCTTGAGATCTATGCCTGTTCCTAAAGCAGGAAGGAAAAATGAAAGTCTGCATTTTTGTTTCATCCCTTCTTGGAAGCAATCTTGGAGAACGCTGAGAGTATGAGTTCCCCGAAGTTGCTCATCTGCATATTTTTCTCTGAAACTCCAGTCTCTTCCATGTAGAGCAACTGGCAAGACTGACTAAAAACGGTGGCAAGAATGATAGCAGCAAGTCAAACACATGGTGAGTGAGCTGATCCCCCTGAGGGGTCTGACCCATAGATTGCCAGCATTTAGCTGTGCTTTATGGGAAAGAAACATCTTTATAGATGGGAACAGATGGAAAGGCTTCAGAAAATGAATGTCAATGTCAGGCGAAGTTGTGCAAGTCCTCAGAGGGCTGCAGTTATGTCTAATGGAGGCAAGAAAACAAATCAGTTCCCTTAGCAAGAGATTTTGGTATGAAAAGGTCAACTGAGAACAACAGAAATCCATTTGGGCAAATGGATCAAAGCCATCTTCTTCTTGCCAGGGAAGGGAAGCTGTGCACAGATGAGGAAGCCCAAAGGCTGCTTACAGGTTCAGGGCAAAGGGGTCCTGCAGGAGCTCCCCTGCTCAGCAACAGCCCCTATCTGCATCCTCCTCCTCACCTCCTATTTGGATACCACGAAGGCATCCATCCGAAGGGGTGGGAAAATGGCAACAGTAGGATGGGTACTTCGGGGTGCATCAGCTATGAGGTTTTGCCTGGAGGTGGTCCATGAGTGAAGCATGGTGCAATCCACCTGATGTTCACTGTGAGGTAGGACAAAGCTCATCTTGCTGTGAGGACTGCCTGGTGCAGGTTTCACACTTCTGCTCAGCCTGAAGTAGTTTGTGCTCTCAAGTTCTCATGCTCTGACAGATCATGTCAATAAAAATGCTGTTTCAGTAGTTCCTCTGCTTAAAAAACCTTGTCACTCCATTTGTCTAAATGTGACCAACTCTCCAACCCAAACATCCTTAATGCAACTCCTGCATTCCTTCAGCCTGATTTAATTAGCTGCGATATAATGAAGAATTAAATTCTCCTTTACTGAGTTGAATGCATTCCATTTCAACTGCAGAGAATAGTTTCATCCATGTCAGACATGAAATTAAACTCTTCTGATGTTTAGATGTCTCCTTGCAGAGTGGGAAGGTTGACCTTGGAGGTGGCTTCCCTTTGTGGTGGGTATGTTGTCGTTGGCTCTTCTTTGCACTGGCACTCAGGTGCCTCATCAACAAACAGTAAGGAATAATGCATGTTTCAGGATATCTTTCCTTAATTAACCAGAGGAAGGAGTTCATGGGGGGGGGGGGGAATGATCTGTAGGGATTTTTCTCTGCCTCTGAGTACAATACCCTCTTGACAGCAGCTAGCTCACACAGTCTGTCAGCTAGCAAAAGTGCTTCGCTCACTGCTTCCTTCCTCAGAAACGATTTCCTGAGCTTCTTGGCAAGAAGAAATAGAAAGCAGAGTAGCTTCCCTACCATCTGGGCAAGAGTCTTGTTTATACGTTGGTGTAAAGATTAACCTGCCATGGAAAGAAGTACCACTTCTGATGTTCTCCAGTGAATCTTGTCTGAGAGATGCAGGTGGCCATGCAGTTACTTCATCTGCCTGCATTAGTTCATACAGTTTCATGTCTCCCAGCATTGTTTGAATAAACAACTGTGATGATTCAGACTGGGAAGTGATTTGCTGATGGCAGCTCCACAAGAATTGGAGTTGAAAGGGATTTCATGTTTACCCATGTGATTACTCCAGTGTGACCTCAGAGCACAATGTCCTTTGTCTAAGAAAAATCTCCATACTCATCTTTTCAAGCCATGGTCTTGCTTGAGATGTAACTGTTAGAGCAGATCACCTTGAGTGTGGTCATACAGCATGTATGGGACAGTCAGGGGATCGGGCCTAGCCAACATGGGTTCATGGAAGGCAGATCTTCTATGACTGGGTGGCCCTTCTGTTGAATAAGGGAAATCTACCTAGACTTTAGTAAAGCCTTTGACTCTGCCTCCCACAATACTCTCCTGGAGGAACTGGCAGCCTGTGGCTCGGATGGGTGTGCTGTTTGCTGGGTAAAGAACTGGCAGGAGGGCTGAGCCCAGAGAGTGGTGGGGAATGGAGTTACATACCGGTCATGAGTGGTGTTCCTCATATCAGTATTGGGACCTGTCCTGTTTGATATCTTTATTGATGACCTGGATGAGGGGATCGAGTGCACCCACAGTAAGTTGGCAGATGACACCTAGTGGGGAGGAAGTGTCAATCAGCCTGAGGATGGGAAGGTCCTACAGAGGAACCTGGATGGGCTGATCGCCTGAAATGATGTATCTGAGCTTCAGTGAGCCTTCTTGCAAGGTAACTGTTGGAGAGAATGTGTGAATCCCTTGTGGTGTCATGAAGATGTGGTGTGGTGTTGCTTGGCTCCCATGCTAGTGGGTGCAATAGCCATTGAGGTGTTTGGGCTATGTGGGGTGGATGGTCCCTGTCTCTTCAGGGTTCTTAATACCTTGAACGAAGCAGTGGCAATACCTTAGAGAAGCATGGGAACTTCTTATGTCACTGGACTGCAGTGCAACACAGGAGATCAGAGAAGTGTTAAAAATTTCTACCTTTTGTTCCAGGGCTGTGGTAACTTTCCCTGAGAGTTACATCCTTATCACACAAATGCTATTCTTATAATTGGCCAGATTAGCGGCAATGGTTAGATATGGTACACCCTTTGTAACTCATGTTATGAGCGTTGTATGACTCATATTTTATAGTTCCAGATGGTTTTGTTGGCAGTGACTGCAGGGAAATGCTGCGTCCAGGGACATCTGGAGAGATTACTCAGGGCAAGTAAGATATTGGGAAGCAGCAGCCCCTCTAAAGCGTCAGTAATTCCCCCCCCAAGTGGCCATACTGCAACCAGCAAGCCTTAATCACTGGCCAGAGTTGGTGGAGCATGTAAAGAAGGATTCAGAAGTCTGGCTCTGCTGAGCTTCTGGCCTGCCTGAGGTGATGGCTTTGGCTTGTGAGCTGCTGTCCAGGCTGCCCTAAGAAGAGGTCCATAGTGCTGGGGCAGAATCAGAGAGACAACAGGCAGAAATCTGTGTGTGGTCTTGGGGTTGTTTCCTTGGTTTTGCTCCCTGCAGTCTGTCTCCATCTCTGTGTTCTCCACCAGGAGAACAAAACCCAAGACCTGGCTGCTCACATACCCAGGCTCTCCCATGCAGAACAGCTCACCATGTCCAGCAGCAGGGAAGTTGCAGAGCAGGTAGAAAAACATGTGCAAATAAGCCTCACCTACATGGTTTTCAAGATGATAAATAGGTGAAGGCAAATGAGCCCTGTTGCACACATTCCTCAGTGGTAACTCCTTTAAGTAACTGCTTTAGTAAGAATTGGCCTGTGCAGAGAGGACAGCTGCTCTTGGAAGGTTGTGTGTGAGTCCCAGCAGACTGAGAAGCTATAGGTCAAATCTGCAATCAGGTGGTGCTAGACTTAAAGAGCACAGAGGAAAAAAAAGTACAGAAGCCTTATCCAAAGCATGTAGGAATTTTGGAGAGGGAGGTGTCCTGGACTAAAGCTAACACTAGGTGGAAAAAGAGAAGAAAGAAATTGTAGATGTAAGGGCAAATTGAAAAGAGATATCAGTTCAACTTTGTGCATCATGGGTTCTCAGCCAGAGCCAGAACAGCTGCCAGAAGTGGTAAGTGGTTTTTAAATGAAACAACTCCAGTTGAATGCCCTGAGTCTGGAATACAAGTGTGACAAGAGACACTCCACCCAGTGCTGGAGCTGCAGTCCTGATGCACGACTGTAGGAGCAAACTATATTGCTCACAGGTGCTCCTCTAAACAGCCGCAGTTTTTTCACAGCCTGCAAAACATGCTGAAGGCTGATCATTTATGAGCGATACCTGCTAAAAAATACCTGACGGTGGCCTTCCAGAAAGAGTGCCCTTTTCCTAGAATACTGTCAGCAAATGTAATGAGTTTTTAATGTGCTTTCCATTTGTGAGCCAGATAATAGAAGCAGGTACAAAGTGCAAGCACTGCCTTGAGCTAAGGCAATGAATTGCTCTTCCCAGAAGACGCAGCCAAGTCGAGAGCAACGGGCAGAAAAAGGAAAGAAATGAGGTCAGTTCTTCCTCGGTCATCTTGCTATTGTGGCCCTGTACTGCACAGGTCAGTAATTAACATCGATGCTAATGGCCCATTTTGTTTTGTTTCCTTCCTCCTAACCCATTGCCTGAAAAAGCAAGTTCTAAGAAAAAGAAAGAGACATTATGGCATAACTGGCAAAGGACAAGGGAAGAGCCACTGGTGTCATCTGTCTGGAAGTCTGTAAAGCTTTTGCCAAGGTCTCCCACAGAATCCATTCTAAATTAGAAATATCTGAATTCGCTGGATGCTCCATTTGATGATTCAGAAACTGGCTGTGAAATTGCTCCTAGAGGGCAGAGGTCTCAGAGGCTCAATGTCTGCATGGAGACCAGTGACAAATGGTGTCCTTCTGGGATCGGTATTGGGGCTGATGCTCTTAGAATCATAGAATCATAAAATTGCTCAGGTTGGAAAAGACCTTAAAGATCATCGAGTCCAACCACAACCTAACCATACCACCCTAACTAACAGCTCTCCGCTAAATCATGTCCCTGAGCAGATGAGAAGGATGGAGTTGAACAGGGAAGTGGTTTTCCATCACCAGTGGTGTCAGCTGTGGGATCTGGTGTCCCCCAGAGACACCCAGACAGACTGGAACCCTGGGCCCAGGATAACCTCATGAAGTTCAACAAAGCCAAGCACAGGGTCTGACATCTGGGTCACAGAGACCCCCCACTATCAAAGCTGGAGGATGGAAAAGGTTGTGCCCAAAAAGCCAACCACATATGGTTGCTCCAAAAGCAGCATAGCCAGCAGGTCAGGGAGGTGATCCTGCCCCTCTGCTCTGCACTGAGACCTCACCTGGAGCACTGCTGCTTGTTGGCAATGGAGGGATGTCCTGTCACTCATCCAACAGATTGGTTGTGTGCAAGTTGCGTGGGCTTAGAGGACAAAACCATGTAAGGAACTGGAAAACTGTGCCTTCAATTGAAGTTGTTGTGTATGCTAGACTGATGGAGGTTCAGGTGTTATATGTACATGAGGTTTTGCAAGTGGTATAGCAAACACACAGCACATCGTGACTTTATTTCCAAAAGATCTTGAGCCATTAACATCGGATGAGGTTTGGCAGCCCACAAGCAGACGTTGACTTCTAAAGCACTTTCCTTGTTAAGTAAGAGGTGGTGAATTTCCTCACTAAGGACAGACATAATAGCATTTTTCCTGTTTTTCAGGTACTGAATTTTTGATGAAAGGATGCAATGAAGGCTCTGTCTTTAAGGGAGCGGAGTGTCAGGAAGGGCATTATGAGAATAAACTTCCCAAAGCAGTTCTAGGTTACAGAAATTCTTTGTCTGTTCCTGAAATTATAATATAGGAAGCATATATTTCCCCCAGATTTCTGTTCCACACTTGAATTAGGTAATACAAATGTTTGGTACTTCTTTTCTGTAAAAAAATGAACTGAAGCAAAAGAGACATAAATTTCTGAGTCAAATTCTCAGAATACTGCTATCTTTTACAGCAGCACTTGAACACAGCTGCTGTGTCAGTAGGCTCAGCTTTGAGTGAAGAGTTTGGTCCTACCACAACCTCCCCACTCTGTTCTTTTCTGCAGAGGCGCAGCAAATCCCAGCAGGCAGCTTTGCTGCTGTGTTCCTTGGCTGTAGTTTGCTCCCTTGTGCTACTTGCAGCTTAACTCTGGCAATGGAAGGAAGTTTGGAAAGAAGCACAATGCTTGCTTTAGAAAGTAAATGCAACAGATTGTCCAGCAAGTGAAAGGGTTCACTGCGAGTGCATTTCTCCTGCCTTTGTTCTGTGCTTCGCCACCTGTTACCAGAAACAGCAAGTGATACCGCAGAGATAGGGGCAGGGATGGAATTCTGGAGTCCAGAAGGACACGTTTCCCAGTGGAGGTGCCACGTGCTGCACTGTGTGAGGCTGGGGCCATGGTGGCAATGGCAGCAGCTCGGGCTCACCCCAGCTCTGAGTCAGCAGAGGTCTGGGGTTGCCCTGAAACCTGTTTGTATTTCAAAGTTCACCTTGCTCAGGGCTACTTTTAATTTCCCAACGAACTGATCGTGTTGATAGCTATCCTGCCAGGCCTGCTTTTCTTCCACAGAAATAAGTCACGTCTCAATAAAGCCCAGGTGTGAAATGTGATGGGTTGGCTTGGAGCTAAGCAGCTCCAACCTGCCAACAGCAGCTCATGAATGTTAGAAACCTCTTTGCTGGGGTTCTGAGGGAGCTCTGACCATCCCTCACGTGTGCACACCTCAATCATCTGTGCTCAGTTCTGGAGCCTCTCTGCTATGGCTGTGCTCAGACCAGGGACTGAGCAGAGGAGGTGTGCAGCCCTGTGCCAAAGGGTCAAGGAGTGTCATCTGTCCGTCTGTCCTGGCAGTTCTGGGAGCATTAGGAAGTGGGGCACGTTCTGTGAAATGCTTTTGACAGAAAGCAATTCTGAGAAAGTAAGAAATAAGAGGAATGACAGTTCTCTCATGTATTCTGAAATTAGGGAGGGTAGAGAAGTGGCGATTTGATTCTTCATTGCGAAAGTTAGCATAGAAACGCAGCCAAAATCATTTCCTCTTGTTCACTCCATTCATGTGGGTGTTTGGGCAAAGGCACAAGGGCGACTCTTCATACAGCTGCCTGCTCCAATCTCAAGCCATGGGGATCAGGAGGCTTTTCACTGCAGGATACAGATTTGGCTGTCTCCTGGCTGTCCCTTGGCTTGGAGGTGTGGCCCCACAGTTTTGAGGTCCTGGGAGATGTTTACCCTTCAGTATTGTGCAGTTAGTTCATCTCAGCCGTGGGTTTGGCTCTCAGTTCCTCACTCAGCTCTATGGCTTCCCTTTCTGTGCTGTCCATTCTGCCCTTTTCCCTTGATGCTATGTTTAGTTGACTTTTGCTGGGTTCTTGAGGCAAAATTTGATTTGCCAGAGCTAAGATCCCAGCTTCCAGGATAAATCATATGCCAGGGGTGGATAGCTTGTGTGTGCTAAAGCTCTTCAATGCTGGTACGTACAGCCTGGCTGCTAGGCAAGAAAGTTTGAACATGTGGAACCATTGGGTACAACTGGTGTTATGTGCTTTTCTTTGAGAAAAGTGTTAATGGAAAGAAAATGGAGGGTCTTAGCCTGGAGAAAATGAAATAAGAAACGTGTAGAAATAAAGTAATGCAGGGCTTGGACTCGATCCTTATGGCACTCTTTGAACCCAGAGTGTCTTATGAGTGATGGCTGGGAACAGTTCCATGTGTGCTCGTTATCACTTGTTTACACTGCTCTTTTTCTGGCTTCCTTTCATTCAGTGTGTCTGAACAGGAAGATGCTGGAGCAAAGGGGTGCGTTAGCTGAGGCTTAACTCCCAGAAAAACTGATGCTGTAACTCAGATCTGCTTGTCTCATTTCTAATCTGTAAAGTGTTATTGTGTTGATTTATCTTCTCCTTTAAATTCAAAGAAATCTGTTGGTTTACGTCTTGTTCTCAAAGTTGCAGTGTTACTATAGAGAAGGCTGCTGCTTTTGTCTTTATTGGGATTGTGTGATGTAAAGATGCTGTATGGACACTCGTCCAGCACAAATACATCATGCTCTTCCTACTTTTCTTCCTTAAAAAAACATCTTCCTTATACCCCATATAAATCTGCCCTCTTATAGTTTGAAACCACTTCCCCTTGTCCTATCACACAGACCCTGCTAGAGTCTGTCCCTCTCCCTTGAGATACTGAATGGCTGCTAATGTGGAGGATATTGTCATATTTCTGCTTATTCCTCTTTGGAAGGGCTGCTGTGGCAGAGGCACTATGGACCCAGCATCATTACACCTTTCCAGTACACAGCAGATTGATTCACTGGATTTATCCAAAGGTAAATGTTTGTCATGTCAGAACTAGAGAGGCTTTATGGAAACACAGTACAGTCTGTGCAGACAGAACATGGGACATCTGACATGGGAAAGCAACTAAACTGGTTCAGATGAGAGGAAGTCTGGAACAGTCAGGGCAAGAAATTCTCCTGATATTTAAAAGCAGGTCATGCTTTGCCGAGAGTAATAAGCACTGTTTCACCTGAGCTGCAATGAGTCTCGGAATTAGGAAGATCTCTAATGGACGGAGGGCTGTGCAAACTCACTGCCCTCCCTCTGCTCCCAGCAGTGTGGCTGCAGTGCCAGACAGTGTGACAGCCAGAGCCTGGCGCTGCATCAGGTGAGCTTTGCCAGGTGCCTTTCAGCCCTCAACCTTGCAGGGATGCACTGCCCCATACCAGCTCCATGCATCAGTGCTGCTGTGCACTGAGCCAGTGTCAGGGCCCAGGTACCTGTGCACGGGGCTCACCTTGCAGGCAGACTTCTGGCAGCGACATGCTCTGCTGTGAGGATTTTCCCATGTTTTCTATCCCGTGAGCTCGCCTGGCTGGCATCGCTCCCAGGCGCCGTGTCCCACTTCCTTCAGGACTGAAAGTGAAATTGAGTTGCTTTTAAAAGCAGGGAAAGCCAGCAGCGCTCCTCCGTCTGTCTGCACTGATCGGTCTCTCCTGCAGGGCTCTGGATGTGGAGCTGCATGTCCTGAGCACACAGAACACTGCTCAGGCACAGGAGGGCTTCCTGGGACTCACACATCCTTCCAGGTAATTACGCGGTGCTCTTCTGTAAGGTCCTGTCCTACAGCTGCTCTTTTCCCTTACAAACTGCTGGTTTCCTCTTCTTAAGGAGGCATTTCAGAACAGGCACTAAAAGCATGTGTGGTGGGAGGGAAGTGATCGGCATGGTTTGTGTGTTCTCTGTGCATAAGTCAGTGCATGTGGCTCCAGTGACTACGCTGCTCTTGCCACTGCAAAAACATAACAGCTTCATGAATTAGTGCAAATCGGTGTGAGTGGCTGCAGGAGTTACAGAATAAATCTGCCCCAGCATTTCCATCTTCACAGGACTCCAAGTAATTTTCCCACATGCAGATAACTGCTATTTCTCGTTCTCATGGCTTCTCAGTGATTTTTTTTTTTTTTCTAATACCCCTTTTCCAAAATTACCATCCTGTTGTTTATATGGATAAAATCATTTGATGGGTGGGTTTTGCAGTAGACACCTTTGCAACTCTCCCTCTTTTCAGCGAGAAGCTGCCATGCATGCTGCTGCCTCTGCACCCCAAAAGGGACCTGTGGGGATCGTGGTGGCTTTGGCCACTAAACAAACAGAGAACCAAAACAGAAAGCATCAGGCAGTAAGGATATTGTTTTTTAATTACAGAAATGAAAGCATGGAAAGAGCTCATTCTACTCACCCCAGTGTGCCACAAACAGTAGAAATGCTCAGCTGTGTTCTCCTGTGGTTAATTGCAAAAGAGTTTCGTAAGAGGGATTCTGTAGGAGTATCCCCATTGCTTGCTGGAGCTGGGGGGGGACACACTGAGCTTGCAGACTAGCTCTTGCAATAGCTGTTTTGCCCCTTTCTCTGATTTTTCTCTTGTTTTTAATGTGTTGCAACGGTTTGTTGAGTGGCATTCAGCAGATCAACCAGTGAAGCTGGTACTTACAGGGTACTTACAGCAGTACTGCAGTTCTTTCATGCAAAGTCCACTGCTCTTCCAGGAGAGAGCTTCAAGTTAAAAGAAAAAGTATATAGCATCTTGGGAAGTCCTTCTTGTGCTGTAGTTTCTTTGCCTCTTTCAGCTCTACTGCTTTCTGCAAACTGTTGGAAACTTAAATCCTCTCCCACGGGACACTCAGGAGAACACAAAAGTTCTTTCTGAAACTTACAGTAACACATAAATGTTTGCCATATTGCATTACATCACCAGAACAGTTGGACCTGACCACATGACTGTATACTGAAGGGCACATTAAGCCATAAAACCTTGAGCTGAGTGTCCATGTGAGAGAGTAAGGAGGGGCAAGAGCACAGTGTTTACTACTGGAGGAGAGTGTAATGATGTGTTACGTTCAGTTGGAGGGGAAAGAGCAGGGGAGCAGCCCTGCTGTATGGGGAAAACCCATAGCCCTGTGAACACACGGGGGAAGGAAAAGTGCATTGTACTGCAATAGCTCTTTCTGAAACAAAGCCAGAATGCCTCGTTGGGGCTCTACTCACCCCTGATACTCAGCTCTTGAGGCTAAAGCTGGTACTGTATTGCTTGGGCTGGTCTGCATTTAGGGTGTGGCATTGCTTTGGTACAGCTCTGTGGCCAACTTCAGCAGTTCTGAATATGAGAATTCGTGCTGTCCTGAGAACGAAGGCGAGCAGGAAAAAAAAAAACGTGATGAAAAATGTTTTCTGTCCAAAGCAAACGTTTAATTTTAGATTTGAGTGTTTTATTGCTGACAGAAGTTTAGAATTGATGGCAGGAGGCAGCCAAGAGAGCTCCAAACAGACATCTGCCAAAACTGATACCAGGGGGAGGAGGCAGAGAGAGCTGCGTGTTTTAGAAACAAAGCAAGGAGGAGGAGAAGGAAGGAATCTTGCTGAAGGAAAGAGAATGGGAGATGTGCTGTGAACAGCACAGGAGGAAAGGAGGAAGGAGGAGGCTACAAAGAGGGAGAGAAAACAGAATGAAGGGGAACAGAATGCACAAACCTGGGACTGAAAACTTCGGGGGGAAAAAATGTTGTTTGCTATCAGATCTGTAGGCAAACAACTGCCAGCCTGTGAGCTGAGCAAATGTTCCAAGGACAAAGTTGGTGACAGCCCTTGGTGCCTGAAGAGCAGGAGGAGACAGCTACAGGCAGCTCACGCTTTGCAGAAAGGATTTAGTGAGAGCGGTGTGAAATGGCACTGAATGATTTGGTTTCTGTGCTCGTTTGGTGCTCTGGATGTTGCTGGTATCTGTGGGGCCAGGAGCAATCCCTGCAGATGGTGCATGGATGGAGCAGTGCTGCATTGCATGGAGGAATTGGTCCCCTTGCATGATGTAAAGATGCTGTATGGACACTCGTCCAGCACAAATACATTATGCTCTTCCTACTTTTCTTCCTTAAAAAACTTCTTCCTTATATCCCATATAAATCTGCCCTCTCATAGTTTAAAACCACTTCCCCTTGTCCTGTCACACAGACCCCCCTAAAGAGTCTGTCTCTCTCCCTTGAGATTCTGAAAGGTTGTTAATGTGGAGGATATTGTCATACTTCTGCTTATTGTGCCGAGCAGGACTGAGTGATCAGGTGGGGCTGCGTTGTCTGCTGGCAGCTGCAAGGGCTCCCATAGGCCTGGGATAATTAAGAAAATTATCTTAATAAAGCTTTTAATTAAAAGCCCCGAAGGGCAGAACATTTAATGTTTGCCACTGCCCCACTAGTAAGAAAACCTAAGTGATACTTCCAGGGGAATTACTGCTTTTTTCTCCTTTGGAAAGTAAAAGTTGTGTTTTATGTAAATCCCCTTTCAGTGTCATTGGAATGACCCAGGATGCTTTTCTCACTCTTTATTAAGAAATACTATGGGATTTATTTGCTTGAATTTTAATTTAGAAAACCTGATGGGGACTATATGTTCAAATTAGAAGTAAAAGCAATGTAACAGTAAATATTTCAAGTCGGGTCAGGCAAAGCGGTCACTCAGAACAGAGCATCTTTCCTACCTGTCTGGGTGTGTGTTTTTGGAAGCGGCAGCAGGTCACAAGACGTGGTTTGTTGCGTGTATTGCTGGGTGATGTGCATGGACCTGGAGCCTCCTGGCCAGGAGAGTTGGGGGGAATTTATCCTCTTCTGCAACAGGACTTTGTGGCTTCTGCTGCTGCAGGGATCCAGGGCTGGAAAGGAGTGTCAGCTCAGTGTTCCTTGCAGGGTGCAGTAAAGCTGAGCAGCACGAGCGGACCTCTGCCTGAACTCCAGCTTTCTCAGCTTGAAGCTTCCCAGCACTTGGTCTGGAAGTTGTTTTCTTTTTGACTGGGGAAAGATAAAGAAGAGATGTAACAGCTGCTATTTGATGCCCACACAGGGAGATAACCCAGGGCTGGGTCGGGTGACCCTTCTGGGATCACGGAGGTCCACCAGTGCCCGGCAACGGGATGGGCTCTGCCTGCATCCCATGGCTGTGCCTCCTGCTGCTGGCCCTGCCCACTTCAGATGCAGGTGAGTCTCCTTGTTGGGCTCATTGCCCTTCACTGTGCTGTAGTAGCTAGTAGTTATAAACGTTCAAACTGTTGTGTTAGAAAGCTCAGCTATGTCCAGCTAAAGCTGAAACCATGGAACAACTGAGATAAGAAATTAAGAAGGGGAATGTGGGTCACTGTTGCAATTGCTTCACTTGGGAAGAACGACTCTTCGAATCTATCTGAAGTCAGATGAGATAAGTCCTTCCTTAAAGGACTGACTCTTTGCCAAGAGAGCCTGAAAGAGTCAAACTCTTCTGCCGGCTCTCAATGCCCAGCACACTCCAGCACTTCAGCCAGTCTGTGCTGCTTGTCTGTGGAAGTGCTGCCTATGGGAATGCCAAACTGAATGGGGTACCACATCCAGCTGGAGTCTGCCAGCTCAGCTGTCCACATAGTCTTGGGACAATGATATCTGCTGGAGATAGACCTGGCCATGGGTTTGTGGAAGCATAGAAAATAAGGGGTGGATCATCTGAGCCTGCCTGAGCAGAGGACCTCTTAGCTCAAAGAGCGATGTCTCTCAACTCACTTCCCAAGCAACCACCTTCCTAGTTCAAACCCTAATGGCAGCAGGAGGAGGTAGTATCCTATTTCTACTCCAAAAATTATTTGGGGAACTGGATCCAGTGCCTCATTAAAATTTCCCATTGGCAGACAGTGTCTTCTAAGCCGCAAGTGGGTTTGTCCACCAGAACTCAACTCCCACTCTCTACCATTAGGAGTCTGGGAGAAAACTGATAGGAAATGTTTTTTTTCTTTGCTTTCTCCTGTAGGTATTGCTGTGTCCAGGGCTAACCGTGCTGAGGGGGCAGGTGGCTCTCCCATCATCAGAACCACTGTGACAGTCTACTACTGTAAAGACTGTGGGAGAGAAAGATGTGAACCATCCAATTACGCAGACTTTAAAATAATTGGCAGAACAGAAGAAGAGGTATTTTCAAATGAAGTTATTCAGCTGGTGACCAATGAAACACACATTACTATGTGTTTTCAGCAAGAAAACACATATCGTGATGGAGCTTATGCCATTTTCTGGGTGAAGGACGGGGGATTAGGAGATCCGTGTGGCATCCTGAAGTCTGGAGGTAAACTCAGCTGGAATTCTTTGTGGTACACCAAGAATCTCTGGTTTTGGCTTATTACCCTTGGTTAAAGATCTTAGAAATGATCCATATTTTACCTTTCAGCTTCCCTTGAAGACAGGAGACGCAGCGTAATGGAGGAGGGGAAAATCTGCTGTGAAACAAAGACAGATCATACAAACCCTCACAATGTCCTGAAGTGGTACATTGGAGTGGCAGATGAGAAAACTACAAACACAACAGATGACATCATTGCTTATGGAGCTCTAGGTCAGTCTTTCCATCACATGTTTGTCTGCCTTAAGTTTTGAGACAGTTTCGCTCAGTCAGCTTGCTGTGGCCAGTATTAAAATAGCTGTTCCAGATATGTGTATGTTTTGGTTCATGTCCACTGAGCTCTTTGGAATCCTGATCAAATTTCATGTTCTTAGTGGCCTTTGAACTCATCATTGACGTAGCTGAACATCTTGTCCTTATCAAATCCCTGTATCTGAAACACACACTATCCAGAGCCATGCTGCTTCGAAAAATGTTTTTTTTTCTACATCTGTTTTTTAGCAAAACAACAACCATCCAAACAAGTAAAACTGGATAACAGTAAGATCACTGAAGACTTCACAAAGCTATTCCTCACATTTTCAGTGTAGAGTTCTTGTACCTATTGAGCTTGGTTATTTTGGATGATAGATGTATCTGTCCTGGTGGGAAGTCAAGAGTTTGTTTTGAATGCTGATAGTCATTCTTTTGTTACAAGTATCTTCGTTAAGGTATCCAAAGCCATGGGCTATTTGTTCTCTCTTTCATCAGCTCCATTTCCCATACCAGCCCTTGTGGGCTGCATGGCAGGAGCACTAGCCCCAGTTTCTCCCAGCAGACGCTTATGAGGCAGGCTCCTATTCTGGCACACTTGTTGGATTCTTTTGGATTCATTGTCTTCTGCTCTGCAGATAATCATCAATATTCAGTTGGGGAAAAGAAGCAAACTGGCCTCACTGCCGTGTTCCTGATTCTTGGGATTTGTGCAGGAGGAGCAGCACTGCTGTCCATGTATTATTACAAGAGGCGGACCCAGAAACGTCAAGGTACAGTGTGACAAAACATCATGTTCCTGTGGGTAGCAGGCCTTCACAAGCAGCCTTGGGGGTGGAGAAGGAAGCATCTCAGGTTTTATGTCTGGATCTCATTTTCAAAATAATTGTTTATGAAGTTGACAAATGATGTTCATCATGAAGGGGATGCTTGGCCAGCCAGTGGCATGAAAATAGGTAATAAAAGGGGAAAAACAACTGCAGGCCTGTTAGTTTTAATTCTAAGTACATCTTTGCTAATGCTGGGACTTAATTACTGTTGTTTTCCTAGGACCTATCGTACTGGTTCAGCAGACTCTTCCAGGTAAGCCCTGGCTTTCTTTGGTTTAATTATGGTAACTGTTAAGATCCCATTGCTGCAAGGGTGGAGGGTGCTCAGTGAAGGACTAGGTGTGTTCACTAGGACCACTGCATCAAAACAATGTCAGTAGATTTGAATCCCATAGCTCTGACCCTATGCCTTGATGTGACTCTGTAGTGGTTTTAAAACTCATGCATTGATCATTTACACATTTCTACAGACACATCTTTACCCTGACCTACATCCTGGACCCACCTTGGCTCCAGTGTTTACAGGAGCCTATGTACTGCCATAAGCTGACATGGCTCCTCTCAGTTATTCAACTGCCCCATCCTACTTTAGAACCCAGTGCTCCTGTTGGCTTTGCCATGGTGGTTCAGTTTCTTTCCAGGGTCTAAGAATTGAATTTCTAATCTAATTTGTTTAAGGTTAACTTGGTTAGAAGGTATCTATAGCCTAAGCATTTTATCTTGTGCTCCCTTTCTAGTGGAAGGGGGACACAGCTGTCTTGGAGGCGATTTGTCTTACCTGTGAAGGCTGCTTCTCTCTGGTGACTACAAGGGAAGCCAATGATAACAAGCTGAGACTAATGAGTATCAGCAGGTAGATAAAACACAAGTTGATCTGTGAAAAATTTTAGTTACACAAGTGCTTGCAAAACTCAGTAAGGGTAGTGCAATGGTATTATCACTGTAGCTATGATTAAGACATGGAAATAAACATACTGCTAGGATATACAAAAAATATACATCTAGTTGCTCTCTTGAGGTTCTGCCCTCTGGTGTTATATTCACTTATGATTCTCACTGAAATCAATCTGTGCCTTTGGCCTCACAGATATTTTTCCTTCAGTTCTCACCTGCTAGATTAAACAAACAAGTTTCTGAAAGCCAAAACCTCATAGTTATTCGACACACCATCTGCAAAAGAGAAAACGTCAGCTGCGCACCCCTTAGCAATGAAGCACAGCCACCAGCTGAAGAAACCCTTTTAGACAGGACCTCACAGTAATGTTCATAAATGTGCCTCCACCACTCCCAGGTATTTCTTGAGGACTGAGATTGCCCAAGATGTTCAGCTCCAGGCCTTCACCAGCAATGCTAGAAACTTCCTGAAGCTCCTGTCCTGTACTCCCTTGGTGCTTGGCTGAGGGCCACCGTCATCACAAGGCTGAGTAGCTGGCTCAGCAGCTCAGCCTTAGACCAGCTGACTCCTCCCAATGGATGATCTGACAGTTTCAACCATGCAAACCAAAGTTGTTTGGAGAACTGCGTCTGTGCTCAGGAGAAGTGTGTGCTGAACTGCAACAGATGTACTCTATATGTTTTCCGTGTCATAATGCAATGCCATGGCTGTGGTTCTTCATCCTTGAGCTCCCAAGTGGTCTCTGCGCTTACACAAGAAGGCATTTAGTGAGGTGACTGTTTGTTTAAGAACAGAGGCCTGATCTTCAAAGCAGATGTCCGAAACCGAAATTGAAATGTTAATCATGAATGACAACAAAAGATATGTTAAAAATTAACTTCAGAAATACAGAAAAGTGTCTGTTCTTCTACTTCGCTCTTATTAGATGCAAGAGACTAGAGCTTTCCACAACCCCAGCCATAGCAGTGGGGGCTTTACGCTCCTGCTGACCTAAAGTAATCTTAACTTGGCTCTCTAATGTGGTCTTCTAATGGGAAAAATGCATGTCTGCATTTTATACAACTTCATGTTCTTATGCGTGCTGTTCAAATTGATGGTTGATGTCCTTTTTTTTTTTTTTTCTGTAGGCCCTCTTTTCTTTGTATACCCTCAGGTTCTGAGTTCTTTGGGAAAGGAACAAGATATTTGAGAACTTACATTGTATTAACTTGTAGGATTCAGATTTAATAGTGAGCAGATTTAATTTCTAATCTTTAACACCAGTTGGAGCCAGAGAGCTGGTCAAGTTTTTAGAAGCAAGCTTACCTGCATGAGCTTACCTGTTCAGCTGTCAACCACAAGATGCAGTCACAAGCTGGTCTTTGTGGCTCACCCAGACACCTTTCCTTCCATTTCTTCCACCTTTCAGCTGGCTATTATGCAGCTGTGATGTTGAGAGGTGTCACTACCAGCTGTTCCGCTTTGTAGCTCCTGGGCTCTGTTTTCCTGGTAACACCAATTATTCAGTGTCTTGGGGAAAAATTACTTTAATGATCTATGCTCTTTGCTTGAAGCAAATGATTTATGTTAGTTTATGTGAACTTTTACAAATAAATATATGCATGCATATACACATTTCTTAAATAAAGATTGAGAATACCAGGCAGCTTGACTTGGTAAGTGGCATAATTTGACAACTGTAATTTAGTTTTCATGAGTTTTGTGTTCTTATGCTCACAAAATTGTTAAGGTTGGGGAAGACCTCTAGATCATCCAGACCAGCCATCCACCTACCACCAATATTGCCCACTAAGCCACATCTCCACGATTCTTGAGGACCTTCAGGGACAGTGACTCCACCTCCTCACTGGGCAGCTGTGCCAATGCCTGACCATTCTGTTAGAGAAGAAGCAAGCTGAACCTCCCGTGGCTAAATTCTCATGACAATACAATGTCAACTTAAAAGTTGGCTATTCACTGGTAACCCTGTGTTGATCTTGTTGTCTTTTGGCTTGTTTATGTTTGCATTCCCATGTGAATTTGGGTTTCTTCATGGTAATTCATGAAAATTTCTCAGCTTTTGAGCATTCAAGAATTCTTTGGGAACACATTTGGTTCCTATCCATTCACAGAGACAACTGTACTGCAAGAAGAGCTGTTCCTCATTATCAGGGAGAGAGCAGGAGCAAACTGTACCTGAGATTTCCTTTTGCTGATGGTTAGCAGCTACAGAATGTCATTCAGTGGGAAGCCAGATCCACATGAGGACACAGCATAGATAAGCATAGAACACCCTCAGATGGAAGACACCCACCAGGATCATCAGGTGCAACCCTGGCTACCACCCAGAATTTAAACCCTGTGTCTGAGAGCGATGTCCCAATGCACCTTAGTCATGCTGGTAAGGCAGTGGGAGCACTGATTGTCTGTATCCAATGCACTGAGTGCCCACGCTTCTAGCAGGGTGACCATATGTGATAACATCCCGACGTGGCAGGGTGAGGAGCAGCTCTGAGCCCAGCTTTCCTCAGCTGACTGCAGTGAGACGTGGGTGCTTCTATTCACAAGTTAGGGGTTGTTCAGTTGTAAGAAACTGTGGGCGTTGTACGTATGAAGTCAAAACCTCTGTTATAAATCTTTCCCTGCTCTCTTAAGCTGCTGGGGAGGGAGAGCTACTTTCATTTAGTCAACAGCTGGTGTAGCCGGAAGATCACAGGCCAAGTTTTGACATGCACTTTGGGTCTTTAACTCGTCAGTTGAGTTAAACTGAGAACATCGGCTAAAAAGACCTTTGAAGATGCAGTGGACGTCCCCTCTCCCATTTGTGTATCTCTTATTTCTGCTTCTCCCGTTCTTCCGTGGCCAAAATGGTATGTACAACATAGCTGCTCTTGCATTTTGCAAGACTCAGTATTTTCTTCTCCTTTCTTCCTTTCTTTCTTCTTTTCCTTCTTTCCTTCTTCCCTTCCTTACTTCTTTCCTTCTCTCCTTAGTTTGCCCTCTGGATAATTCACCATTAGCAGGTGGAACTTTGAAAAAACATGCTCTGAAATCTTAGAATGCATTTTTAGGGGAAAAAAAAAAAAAGAAAAATATTCTGCTTAGAAGTTTGCTTTTCTAAACAGAAGTAACCCTCATAGAAACAGCAGATGTTTTCCTAGTAATTCAGTGTGGATTGTATCTGTATTCTCAAGGCTGACGCGGAGAGACCACTACTGGATTGAAAAGAGCATTGATATTTAGTATGGATGTGATCGTGGAAAGTCTAATAAAGCCATACTAGAAAAACCAGATGTTGTATATTGTAGCTGCTGAGAGCACAAGCTGGAGGCACACTTGGGGAAGTCAGGATGTCTGAGGGGAAGAGATGGAGAAAAAAGATGCTCTAAACAGTCAGATAGCTCCTTCACCCCCCCCATGGTCTCAAGTCTGTTTTCATTGATAATAACTGGAAAATATGGTGACTTGAGAAAAACAAACTTTCCAAAAATCAGCATATTTGAAATGAAGATGCTTTGAAACTGATGGTAATATTTAGTATTTTTATTGTGGTTGCTGCTGGTTGTTAAGGAATTCATACTGATTTCTGCAAATATAATTTAATTCTTGAACAACTTCTTTTTTTTTTTTTTAAACTATGATCTTTTAGAGAAAATGATTGACTGGCTGTGGCTGCTTGCCATTACCTGCTTGGGTTATTATATCACATAAATGGGATTCAGCTTAGAAGTGCTGATTTTAGGCTGATGGGGATGAGTTCCTGAGCTTTCTTTCCCAGGTTGTTAAATCAGAACACTCTGCACTTCTCTAGCCTTCTCAATTGCCCAGTTTCTCTTTTACTTTGAAAGGTAATTGCTGATGGCTTGTGAATTGCTTTGATTCTCTAAACACAGGATGCAGAATGTTCTCCTCTCTGAGCAGACTGGATTAACTTAGTATATCTAAATTCCGATGATGTCGTCTATCTGTATTTGACTTCTGTAATTGTTCCCTTATTAAAGTGAGTTGTTTAAAGTATGTAGGGCACCTTAATCATCTTATAAACACTGAACACTCAACTCTTTCTATACTGTTTTCTCATCAGATATGCAATACTGTCTATTTCATCTTTCTTTTCTTGTTTGGACTGCAATTTCCTTTACATGTTTGCCATTTAAACTCTATTCCTCACTGTTCGCTCTGTAAGCACTTCTTGTTCAGTTTCTTGTTATTTTCAGGTCATTGGAGAACTCAAATGGTCTCCTTACATGTTTTTATACCTTTGTTTCTTAATATAGGCTGTAGTATTATACCTTCTGCTGCTTTCTTCCTGAGAGGCTACATTATTGAGTTTCCTGATTTCCTGCTAAAGCTTATTTTTTCTTTGAAATCCAAAATTTTCTTCTATTCTCTGCCATTTTGTCATCCCTTTGAACTGCAGATTTAGATCCGCAACCAGCTCTAATTATTGAGATCAGTTCAATGAGCTTTGTATTTTAACAGCTAATAGTGGGAACCTATAGACCAGACTGAATTTTTTTGCATGAGTGACAAGCCATTTTCTGGGGGGGGGGGGGTTGGGGGAAGAGTTTTAAGCTTTGGGAAGATATTGAGTCATGTGGGTCTATAGGAGCAAAAGGCACTGTAGGGTTTAGGACAGGCAAAAGACTGTATATATGGAATAGAAAGAGTAAGGTTCAGGCTTACAGCTGTTTCGCTGACAAAGTAGTTATATTTGCAAATTAATATATATACAACAAGAAATCTGATATTATAATTTCCATTACATTTCTTATTTGTAGGTGAAGAAAATAAAATTACTGATTGGTCAACAGACATTATCAGTGTTTGGGAAGGAGACACCATTAATTTAACTTGTTCAAAGAACAGTTCAGAAAATGAAGTGGGGACACAATTGAGGATTAGAGCGCCGCCAACCAATATTATATACTTTTCCACCAAGTATGCTCCATATATAGACCCGGCTTTTGCTAATCGCACCAAGTATTTAAACGAAGGAACAAATCTCACAATCACTGTGCACAACGTACAGAAATCTGATTCAAATATCTACCTGTGCATCCACTATTCTGTAGTAAATGAGCGTCACTTCAAGGAATTTGGGAAGGCAGTCATTCTGGTTGTGAAAGGTACGGTGATTCCACTCTTTGTATTATGAATTAATAAATACAGAGACTTATTTTAAATAACAGATTGGGAAAAAGCATAGAGTCTAACAGAGTGTTACGCATACTTGCTCAGGTAATGTCTTGATTTGAAGCATAGGTCTGTTCCCTGAGAAGATGAAGAAAACACATCAGGTAGAACATTATCAAGAAACCCCCTAAAGCATCAATTAAAGATTAAATCAATCCTTGCTACAGATTTTCATATGAGTCAGAGGCATTACTGCAGAGGTTTGTAGTGGGAACCCATGCCTGTTCTCACAACAGTCTGAAAAATTTTTGTGAACAACTGGCAAAGCAGTGAACCTTTTTCTGGTAGCAGACTTTGCAAATCTTTTTCATTTCTACTATTCCACCTTGAATGACAAAGAAACAATTTGGGAATAGGGAAGCTGGTGCTAGGTGCTAGGCAGGGTTTGTGCGTTGAATGTCAGTAGATACATGGATTCATGTTTTATCTCTTTTTAGAGGAAACTTTCCTGTTCATAGTCACTTCTGGTTAGGAGAAGAATTTTTTTGCCTCTCCTCTCCTCTCCTCTCCTCTCCTCTCCTCTCCTCTCCTCTCCTCTCCTCTCCTCTCCTCTCCTCTCCTCTCCTCTCCTCTCCTCTCCTCTCCTCTCCTCTCCTCTCCTCTCCTCTCCTCTCCTCTCCTCTCCTCTCCTCTCCTCTCCTCTCCTCTCCTCTCCTCTCCTCTCCTCTCCTTTTCCCTTTTTAAATTTTTTTTTTCATTAAAAGAGGGTTAAGACTACAATGTTCTTCAGAACATTATTCCCAGACATACCTACATTTCTGGTGAGACCCTCTAACCTGAAATATCTTCACCAAAAATGACAGTTTTCTTTCTTTCCAGTCCCCAAGGAATGCAATAATTAATTTATTGCTGGATCAGTAATGGGTATTTAAATCTGCTTATCGTGTTCTTCCTTAGGCTTCTCTTTTCAGACTTCTTCACTGTGTTTTCTCAAATGAAGTTCATCTTGTTGGTTATACACTGTTTCTCCAAATTATGTTTTAAAATTATCTTTTATATCTTTTTGATTCTGAACCTCTTCTCTGAAATGATTGCAACCTTTCCAGAGTTATCTTTGCACAAAAGTGATGAGTTATCTTTATTCCCTCACCTACACTGTTAATGATAACATCAAAAAGTATGGAGTATACTGAAAGCATGCAGAGATTTAGCCTTAAAAAAAAACATTTTATCAAAATCTCCGTGCTTTGTTTTTTCTCTATTTGTTCCTTAGTTAAAATGCAGTGTGTTATATGTGGTAGCGATTAATCTCTCTTTGTTTTTAGCTAAAAGCAGTGGGGTCATTGAACAGTCACCACTGTCTGTCCATGCTCAACAAGGGGAGTCTATCAACATTACCTGTGTGTTGAAAAGCTCGAATGAAGATGAAGAGATCATGTTGCTCAGGCTTCACAGGCAACTTGAAAAAGTGTTGTACGTTTTAAGTCAGAAGACTACAACTATTTCTCCCACTTTTGCTAATCGCTTGGAGTATTCAAAGCAAGAGAAGAAACTAGTGATAACTCTCCACAACCTACAGGAAAACGATACCGACATATATGTATGTGCTGCGGTGCTGAAAAATTCCTCTTTCTCAGTCAGCGAAAGTGGCACCATGGTGCTGGTTAAAGGTACTGTTTGTTTAATCATAAATAACTATAGGCATGCTAGAAAACAAAAGGCAGAGTAAAAGCTTGCAGAACTTTAGTCAAACCAGGTAGAGCACTACTCCATGGCTAGACATCCTGGGAAAGTTTGGGGAGAGCGCTTGGACTCCTCTGCACCTTGTTGTATTCCAAGTCCTAAATAAGCACCGTGCTTCTACCTGCCATTGAACAACCAAAAGGGGATTTTAAAAGGGGAAACTGACCATAATTGCATATCTTAACAAAGAAAAAGGTCAAAATCAGACAATAATCTCTTCACTGTGTGAAAAATCTGTCTGTTTCAGAAAATGAATCAGTGATTTTAACATCAGTTCTATCACCTTAATGGGACTTAATGCCTTTTAGAAAGCATTCACTATAGCAAGTCTATGCTAGGAAGTACAGAACAAGCCCTCAGGCATTTACTTAGAACACCAAAGATAACAAAAGATGATCTCATACATCCTAATTATATACTGAGCAAACTGTAGGCATATTTTATAGATCTGCAGGTTAGTGTTCTAACTGTTTTTAAGAAGAAGATGAAAACAGCAATATAACACTTGATTTTGGAGTTACTTGTGCCGTTTAACTCTATGCATTGGACTTTGATGGGATCTTTGAGCAATTAAACTTAGGTCTACACAGATGCTATGAGTTGTGAAGGGTCTATTTGCAGCCTGCAAAAAAAGATTGCAGTCTCATTCTTTGCTGCTGATCACATTTGTGCAACAACTCATTAACTTGATTTGGGGAAAATGACAGCTGCTCATCAAAGCAGTGGGGTGACTACCTGATGTTAAGTTATTCAGATATGGATAAATTTAGGTTTTAGAGAACTATAACCCTTCCCACTAGCACTGTTCTACACACTGTAAATAATGCAAATCACAATAGCCTCTTGTGTCTGTACTCCTTGTATCCTCCCAAACTAGCTGTTGTGTAATTCTTATCTACAGCGTTGGAGACCTCTGTATTTCTGTGACACTGCAGTAAAACATTTTCTGTTTCCATTATAAGCGTGTGGTTCTGCTTCTGGTCTGTGGTACAGAAGCCATCACCTTCATGGAGTGCTCCTCACTTACCACTCGCAGTCATCACTTGCCTCTGGGAGGGAATCAGAGGGAATGACAGTGAGAACAGTGACAGGGTGACAAATGTGGCTGTGTAGTGTGCTGATCTCATTTGATTTCCTGCTGACCAGAGCCACCCCTAGACCTGAATAATTTTTCCATTATAAAAATAAAGTTCTACATCTCCTCATTTTTATACTACTACTAATACAATTCCACGTGCAGGTGAGAAGCAGACAGCATGCAGTATCAGTTCCTTGGCCATCTACATTCCTATCATTGTGGTAGCGCTGCTGTTATCTGCACTGATATGCTTCATCTTGAACCGTATCAATGTAAGTATGCTGTTACCATGCAAAAGCAAAACTGAATCCAGGTTGAGTGAATAGGTGTGTTTTCAATTATAGTAAAAAATATTACTATGGACTAAAATACTTTAATTATTAAGTATTATATATTATAAGTATATATTATTATTATTAAGTATTAAATAGCAATTGAGTCAAGCAAACAGTTGATAAACGTAGGGTTTTGTATCGTTTCCTCCTTGCCCTTGTTTAATGTCTGCTAGCTGTAAGTTTTTGGAGGTAAATACTGACTTCTTATGTTTCTGTAGCACTTAGTAAATTACGAGCTAGTTTTTGCTTTTCAACAGGGAAACACTTGGGGAAGTTCTGTAGTCAATAACATAGCCATGCATTTTATCTATGTCTCCAAATGGGGCAATTCTTTATTCTGTTTTGCTTCTATTAATTTGTTGTCAGTCATGACAAGAAACTTCACTAGGATTTTTTTTACATCTTTTTTTTTTTTTTTTTTTTTTTCAGAAAGCACCCAGAATTTTATTCACTTTGGGAGGTTTTTATACTCCATAAACATTACTCAAAATTAACAGTAGGATTCACAGGTCAGGGTCTTGTGCTGAACTTGTAGCTTCAAAACAGCTAAAAGTAGTAGCATTATATCACTGTGGAGAAGTCAAGGCTGCGGGAGCTGATCTCTTGTGGTATTGGTAATGAACGAAAAGCTACAGATCCGCATTATTTATGTTGGGACTGCAATTACATCCAAATCTTGAAGGAACTTTTAGCAGGGTTGCATAAGGCTGACAATGCAGAGTGAAATGATTGGGTCATAAGTTCCCACATAAATCTCTAAGTTGTCATTGTATTCCAAGAGAAAATTAGCAGTACGTTTTTTCACAAGCAACTGGACTACTAGAAGGTAAGCTGGCTCCATTTCAAGCTCTCTTCTTAATGGTTGCTTGCTTTGTTTTGCAGAAGAAGAAATTTGTCCAGAAAAGGAAAATAGATGGAGTGTATGAAGATATGTCTTTCAGTTCTAGAAGCAACACCTTAGTCAGAAACTAACACTTACCCAACTGACAATTAAGCTGCTGTGAGGTGGGACCACGCTTGGATCGTCTGTTCCTTTTCAGGTGTCTCTGAGAGTTGCCTTAGCAACTTGACGTGGTAGTTGAAGCAGAAATGCTATTACCTACCGTCTTCAGTGGAAGGAAAAATCTGCCTTATTTCCAAAGCTGTTTTTACATATTTTGACTGCTTGTGCAATACCTTTTACTTTTTCATGTATAGAAAAGATGGAGACATGCACGTAACCTCCACATGTATTTGCAGCATGGTGTGGAAAGCAGTATTTTTGGAGTGTACATTTGGCTATAAGCAATATATGAGATTGTTTCTTAGACTAATAGATAACCCCTATGGGGAAGTTGTGATGGTTTGAGAAGTCTGGTTCTGAGCCTTAGTAAATGCTCAGGAAGACCATAACAGGTTTGATGAATAATATGCAATAGATCCACGCATGAATAGAGTACAGCTTTCTTAAATGTCTGTGTGGGTCTGCTCAAGAGCTCTGGCATCTAAAACTACTCACAAGTTAAAGCAAATTCTGAAGAGAATTCAGAAACTTGTGAACAGAGTACATTAGGAGTGAAGGGCTTGATACGTATGGGTTTAGCTCTTCAAAGATCAGAATGGTCCAGTAAAATTGCAGTCAAATGTAGCTATTATAAGTTAGTGACCTTGTTGGAGATATGGAGTCAGTCTTGACATCATTGACATGCGAAATGAGTAGAGTTGGTGCATGACGGCTTAGTAGGAAAACAGAAATATGTGACGTGCTGATGTTGCCTCAAACTCAAGCTGTCTTAAAAACGACACAGCAGATTGTATTTCTCCAGGCTGGTGACTTTAAACTGTACAATACAGGGTTAACTACTATGGGATAAAACTAATGCCTACATTCCAGCCTGGGCATAGCTGAGCCTGATCCAAAATCACTCTTAAGGGAGAGTTTAGCAAAAACTCATCAGCCATACATTTCAGTTGGTAACGGCTTAGAACCCTCATTTAGGATGAGCACAGGTCTCCATAGCTGAGGAAAGGCAACAGTTGTCCCCAGGAGTGTTGGGTTTTGCAAAGCTGGGTCAACAGTGGAAAGAACAGTTTACAATTTTGCATGCCTAGAAGAATATCAAATTGCCTAGGTAAGAGCATTGCTTCCATGACAAGCCTGCTGCTTGGGAGAGGTCATTTCCTTTCAAATGTCACTTGTGAAATGCTGTGCACCAGATCTGAGGGGGAAATCCATTCATCCACATGTCTGGTGGGCCTGGATTTCCCTTGCAGCAGAGGAGTGTCTGTTGACTGCAGAACTTGCAATTGTCTCATGGCTTCACATGCATAAACTGATGCTTGTGATCTGCGCCCTGGGGTTTTACACAGTTACTTGCTACTTGTACATGTATTAAAGACTGTTTTATATATATTTCAAATGAATGCTAGATATTTAATGGACTGTTTTGTGTAGATTGTAATTTAAAATAGAGTGAAACAAAGGCTTTTTTTTTTTTTTTCAAATTTCACCTACCAATGCTTCAAATAAAGCATGATAACTGTTTTCCTCTTTATTTACAAAGTCTCTTTTGTTTGTTTGTTTGTTTTTGAAAAGCACTAAATCACTCATCACTGAACTAAACACAGAAGAACACTTTGAAAGTTGTGTACTTATGCAGTCCTTTAGTGGCAGGTAAGAAAAGGCTCCTAAAATGCCAAAAGTGTCAAATGGTGTTGGGAAGGAATTGTCACATATCTTGGAGAGCCCCTTGTCATGATGGCCATGGGACTTGCTAGATCTAGAGCAGGAGATGGCACCCTGCCACTGTGGGCTGTATTTAATGCTTGTCTTTGCCTGCCTTGTTGCAGGAGTGCCAAAGGAGATTTCAGAGGAAAACAAAGTTTGGGAATAAATCTGCTATTCTTGTTCCCACAGTAAGCAGCTGTGACAGGCGGCCATTTTGTGGGCCATTTTATGAGCCAATGATGGCTGTGGATGGGGGGTGCACAATGGCTGCCAGCACTGATCTCAAGGGGGACACAGCTGTGGGGTCCTGTGGCCAGGCCAGCACAGCCCTCATGGGGTCTCATGTCTCCTTAGGGGTTCTGGTGCCCCTTGCCCCAAGGCCCAGGTCCCCTTAGCACAGCACTGTACCCAGCCCTGCAGCAGGCCTCGTTTCCATGGCAACAGGCAGCCCAGAGCAGGGCCGCACAGGGCCTCATGCCAGGGACCACTGGAGCCAGGATAGAAGGCCTTGACGCAGGGCTGGAGCAAAGTAAACTCTGAAGAACGAGGGAGGCCTTGCAGCCACTTCTTTGGGAAAAGAAAATTGCACCTTGGCACCCTCCTCTGCACATCCCAGAGCTGCATGAAGAGAACTGTCATGGCTGTCAGTCAGAAAGGAATGGGTTCCTCCACTTTTGCCTCCGTCTCTGACAAGTTCAGCTCACTCATGAGTGCAGGTGTCCTACAGATTAGATACTGTATGGGAATTGCTAAATCAAGGCCTGAACTAATGATTGAGCAGCTGGTGAAGGGACACAGCCAGCCCTGGGAGCACAGGTGAAAGCAATTCATCTGCAGGACTGGAAGGAGTGGAACCAGGTTCCAGTCCTCCCTCACATCATTTAAGAGCTGGCTGCTGTAAAGGAAGGCTTTCTATCTGGAGGTTCCTCCTTCTGTTGTACTTGTTGAGCCCTGATCCTTGGGACAGGTAAGCAGATTTTTCTTTCTTTATCTAGATTGTGACCATCATCCTTTTTTTGGATTACTTAGGACTGGTTATCTGCCGTTGCCTTTCCCTACAGATACTAATCGAGGAACTAAAGTGCCTATGGTCTGTTGTGTTTTGTTGTAAGATCTGCTAGCTGATTTGGGTTGCTTCTTCCAGCTGAGTCACACTGGTGAAATGCTTGAAAATATTCAGGGGGTCCAGTCAGTAAGGCCTCCAATGTCACGTATGTGAAATGGGATCTAACGGGGCTTTGCTAGAGCCAATGTTAAGGTTATAGCAGAGGCTTTCCTCCAGAGCATGCCTGCCTGGGGAGGATAACAGCACCTTACTCTGCTGGGCTTTTGAACCCATCTTTGCCTTGTGTGAATAAAAGACTTCAGACTTCAAGGAGGGTGGGGGGGGGAAATGTAGAGGTTTAGAAGAAAAGAGCTACATTTGCAGAGAGGTGCTGTATGAAGTTTCAAGATAAGTAAAGTGGTATTTAACACCAGGTTTGTGTAGCAATGCTGCAGTGCAAACATGACCGCAATTGTGGGGAGGGGGGAAAAAAGCTGTGAAAGAAAACACTGGAGGTGGTTTCTTTGGTTTAGTGTACATAAAACTAAGCAAAGCATAGCTGAAGGAAATGAGTGTGATATTTCTTTAGTTGTACCCATGTGAAGAAGTAGAAAAACAAAACACTCAAAATTAAGCTAAGCAGTGGTGAATGAACTACTCAGAAAAGCCTGCTGGGGAAATAAGCTCAGTAGCACTCAGAGGACAGGGTTGAGTGTTTAGTTGTTGGAGAGGGTGCTGGGGAGATGCAGTATGAACTCAGAGCTTCCCTGGAAGGCAAAAAAAAAGTAAATTTTTCATACCCAAGGTGTAGAGAACAGTATTCTGGGGTTATCCTGTTGTCTTTACTGTTTTTTGGTGTTCTGTCTCTACGCTGGAGAGGTTTATGTTTTATCAAGGAGAGGCAGTAAATGTGCTGCAGGGCACTGAGACTGTTCCAGTAACTGCAAGACTGAGAGTACTATCAGATTATTAGTGTGTTCTGCCACATTTCTAGGGCTGAAGGACAGAAAATGCAACTGGGAGCAAAGCAGTTCCAAGGGGCAGAGCAGGGAGCTGCAGGTCTAGTTTGAGAGTTTATCGAACAGGAATGGAGAAAGCAGAGGCAGCTGAGCAAGGTCAGAATATGAGGGGCAGAGAAAAAATGACAGACAAGGTACAGGCCATGTCAGAAGTGGCTCAGGAAGGTACATCAGTATGGAGTTGCCTGGTCTGAGTTCTCAGGAAGTGGGGGGCCTATCAGAAATAATCTCTGGTTATTCGCAGAACTGGAGAGCGCAGCCAGTGTGTGTTTATTACCACTTGTGGAGTTCATAGATTAAGTAAAATTTAACCAAGGAAAGCATTTTAACCTTTTCACTAAAGCTCCTCTGACACATACATGCTTGAAATCAGACGCCAAGGAAGAGCACAAGGAGGCTGTTAAACAGAATGAGTGATCTGTGATGGAGAAAAGAGATGAATGTCTGTGTTACAGAGTCCTGCTCCATGCCAGGAGGTGATGGAGCACCTGCAACTTCCAGGGAACCACGAGGAAAAGTAAAGGCCAGCACTGTGCTTTATTGCTACTTTCTGTTAGAAAAGAAGCAGGATAACTTTTTTTCAGACATATTCTTTCTCTATCCATACTGCCTTACAACTCTCAGACAAGCCTTGTGAGATGCCACAAAGACCAGTTTGATTGTCATGGTTTGTACTTGCATTATGTTATCTATGATCAGAGACATGATTGACAGCAAGTTTGTAGGTAGATGACACTTAAATATGCAGTTACATTCTTACGTTTTTTTTTTTTAAGGCTAGATGGTGAGATCACATGATATCCAAATGACCATGAAATAAATATATTAAGAAATGTTTTGTAACACCTCTGTTGATATCTCTGCTACTCTAATTTGCATACACTAGTATGCTCGTAGTGCAAGCTCTAGTAGAGGGCCTCCTGGAAGTGGAAAGAGTCAGTGAATGAACACTTAACAGCCTTTGGACTATGGCTCCTAGTACTTGTCAAGGCTAAAATGAAACCCAGAGGCCTTTCTTAGAGGGCTGTATGTTTCTTCCTTGCATGAGTGGTTTTGTAAATTAAAGTGTTGCATGCAGAAATAAGTAGGAAATAGTGCTATTTCTTTCTTAGCCAAAACAGGAAACAGAGGAGAATTTCCAGGAAATTTTCAGCTTGCAGATACCTAAATGTGCAGTTCAAACTGAGGCTTTGCAGCTTAGACTTCAGAATTAGGCAAACTTGGAGGGATCCATCCTTGAAAGCATCTTTATTTTTTTTTAATTGTTGTCTCTGTTATCCTGGCTCTTCTTTGTTGGTAAATCTTACCATTATGATCATGGCAAGTTAACAAGTTGTCTTTGTTCACGTGGCTGCAGGCAGAGATGGGCTGTTCTCCCAGTGCTGTCATTCAGCGTCGAGCCCTAACACTTGGACCTGAGGGTGCAACTTTGGTGGAACAAAAAGAGAGGCATAACTGGTTCTATTTACTTATATTCGATAGTAACTTGTCATCTTCAGCTAGATTCTCTTACAAAACAACTGTAATGCCTCAAGATAAAGGTTGTGGTCTTTGTGGTAAAAATACCGAAGTCTGGGTGCTGCATGAATGCTTAAGGTGTTATATCTGCTGCTTATCACTACTACTGGGTGGGCTCTCAGTGGTCTGGTTTATAACCATCCAGACAGAGACTGATGATGATGTTCTGACAGGACACTGTGGTTCCTGTGTATTAGAAAGGTCTCCCGTGCTGCTGCTGCAGAGTGGAAAAAGTGCCTCACTGACCCTTCTGTGGAAAAACTGCCTCACCATTCTCTGAACTGGGATTGCATCAGCGCTGCTGCTGTCTGCATTCTGCTCTGCGTTACAGCTGGCTGTGGCCATTAAGCTGGTTGATGGAAACAGCCCCTTGGTGGGCCAAGGTGTTGCAGACCAGCTCACAGATGATGTTCTCTTTGTGGCTTAGTGGTGAGCATGTCACATAAGAACCATATGTACGCACACCGGTAGGCCTCCCAGGCTTACCATGGCCCTATTCACATCTTACAGCTATTGCAATCTGGGAACAACTGCAGTCCTACTGACAGCAGTCAGTGTTTGATCTGCTTGGTCTGCTCAGGGTGTTATGCAATCACTAGTTAGACTCATCTTCTATCTTTTCAATTTAAAGAGAAGCTGAGGCAATAGGTAGCTTATGCAACTGGATCAAGGCTGTGAGGCAAGTTAAGTCAGGCAATAAAGTAGTTTTAGTTCCTGCATGTCATGTAAATCCACCAATGAAAGTAGGCTGTTAATGTTTCTTTTCTGTTATTACGTGGAATGATGTAGAGAGGGTGGTCATAAAATATTAAGGTTTGATCACTATTAAGATTGTCTAGTCCAACAATCATCCCATCACCACCATACCACTGAATGTCACTCAATGCCACGTATACCTTTTTCTTGAACACCTCCAGGAACAGTGACTCTACCGCTTCTCTGGGCAGCCTGTGCCAGTGCCTCATCACTCTGAGAATATATTTTTCCTAATATCCAGCCTGAACCTCCTCTGATGCAACTGGAAGCCATTACCTCTCTCATCCTATCACTGTTACCTGGGTGTAGAGGCTGACCCTCACTTTGCCACAACCTCCTGTCAGGGAGTTGTAGAGAGCAATAAGGTCTCTTCTAAGCCTTCTCTTCTCTTGATCGAACCAGCCCAGTTCCCTCAGCTGCTGCCCATAAGACTTGTGCTCCAGAGCCCTCATAGCTCTGCTGCTCTTCTCTGGACACACTCCAGGGCTTCAATGTCTTTCCTGTAGTGAGGGGCCCCAAACTGGACACAACACTTGAGGTGCAGCCTCACCAGAGCGGAGTACAGAGGGACAATCATCTCCTGCTCTGCTGGCTGCGCTATTGCTGGTACAAGCCAGGATGCCATTGGCCTTCTTGGCCACCTGGGCACACTGCTGGCTCATGTTCAGTCAGCTGACACCCCCAGGTCCTCTTCCTTCATGCAGCTTTCCAGTCTCTCTGTCCCAAGCCTGCAGCGATGCATGGGTTGTGATCTAAGAGCGGGGTCCAGCACTCAGTCTTGTTAATCTTCATCCTTTTGGCCTCAGCCTGTCCAGATCCCCCTGTAGGACCTTCCCACCCTCAGGCAGGTTGATGCTTCCTCCCAACTTGGTGTCATCTGCAAACACTGAGAGTACATTCAATCCCCTTGTCCAGGTTATCAATAAAGATATTAAACAGGGCCAGTGTGATGTGGCAATCAAATGTTTCAGCTGTAGGTTGGCATCACTTTAAGTCCTTTATGTGGAAAAAGTCTGGATTTCTAGGTTGTCTACCTCCTAGAACATAAGAGAAAGAACCTCCTGAGCTTACAGCATGTCTACTTGTCTGTACAGCAGAACTTTTGGCACGTTCATGTTGTGAGTGGCTGGGCTTTGCTCTCTGTGGATGGTGACAGGAGCGTTTCTGTAACTGAAACATATTAACACAAGGCAACTTTTTGTCGGTCATGAAGGATATGATCTGAGGTTTTCTCTTTTGCTGTGATTTGTGTCGCAATTAGAACTTTTGACATTAGAGCAAGGTGATGTAGCATATGATGTTTATCACCACTTCTTACCTCTCTGTTTAGAGGAAAAGTCTTTCAGTGCACAGGCTGCAGCACTTTATATGGGCATTTCTACAATATACATGTTTGTCTTTCCTCTGCATATTGCTGGATTGCTGTGACAGCTTTAACTACTTCCTGAGCTCGTGCACCCTGACCGCAGTTAGACTGCTGCTTAGGTATCATTATGCTTAGGTCTGGCCTGTGTGTTGGAAGCAAGGTATTGAATGGTATCTCAGTATGGAGTTCATAGAGGTACGTGAATGGACATTGCTCAAATACTGATGCAACATTGTGACCTTCCACAGGGCTATGCATCTGCACAGATCCTGAGTAAATCCACAGGCATCTGCCATGCACTGGGCATCAACACACCCCCGTTGCTGTCTTATCAGTGCCTGAGGTTGCTTAAAACCAGGTGTGCTAACTGCCAAGTGGATGCACCTGCATAGCTTAAAGTTCTGAGCTCCCAGTCTGACAGTAAAAAAGTACAGAGAGGGAAACACACAGCATGGAGTACTGAAAAGGAAGCTGCTTTAGACACAGAGGGCAAACGTGAAATTACTATTGCCTGTTCCTTTTAAGCAGAGCTATTTTAGTAATTGAAAACTGGTAGCTGGGTGGGAAAAATCATGTTTCTACATATATTGCTACCTGCCTGCTGGGTTCAAGGAGGTTCAGGGGTCGTGTTTGCAATACATTGTTCATATATGGAAGGAAGGATGTTTGTTGCAGTACTGGGTACTTCATGTATGAGCCCATGACTCAGTCTGAAATGGAAGAGGTTTTCAAACTCTCAGCTCATTTAAAAGCTGTACAGTTACTTTTCAAAGCCACTCCCATGCATGGTTCTGCTGTGCATTCTGCCTGCTGGCCCTGGGCTTCTCCTTATCTGAGAGCATGCCGGGCACTCTGAGCTGTGATGTGATGGTCATGCGCTGCTGCTGCGAGGTGGCCCAGCTGCCTGAGCATCCTAAGGTTCATGCTATTATGCATCAAAACCATATGAAAGAGGTTCTTCAACCTGAGTCATATATGTGCCAATGTACAGATTATTTGTATCTGCTTGGGAAATGTATTGTCAGCTCTGAAAAATCCTTCATTGGCTGAAGTCACTTTTTCAAGTTAAATTTCAGGCATGCTCAGCTATATGCCCCATTTAAGAGGCTCACATTTACTTGCGTTATACAGCTGGGTATGGAGAATGTTTCAGACCAGCAGCAAGCAAGAAATTAATTCCTCACTTAAGGTTCCTTGCAGTTTAAGTGGACAGGCTTTGAGGCACAGCTGAGGCTTCCTAAGGTTCCCAGGGATTCACAATAAAAAAGGGAGGCATGGGAGGAAGGGAAGCTGATTTGTTTGAACTGATAGCCATGATTTTTAGATAACTATTGCATTTTTCATGGTGGTTTTAAAGCTGTATCATGCAAGTAATAGAATAAAACCAGAGGACATTTATCTATAATTCTTTCTTTGCTTTTGGGAGCCTTTTCAGCAATCATATGCTAGAAGTGGTAAAAATAGCTGCTTTACTGTCTCCTTATGGCGGGCTGTAGTGTTCAGTGGCAGGACTTGATCAGAGAGGTGCATGAAGCTCCATTGCCATATCTCAGCAGTGGCTTGGTCTCACAAAAAACTATTTGTCTCTGTATGCTAACCTGCCACACTGAGTAATATACAGAACACGAGCTTGTGCAAGCATCTATACAGAATTTTTGGAGCTGAATTAATTGTGATTTATTGTCATTGTGAAGAGACTCTGGAAAAAAGAGGGGATTTTAATAACCTTGAGATGTTTGGAAAAAAACAGTAACTGAAAGTGCTGCCGTGCTCCAAGGAAGGTTTATCATAGCAGTGATGAGTGGTAAATGGTGCTGCACTCATTCACTTGTCTACAGCAAATCCAGCAGTCAGCACTGCTCTGAGCTTACCCCATGTGTAACCTGGAAGTGGTCTCAAACCAAACTATCAAGAGGAGAAGTGACATTATCATCTCTTGCAGCTCTGTTTCATTTTTGATAAAGCCTGGCACCCTGCATCTTGTGTGACAGTTGTCTTCCCATTCCTGATGCAGCACTCTCTTTATTACTTCATTTGTTGAACAGGTGTCTGAATTAGCCCCTAAGGTCATTTCATCCTTTGCAATTGTACTGCAAAGCCTGGGATCAAAAAGGTGGGTAGACGCAGTGCCAGGCCAATTAAGCATTGTAGAACAAAGCGTTCTGTGAAAGGTATCTTAGCAGCAAGTTGATTTTGTGAGAGTCAAAAGTTGTGTCTGTCTTAGTTAGTTTTCCTCTGCTTGCTTTTCTGTTACCCATTTCCTTTGCAATAGAAGATGTGTTATCAAGAACCACACCACCACCGAGTGTTATCTCTGAGGTGCTTAGGTTTGCTACGTGGAAATGAAGTCAGAGCTGCCTTGAGTGCTACCAAGAAGCCTGGCCAGCTGGGGAGAAAGGGAAGGAGGGTGGTTATTGTGAGATCCCTTACAGCTGGAGGAATAGGAAATACCAGAGGCTATTAGAGGGGAATCTGTACTTAATACTCTGTGGTCTCAAATGGTTTAACTGCTTTCACAGTTAGGAAAAAAGCAAGACAGTTTAAAAGATTTTATATGAGGAATGCTATAGTAGCTGGCATCGTTGTTTAACAGGAAAAGCTTTGTTCACATATTGGTGTTTGATTGTGTAAGATTATACATATTTTTATTGCATCAGTTCCCATGTTTGCCTTGAAACACCACATGCCGCTCCTCTTGGCTTCCTAATTTATGAAGAAAGGAACCTTCTGATCTGTTAAGAAAATGGTTAAAGACATTGAAACATCACCAAAGGCATTTTCAAGGATGCTAAAGCAGTAGCAGTAGGCAAGGGCCAGCAAGGAAGGTTGTAAAGTGGATTTTAAAACATAGGGCTAGAAAGGAATCAGAGGTGATTGGATCAGTGTGTCTGCTATGGAAAATAATTGAAGATACCTATATCTAGTGTTTGTCTAGCCTGTTCCTGCAGGCTCCAGCTGCTGGCAAAATCCATGCAGTCTGTTCTAGAGTTGAATCTTCCCTGTTACTTGTCTGACCTGACTCTGTGCTGAAAGTGTAGTGTGGTTGGTTGTGACAGGCAGTGCAGCTATTCTGCAGTGTCAGTAGCAGGATTTGGTGCAGAACAGGGCACCTTGAAGGTGCTGCTGCCTGAGAAGAGACAAACTTGTAAGAAAACTTGCGGAGAATTGGTAGGAATGCAAGAGTTGTAGGAGTTAAATGAAAGCTGCACGTCTCTAATTAAATAAGACAACATAATTCCTGAAATAATCAAGGATCAAGCAGATAAGTGCATTGTGGGGGGGACTGACAAGCAAACAGGGCTGGGGACAGACCCATTCACCTGTAGGGAATGTTACAGTGAGAAGGATGTGCTCCCGTGGTTGGACAGTGACAAACAGAAGCTGACATTTAGGCTTTGCCATGTCAATGGCAGTGTTTAAATCTCTGGAGCTTTCCTGATGCACATATAGACACATGTGGATGTGAGGCATGCTCTTCACCTTCCACCCTGCGCCTCTTCCTATCAAATATTCATCAGAGGAAGATTTTCATCTGCATGTTTTACATTATTCAGGCTCAGAAGTATTTCAGTGGCTTTCATATTGCCTACAGGATTTAGATACCAGGGATAAAACAACAGTTTCTTGAATTTTCTACATTTAGGATTTCCACTTCATTAAAATTCTTCTGAAGATCCATCTTCATGATGGATCTTTGGAGTCTTCTTCCCAGGAAAATAATGCCTACAGCAGAAAACAGATGAACCCACTCCAGAGAGATCTCTGCAGTTCTACCGTCAGCCACAGGTAGATAATGCAGGTAGCTGTATTTCTTTCCAACATTTGCCTTATCCCACGGGGACTGCGTTTTAACCCCACTGTGCAATGGAAGCATGCTGCTTCTGCATGCTCCCCTAGGATCAGAATATGAGCACTCTCCTTTGAGTAACAGAGAATATTGAACCAATTTGACCTGTTTTAAGCTGCTAGTACTTAGCACTTGTTTCTACATGCAGAACTTTGATTTAGGTATTTTGGTGCCTGATTTTTTCAGAGGCTGCAAAGCACCTGAGCTCTTGCTTAGAGATTAAGGATACTTCCCTTCCTCTGGAAGGCAGGTGTGTGCTATTCACTGCTATAGAGCTTGAATTCTGATTTGGTGTGAGAAAACAGATATCGTCACATTGCTCGGTAAATTTGAGGCTACTTCTACTCTTAGAATAGAACTGCTTGAGTAGGAAGGGACCTTTAAAGGTGATCAAGTCCAACTCCTCTGCATTTAATAGGGATATCTACAGCACTCTAGGGGAAAAAAAAAATCCGTAGCACGTCATTCTCTGATAGGAAATGGATAATGAAGTTACTGCATTTTCAAAGCTCTCTTGCTTTGAGGAGCACCCTGGGGAAGGCAGGCAGGCTCACTTTGCAGACTGCTCTGAGGAGCTCTCAGGTTATTTTGTTAGTGCTTAGCAAAACTATTCTTGCTCTGTCTGCTTATGTTGGATTCTGCTGTGAATGTGTCCTACTGGTTTTGCATCATCAAATCTTACTCTCATTTATCAAAAGCATTAAAAAAAATGAGCTGCTTGAGTGCTTTTAACACGCGATAGATAATGTGGGTTGAGTTGTTTGATGTGAAGAAAACAGGAGACTATTAGAGCAGTGTTTGTTTTCAAACCACAGGCAAAAGATAGTGGCTTTGTAGGCTGAGCTACACAACTTGTGGACAAGCACCGGATGCCAGAGCCTGAGTGGCTGTCATTAAATCTCCTCACACCGTTCCTGTTCTACCTGTGTATTTGCAAGGAAATTTGGAGATGGTGTTATGAATATCTGTGTGTATGCAGTGAGGTTTTGTCCACGTTCTTTCAGCCAGGCTGCTTTTGGAGTCTGCAGAAGTAGCAGGGCACTTGCTCCCAATCCCTAGAAGCTGGATGTTGGCTATGGAACAGCACAGCACCCCTTGCCTGGGCAGCAGTCCCTTTCCAAAGCATTATTGTAGGAGCTGGAAACTCCCCAGTAACACTGGCATGTGTGGGAGGAAGTGAAAACAATGAAGTAGCTTCCAATGGCTTTGTTCCTATTAGCTTGTTCATAAAAGGACTTCAGTATGCTTTATGCTGAGATTGGAAGAGACTGTTGTTAATTAAACAATTAGCTGTTGAAAACGTATTTATTAAGGCTTAACAGCCAGGCTGCAGATATGCATCAGTTACAGAGCCACAGTATTTGCAATAAATGTTTTTCACCCCATAATCAACTATGGCTTAATTAGGCAATGCTGGGAGAACCGTCATAATAAATAGAGTGGGTAAGACTTGCCTTTATAATTGAGATTTAATCAGCCAACTCTTGTATGTTCATTGAGTAATTGATTATTCTACACATTTATCAAGGATTAAAAACACAGTGGTAGATATGCAAATCCCCTTGCATTAAACTTCTGAAATTCTAGAATAGCATTTAATGCTTATTAGCATTCCGATTCAATCTAAATGACATATGCATTGGAGATCTCACTTCTGGTAGACTGTTTTATTGCTGTTCATCACTTTTTTTTTTTCCCATGCTGAACTGCTTGTGTTTGTTGCTTTGGAAGTAGTTGTTGGAGATGGACAGAAACATGCCAAGGGGGCGTGAACCAGACAGCTTACTTATTCTGGGAACATGCAAGATGTCATCCTGGATGGGGCAGCAGGAAACATTTCTGTGCTGGCTGCTAGTGAGCAGACAAAACCAAACGGAGCAGCCAAACACACTGGAAGAAGTGGTAACTCTTCCCTAGGTGTCCTAGTCCTCTTTATGATCAAGCAAGCATGTGAACAAGTCCAGGACTTGTCTCTGTAGCTTCTAAAAATGTGCATGTGTGTAGCAGGCCCAGGGTTTGCAAGGACCAGCACAGGGTTTGCAAGGACCAGTCCCACTGGGATTGCAGTGGTTGCTATAGAGAAACCCCCCTGTGTGCACTTTAAGGGGGGAGAGGGGTGGAAGAGAGGGTAGCTTTTATCTGAGGAAATCAGGTTTCCCATACTCAAGGCATGCCAGTAGACAGATTCTTTGCTAAGGGTTAAGTGAAGGGTTAAATAAACATGGCATAAGAATGAGAACATGAAACTGTGGGTAGTCATGACAGCTCATTTCTGAAGTGAAAAGTATGCCAGACTAATATTCCAATTTAAAGTGAAAGCAAAACTTAAAGTAAAAAATACACCCAAGACTGCACCTTGGTAAATATGTTTTTGCAGCTCATGCAGCTTGCACAGTGTCACAGGCAGTGCTGGAAGAGAAGCATAGATGTGTCACAGGTGAGGGGGGGGAACACACTGAGCAAATACGTTTCTGTATGAGTTGAGCTGTGTGTAGCAGAGTATTGATAACAAATATCAGTATTTCACTTCTGTGCCCTGATAAACATCAGCTGGATGAAGATGGCAGGAGCCAAGGCTGAAGATCTTAGTGATAGGCCAAAATGCAAGGTTAATTTCTGTGCTATCAGATGTGTTTGCAGAATCAGTGCTGCTCAGTTTTTACAACTCACTGCAGGGCAGGTCCTCTACATCTGCCCTCTAAGCCCCTTGTCCATATCCTGAAAGCCACTTTTCTGTATTACAAGAGTAGTGAGCCAAATGGCTGCTGTGCAGTTCATAGACTGCTTGCTATATTTCCCACTCTGTGAAGCATTCCTTGCTAATTTCAGCTTGGACACAAGAGGGTGATATTTCTTTAAGAATTTGCTTTAAGGTGTGCACTCCTCTTGGAGAATGCATTCTAGAGAGAAAATATTCTAATTTATTTATTTTTGCAAGTGGTGGCTAGCCTTGCACTTGTTTGACACTTGTGATCTGTAGCAGAGTTGTGGTGCAGCACTGGTGGGTGCTGCAGAGCTGGGTGGGCACTAGGACTTGCTGTCGGAGTGAATGTGCCTGGGATGCTGCAAAACCATTTAATCTGATTGCAGTTTTTCCAGGTTTTCCTCGTGTGACTGAGTCCCTTCTGAGGACTCCTTCCTTTGCATATCTGCAGAGGTGTGAGCTGTAGTGATGTCTGTGGATTGTAGCCATTCTCACCTTGTGCACTGCAAGTGAGACACACACGAGCCTGGGTGCTCACAGCTGACTGCTTCTCACATTTTGAGGCAGCACAGTGCAAAATAAACTGTTTCTGCCCCAGGCAGGAATTATGGTTTCTGATTGCAAATGGAGCAGTGTTGAGAGAAAAGTTGTCTTCAGGATGAGCACATCCTGTTCCTGCACATCCAGTCTCACTTGCAGCCTGCTGGTTCGTGGATGTAAGTCTGGGGCTGGGGGTAGCGACGGCTCTGCTGCTCAACTCCAGCCTGCTTGTAAGCCTAACTTGGAGAGAGGACTTATGTTCAGCTTTGGAAGTGCGTATAAATTCCATCTGCTGTCATGAAGCATATAGGAAGCAAATGACAAACACTGCTGCCACCCACCCAACTCTTGCTGGCCTGCATTCAAGCCTTGGAGCACATCTCTGTGCTGTGTTGCTGCATGTGATCCTTCAAGACTGTTTTGCTTTGGTCCAGCAGGTCTACCTCTGTGCATAGATTGGAGACCCTACTTGGCCTAGGAACAAAAAAATAAAAGGAACTCTGGGAGTAACTGTGATATGTTCAGTTACAGCTGGGTTCTGGACCCTATGTGTCCAGATGGAAGGGATGGGGTTCCTCTGGTTGTGCCCTATTCAGGAGCACAGGACTGCCAGGGCTCATCATTGAGCCCACAGCATTGTTCCTCCCTGTGTGAACAAGGGTAATGCTAACTCTCACCCAGCTACAACAGCACAGGCAGATATGGATTTGTGTTGTCTCCTGGTTGCTATTTGCCTCCTCTGTCCCACAGTTGTGCCCGGGACCAGCAGTGTCTCTGACAACAGCATCATAATGAGCTGAATCTCTGAAGCTACAAACTGCTGGATGCCTCTCTGGATATGTAATCCCTGCACTTGGAACCCATGTGAGCCTGTGCAAAGCAAATTACTGCAGACTAAATATATGTTCAGGATGTGTTGAAAGTTGGCAGCATAGCTGCCTGGGGTAGCCAGGGAAGGAGGAGGGAAATGGTCAGCTTTCTCTTTCTGTTGTAGTGGATGATGCTTGGAGTCCTTTAGAAGACTTTAACATGGTTTTGGAAAGGAAGAGCTGGAGGAGATTCAGCCATAAAAAGCTGGATGGAGGCTGAAGAGTGCAACGTGCCTGGGAACTGTGAGACAGGATCAGCAGCCAGCTTTGATCAGGGAAGATGAATTTGAGAGCAGATTCTTTCATAGCAACTCAGAACAGGGATTTGGCACCTCCCGATGAATTGGGGGAGACGGACTTTTGCTGTGACCCATTCCATGATCACAGTTCACTTGTGATCCTTTGTATTGAGTTATGCTGCATGTTGGCAGCAGTTCTTGTCCTTAAAAGAACACAACCAAAATAAAGATCAGTTGCCTTGCCTTTTTAACTGTAACTAATTGCTAATGTTGTTACAGTGGAAAGAATACTTTAAAACTGAGTTGGACCTTTGTATTTTAATTGACTGACTTTTGTGTTTCACCTGGCTTGCTCAGAAATCAGAATTGACTTTGCTTACTTTTTCTGTTCAGAATCACTTTCTGGCTGTTTGCCCAGACCAGAAGAGCCCCAGGCTCTTCAATACTGAATGCAGACTGAAAGTGGGGCCAAACTATTCTCTAAAATGCTCTGCTTTGAATAAAGAGATGGCTGTAATTGACTGAAGTTTTCTTTTACTCTTCCATAAACTGGAAAATGTAACCCCATGTCACTGGAGAATCGTGAATTTTTGTCAGTGGGCAGTTTTGTTAATGGTGAGTCATGATTTAAAAAAAAAAAAGGGGAAATTAAGAATTCTTGTTAGTATTTTGAAAACAAATGCCCATCTGAACATTTTGGTTCTGCAAAGTTGTATATGTGCCTGCCATGCTGGGTCTCAAGGTTGAAGTGGCTTTTCCAGCTGAGCACCCTTCCCATGCACAGTACATTAGAATCACAGAATTAATACAGCTGGGAGAGACCTCTAAGATTACCAAGTCCAACCTCACCCCCCAGCATGCCCACTAAAATGTCCACCTGAGCCACATTTCTTGAACACCTCCAGGGACAGTCACTCCATCACTTCCATGAGCAGCCTGTGCCAATGCCTCAGCACTCAGAAGAAATTTTTCCCCGTGTTCAACCTGAAAAGCATTTCTTTGATGAATCATGCTGGTTGTACTTGTCTTTTTCCTGTTAAATGAAGAGAGAGTGCTTTGGCTCAGAGCTCATTCAGGAAAGAAAGAAGTGTTTGATCATGTTTGTCCTCACCCTGTAGGTAGAGAGGGTATGTCAACAGACCTTATTTTAGGGCTTCAAGGGTAATGTGCAGTAGTCTGAGCAGTGCTCTAGAAACCTACTATGTTCCCTACAAAGATATCTTTGCTTGACTGTGAAGTGCACTTTTGGGCTGTGCTTGCTGGGTGTCCTGGAAAAAGGCCTCTACATCACCCCCACCCACTCAAAGCCATACTGTCCAAAGGCATGGCAACTCCCCTGCTAAACCCTCTACATACAGTAGGCAGTTAATCATGCTTTGCTGAGAGCAGTGAGAACATGGAAGCTTGAGCTGTGTGTGCTCAACAGACAAATCATGGGGATAGTCTTAAAATACCACGCGTCAGATGGTATAAATCTTGCCACGTCCCTAGAGCTGTTCAGGCTTCATCACCTGAGCCTTGAGTTCTGTGTCCACCTGCAAAGTTGCCCAAGATGACCCTACTCTGCCTCTGCTGCCAGCTGACCAAGACCTGTGTTGCAGGAGATCGTGCTGTCTCAATCAATGTGCATGTATGCTGGGTTCTGAGAGCACTGTCACATCTGTGCTGCCAACTCCTCCACATGCCTTTGCAGAGATGCAGCCCTGGGGCACAGAGGATGCTGTGTGCTGATCAGTGGGGTGGATTTGTGCTGTGTTGCAGGCACGTGGCTCAGCATTCTGGCAGCCTGCAGTAGGCTGGGTCAAGTGTGCTGTAGGTGGTGGTAACAGCAGAGATTGCAATGCTCCTTATGTTACAGCTTTTATTAGGCTATCAGCCAATTTATCTATAGCTGAATTTATCTGCCTGCTGGGACACATTGAGCAACTAGTTATAAATGATAGACTTTGCTGATGTTGGCATTTCTTGTGTTGAAATCTTATGCTAGTGCTATTTTGCTCATGTTGATGCATGTTCACGTATGTGGTTTGGTCTCCCTCATATACACAAGTTTAACTTCTGAGGGAGGGACACCTCCTGTGTAAATACACACTGTGTTTCAAATGAATGTGTTTTTACAGGGTTATTTCCCTTTCATAAGCGAACAGGACCGTGCTTGCAGCCATAAATAATTTTAGACCTTACTTTGTTTGCAATCTCACTGTGTAGGATAGAAACAGTAAGCTGATATCATTCAGCATCTCCCAAAAGGCTAAGGGAGCAACAAGAAACTTCCAAAACCTTAAAAAAAAGCCATGATGGTCTTATAAGAACAGAGCAAAAATGCTAAGTAACAGAGTCCCCTTGCTCTTTGTGGTGTAGTAACCTAGATGTTCCATAATGCAATTCCAGCTTCAGCCAGTAGTTTGGGGCATATAACAACTTGCTAACTTATTTTCTGTTTCATCTGGCAGTGATGGATTGAATCAGGAAAAATAAAGGCAGGGGAAAGAGCACTGACATCCCAGCCTCCCTGTGTCCCCTGGGTTTTGTTCCCAAGGGCAAGTGCTGATGAGTGTTCTCCATTTTGTTTCTTCCCTGGTTAAACTGAAATCAAACCAAAGGATGCAGGAGAAAAGGGTTAAAGGAATAGGAGATGGTCTTTGAACTGCCATGTGGCAAGGTAATGAGGTATGAATTATTAAAATGATTTCAATTATAACTGGCAGCTGCACACATTGTTTCTTCCTCTATTTAATAAGGCAGGTTTGCAAGTGCTCGTGGCTTCTTGGAAGAGGCATACCCTTCCAGAAGTGCTGGGCGTATATGTGGTGTAATTTGTCATGTGGCAAGCTGCTTCTGTGGTTAGATAAGAAGTGTCAATGAAATGGGTATGGTTCAGCAGCAAGATAAATTTGCTGCTTGAAAACCTACAGGAATGGATTGCTATCATGTTGCTGAAAGGCCACAGGTATTAGTAGCCTCTAAATCAGCATGGTGAGGCTCTGGTCATACATTATTAATAATAGGAGTTCTGGCACAAATAGAAGAAGCAGTATTTTCACTTTGTGGTTGGGTTGTTGTATGTATTTATTTATTTTGCTTGTGCATAGCTTGCTCAGCACCTGAGCATTGGGTGCACCGAGTTCAGATTTGCAGGCAGCGATGGGGCTGATTTATGCTCAGCCCCTGTGAAGACAGGCACCGCACTGCTGGCTGCCTCTGCCATATTTCCTCATCATCGAAGCGCCTTTAGAATTGGGTGTATTACCGGCAATAGCTCCATCTGGCGACCGCTAAAAACTTTGCACCGAAGCCTGTGTTGTAGATCAGAGAGAACCATCTCAGGTCTGGTGCTTTGGGAGGACCCAGGTGGCCACAGAGCCCGGCCAGCACAGGTCAGGTTGCAGGATTTGCTGCAGCTGGATGAGGAGATGATAAAAGCAGAGTTTGCTGAATGCTTCAGAATGATTCATCTAACAGATCTGAAATTGTGGTCGATACTTGTGGGTTGCAGGGTGGGAGGGCAGGGAAGAACTGAATCCATGAGGGGTTCAGATCACTGAGTAGGTAATGGAATCCTGAAGCTGCACCTCAGTTCCTTCCACTGCTTTTCTCCGTACCCAGTCTGCTCCTCAGAATTCAACTGTACTCTGTCCTGACAGGTGGCTGCTGAAGTTTGTTGCCATATGAATATCTCTCTTGTTACATTCTGTACTTGCTATCTTAATGGAGAAAGAAAAGTGAAAGCAAGAAAGTAACATTTCTAAGTTGACTTTGATACATGCAAATCAGGGATCTGGACCCAGTTAGAATCATAGAATGATTTGAATTGGAAGGGACCCTTAAAAGCCATTTGGTCCAATTCCCTGCAATGAACATATACAGCTCAATCAGGTGCTCAGAGCCTCAGTCAGCCTGACCTTGTGTGTCTCCAGGGATGGGGCGTTATTAGCTCATTTCAGAGACCCCAGTGTCCAGTAGTGGCTATATTAGTGCATTTCCTTCTGGGGAACCTTCTGATCTGCAAAGCAGCCTGGAGAGGGCAAGATGATAATGAAAACCTGAGCAAAACTGAATCCTTTGGGCAGGGAAATGATAGTAGGAGGCAGTGCTGTGCCCACTGCCAAGGCTGGGAGCAGTATGGGGCTGCAGCCAGGCTGAGTTGGCTGGGCACACCATGAATGAGAGCCCTCTGTGGGTCTGGCTGGTGCCATTGTTCACAGTCACAGCAAGCAGCCTCCAGCCTGCTCCGCTCGGAAGTATGAGTTATTAAAATGTAACAACAGCAGGAAGGCTTTTGCACTAGCACTTATACAAAATTCCTTTTATAGTTCCTGCTCTTTTCCCCTCCTTGGAGCAGAGCTGTTTTCCTTAGCCCCTGGGTGAGATGTGGGTTTGCTGGTGCCACGACCCTGCTGGCAGGTGACCATTTATTTCTGCAGCCTGGATGGAAATGGAGGCTGGAGCCCCACAGGGTTCCTGGATGACAACCGACTTTTTCCGACCCGGTTCAGCACAACCTCACTCAGAGCTGATGGAGGCGCAGGGGGAGAGGAGGGAGCGGCATTCCTTGCTGCTACATTCACGTAGTTCCTGGCAGCAGTCAGCTCCGAGCTCCTCCTGAAACCACTCCAGACTCTGAAATCATCTCTATTAGGAAACCATTCATGCTGTAGCTGGATGGAGCCCTAGGTGACTCTTTAAAGCCTGGAATCCAGTGAAATGCTGGCAGTGGTCAGGAGCCTCTACTGCCTGGCTGCAGGGTCAGGGTTTAGGGTCAGGATTGCAGCAAGAGCAGAGCCCTCTGTTGTGCTCAGGCAGTGGTTTCCATGCACATGCCTGTACTTCTTACTAATTAGTACAGAACTGGAAGCGAACTCCAGCTCTGTTTTCTTTGTTGCCCTTAATGCTGGGCTTATTCACTTTATCGCTAGTGTTGCCATACAGCTTTGAAAGATAGGAATTGCCTGCAAATTATAAGCTTCAATGCTACAAAAAATGAAATAAAATAAAAAGCTGGTTTGTAAAGGTTATGATATTTTCTGAAAACATAGAAGATGAAAATAGATACTTAGGCTCCAAGGGGATCTCCTGCAACAGGGCTGGGACTGCCAGTTGTGGGGCTTGGAGGACCTGATACATGATGAGCCTCCTGTACCCATGTTTCTGAGTCCCTTTGAGGAGTATACGTTATCCTAGTCATGCTGTTACCTGCTGAGCAGCAGCAGGCTTGTTTCAGTGCTGTTACCTTTCAGCTTGTCTCTCACTGTGATGATTCACTTTGATTGATCAGCACAGAGCCAGGCATGCAGGCAGCCCTGGCTGCTCCAGCACTGGCACCACTATGCTTTGGGTGAAGCTGATTTTCACCCTTAAAGACACTGAATGCTATAGCTCCTCTGCCTGTTAGATTTGTTTCTGCCACCGTGAATGGGGAAAATCCCTTAGGCCCTTCTGGAGCTTTCCACGGGTCTTTGTACCCTGCTAGTTTAGAAATCTTGGACTGAGCGTGAGCTTAGGACTTGTTCATGTATGACTGGAAATGAGTGAACTGGTTTTGAGAGGTTGGTCTGTCCACTGCCTGGAGTCTTGTGTGGGTATTTGAGTCACTGATTGCAAAATCGGAATTGTCCTTTTGAATACTGAACTAAAAGACATAGATGGAAGATAAAGAGCAATGGAAAAGAAAGCAATGTCAGTGTAAGAACAGAAAAACAACAGGGAAATAGTCCTTAGCAAACATGGAAGAGAAAACACAGAAGTGATAGATAATGCTGGGTGACTATCACAGATAAGCCTGTGCTGGTTCCTAGGAATACTGGGAGTAGTACGTAATATAATAGTCCAGGACTATAACCATAGGTCTGGGCTAAGCAAACTGCTTTCTGTAACTCTTTTCTGCCTCTACTTTCCCACCTGTGAAGTCGGATAATAGTAATTTCCTCCCAGAAGGGCTGCAAACACTAGCTAGAAGTTGCAGCGTGTTATGGCATCAAGGAAACGGTGGCTATTATTAATCACTCCTTATAATTTTTTCAACATTCTGCATAAATAATGTTTGTTTGTTTTGGTTTTTAAAACTTGGAATCAATGCCTGGACTAAATTAGTGTTGGAAGCTGAGAGGTACAAGGAAAGGCATCCAAAATGCTCAGCTTGCTCTGTATGGGACAGAACTGCTGAGGCTGCATCACTTGCAGCTCTCGAGCTTGGTGCCAGCATACAGAATTCCCTCCTTACAGCTTTTCCATGCTGTGTGCCAAGTATCCCGCTCTTCAGTCTGTTATAAATCTTCCCTAATTCTGTAATTGCTTTGGTAGCGATTATAGGCAGGCTCTTGTTGATCCTTCTGTGGTTTTCCTTTATCCACATTTTCTGTGGGCTTTTTATTGTTGTTGATTCTCTTTTCCAGTTCCTTTTCTCCCCTTTTCCAGTTCTAGCAGGCCCCATGGCTCTGGTTAAGCGTTTCCCTCCAAGCAACAGGCAGAGTCCATTTGCATCTGCCTCTCCAGAGCAGGGAAAGGGGTACCTTGTGCCTTTGCAAATATGGAAAACAAATGTGTAAGTTCATGCATTGAAGAATATGCTGTGAATAATACTGGGGGCTGGATTCGAGGATGGATTTGTAAATGATGGCAAGCAGACAATTAAGCACAGCTTTAAGCATAATTATACTGTTCTCTAAATGCCTATGGGTGTCTCTAAGCAAAAGCAGTTATGATAACAGCAAAATGATCGTGCCTGTTTGCTTAGCACATACTTAGGTTGGTTACTGCTCTGAGGACAGGTTGCAGTAGGTGCTGTGTGGTCCCCCTCCCCTGCAGCGGATTTGCTCCATGCTTTGTACCTCCCTGCAGCACAGCAGGAACAGTCAGCCCAACTGTTCACAGCTCAGCACTCTGCCTCCACTCTGCTTCTTCTCCCTCCCCAAGGACATAGGCTCACTTTTGTAAAGTGCACTTGTTCAAACAGAGCTGATAACCCAGCCTGACCCAGTGCAGGCATTGGGCTGAGCCCCTGCCCTTGCACAGAGCCCATGCTTTGACAAAACCCAGTGGCATTCTCACTCGGTGGCAAGCGAGATCCAGATCTCCTGTGGGCACAGCTGATACAAAGCTTAGTTCCTGCTTCATTCCTGTAGTTTCAGCTAGAACACGGACCATAAAATCCATAAAACTGGGTTGTACATTTGTGACAAACGGATTAAGCTTTGGGGGGTTTGAGAGTTTGACTTTGACCTGTGTTTGCTTTTCAGACTTCCAGCTTGTTCCAGAAGTGCTCAGCTGGCATTTCTAAATGCAGCCAAGGGATTTCAAAGATTTTTAGGGGGGATATTTCTGTAGGTCAGCTCGTGAAGTGCTTTCAGGAGCTTTATTTTCAGAGGTGGCTGCTATTCAGAATGCAAAACTCTTATGACCTCTCACTCAGGCTACCAGAAGCTTTTCTTCTACTGTATGTGTTCTGACTTCTGCCCCTTTTTGTCTGTTAATAGACCCTTCAGCTTTAATGTGAGCCTGGAGTGTTCCCTTCCCTACCCATGGGAGGGGCTGTTCTATGAAATAACCATCTGATGTACCTTGTGGTTGAGCAGATGTTATCTTAGTCAAGGCAGAATTTCATTACTAAGTAATTGGATGTTCTTCCTGGTTCCTCATAATTAAGGCAGGAGAAAAGAATAAAACCTGCTGATTTGATATGAGTAATTGCTTCATTAAGTTATTTGCTTCCTCACCATAACCATCAGCCCAAAGAAGAGAGCAGCATGCCCACCGGACCGTATATGACTGTACTGTGACAGTGGGGCTTTGTGCTGTGTTGTCAGATGGAATCACAGGCAAAGGAGTTGGGAAACACCTTGCTAAGTTATTTACCTCTCAGCCCTGTGCATTTAAGACTGCAGAAGGAGTCTGGATATGTCCTAACGGAGTGAATCAGTCCCTAGGAACAGCAGAGAGCTAATGTGTGAGGCTTTAGATAGCACACTTGCCTTGCTTCCTGTGCCTGAGCGCTGTGAATTGATGTTTAGGAGCTGAGTATCTGTGTCCTCTTACTGTGGAGCAGGCAGAAAGGAAGCTGCATTAAATCCAGGTCAAAGTGACTCAGAACTGGAATATGGCAATATCTGAGCTGTGCTCCCCGGCAGTGGCTCATGTCCCTTCTGTTCTTTGTGTTTATTCTCACTAGGCTGGGTTTGCACATATTTGTACACATGTGGACCAATTGGTGAACACTACCTTGTAACGTGGGACAGGTAAATAGGCTTTGTTTGCTGCTTCAGTTACATGGATTCAGCCAACGTATCAGACATAATTTCAAGTAAGAGATTCTCCATCCGTGTGGACCTGAGCTCCTCTCAGGCACATCTTGCTGCCCTATCCCCATTATTCATCACCCCAAATGTACTTCATAACTATTTTCCTTAATTTCTTCATTGCAAGCCTGAAAACCAGGCTTCTGAATGGAGCAGGCACAGGATTTGTGTGTGTCTGTGCTCGAAGCCAGGACTCAGAGGTTCTGTGGATGTGAACTGTGTTGGATTACCCCCAGGTGTGGGAAGGGCAGGCATGGCAGTTCTAGGTCACTGCCCATCACTCTGTGAGACATTCCAAGTGCTGTGCTCTGCAAAACCCGTATTTTCCAGGAACACTATCAGAAACTTTGCTTATGGAGCTGATTTCTATCACCCCCTCAAAGATCAGGGGAGGTGTGCTGTTGAAAGAGACCAACTCGAAGTTCAGAGCTGACAGGCCTCATTTTCCTCCAGCTGCAATGCTAAATAGTAACAAGTCAGCCCTGAGCTGTAACTTTTGCTTAGATAACCTGGATGTTGTGCTGCTGCCTCCCTGTGCTGGGGAGGATGGGATGCTGGCAGAGAGCAGGGTGGAAAACTTTGCATTCTCTCTCCTCGTCATGCAGCCAGAAAAGAGCAATTGGGCAGGAGAATATTGCTGGGAGGATCATATATAAAACAAACAGAGCTGGAGGAGATGTGGGTGGTTTATAGCCCCAGCACCTGAGTTTCCACCTCTAAATCACTCAGATACTCTTCCCCAAAGAGAGGCCTCAGCCCTGCTCTGTGCTCACCGCAGGTCTCTGCAGCATAAATTCTGCCTTCTCATTGCTGATCACCTGGGGAGCTCTGCTCTGCTATAGCAGTGCCTTTTGCCTACCAGCTATGCCTGGGAGCCCCAGGGCAGCACTGAGCAATGCTCAGCCTCCCCACACCCTGGGAAAACTCAGCTTTCCTCCCCTTTTGCAAGATGGGAAACTCGATTGAATGAATCAGTGGGAGAAGAGGCAGTTGCACAGCTCAGCGTACCCTGAAGTCCTACTTCATTCTAGTCCACAGGATTCTATCTTTTTTCCCCCAGGTGCCCACTCTTTCCTTCTTTCTGTGCTCCTGGTTGCACTATGCATTGCTTGGTGCTGCTGTCTCCCCCGGTCTCTCCCTCTCTCTGACCCTTTGCTGAGCTCCTGGCTCACTGCCCCAGCCCCACCGGCTGGAGCTGGTGGTGCTCGGCTCTCGCTCCTCTGCTCGCTGCATGATGTTTAGCTTGGGAGATTGCATATCTGAGTGCAGGACCCCCACGTGCTGGGGAACGTGCTTGCCTGGAGGATGCTACTGGGGGAGAAACAGCACAGTCTGCTCACAGAAAATGCCTTTCGTGCCTGCTGTGAAGCTACAACATGTGTGCTGCAGGCAAAGCCATGAGATGTATCAGCTGGGGAGGGCATCACAGCTGGGGTAGGCTCAGCAGCTGCAGCTTCAGTGCGTGTGGATAGCGCATGTGCATGAAGCAGGGCATTGCCAGGCAGAAGTGAATGAGGCTGCTGCAGCCTCTGACAACCAGCACTGACTGTGCTTGTGCAGGAGTGCCACAGTGGGATGTGTGATGCAGAGGGGGGGTCCCACAGAGGCTGGGGCAGGACAGAGGGTGCAAGTTGACATGTACACCAGCTCAGAGTGGGGTTGTCCTGCAGGGCTGGTGCCGGAGGCTCAGCTGTGCCTGTCTGTGCCGTGGCTGGGCTGAGCCAGCAGCCCGAATCTCTTGCTTTCAGGAACAATAAATTCCCTCACTAATCTTACGAAACAGAAGAAAAGCTCCAAATGCCTTACCTATTTGAAGCCTGTGGGCTCTGCATTGTATTAAACATTAACCTGCCTTTCTGAGCTGAAGTACTGACTCTCTTGGTAATTCTGAGGCCCAGGCAGCCAAAGAAAAGGATCCTTTGTTGGGTGATATTTCAGGAAAAATCCTTTCAGCCATTTTCTGTCTCATCGTGTTTGTTTGGCCCCGCAGCAGAAGGGCCGGCTGCACAAGTTGTGGTTTGTGTTTGTGCAGCCGGGCTGATCAGATGGCTGTGCCCACATTGCAGCTCTGATAGCGCTGCTCAGCAGTAGGCACGCGTGTGTGACCGTGCACTGAGTTGCACATGTGTGCACACATAACTGCGGACTTAATCAGACACACATGTGCATACACCCATATGAGAGAAGAGCAGAAACACCGTCTTTTGACATTTTACAAAAATATATCCCCAGGATTTCAACTGAGCGTCAAAAGTAATTGTGGTCATCAGAGAGATGTGGGCAAGAACAGAGCAACAGGACGAGTGCTGGGAGTGGGTTCTGCTCCTGGCTCTGCACTTGCTTGGTGTGTGAGGCAGGGCAAGCTATTGTGCATTGTTTCTCCTCCATGGATTGTGACTAACAATTTCAGAAGAACTTGTAAGAAGAATCATATATTGTTACTATGGGCTTGGATATATGTTTACTTAAGCAACAAAGCTTTGGTTCAAAAGCTTTCTTGATGACAGAGCGTTTTCTTAAAATCTCCTTGCTGGAGACTATAGTGTTGCAGTGATAAAACAGAGCTGCTGCTGTGAAGCCAGGAGCAGGTGGGTGTTCCTGAGCACTGTCAGTGCAGGCTGGCTGCTCAGCACTGCTTGCACTGGTGATCCCAGCTTGTGTTCAAATATTGCTTGAACTGACCAAGAGATCTTCAATGGGGCATTAAGTGGTTTTTCTCCTACTGCAGAGAAGTCCAAGACCCCAAAAGCAAGCAGAAATCCCTTTGTGCAGAAGTCCTGCCTGAGTCTAGTGAAGTTTCTCGTGTGGATGGGACCTGTGCTCAGCACCTTCATGTGGGTGAATCATCCAGCAGGTGGTGGAAATCTCGGTAGCAATTGCTCAGCTCTTCTGCCTGCATTTCACTGTGCCTTTAGTCACAGCAAGTCTTTGCTTTCTCTTGATGTCTGTGTTCATAATACCCCCAGCTTTATTGCATTTATGTAACTAATTGTCTGAGGGGCATTTCACAGGGGAGTGACCTGGCACATTCCTGCTCTGCTGACAGAGCTGCATGCTGAGTCCCCTCCCCAGTAACAGCCAGGTGACAGGGGTATGCCAGATCCCTTGGGAACTGCTTGTTCCATATGGGGCTCCCACATATCTTTCCACAAGGCATGAGCCGGCACGAGAGTTTCACTCAGCTTGCAGCCTTGAATGGACGCTTTACGACTGGACAGAAAGAGGAAAGAGATGTTTACACTGTCGGGTGCTGCCGGGCCAATAATGCACTTTGAACTAGAATCAGCCAGGCTGCAGAGCGGCACTGATCAGAGCTGTTTTGGCAGCGAAGGGCCGAGTCAAAGCCGTGGGGTGTGCCGGGCTGGAGGCACGAAATTCCCTTTCCTTCCATTGCCGCACTGACTGACAACAGTGGCTTTTCCAAGGCTGGAGGTTGGCAGCAGTAACACACAGCTCCTGTTTGTTTTCCGAGGTGATAACTTGTGGCCACCAGGGAGACCGTGCCCTGCTCTACCCCCGTCCGTGCCAGGAGAGTTGGAACAGCCCAGAACTGTGTGCGAGATTAGGAAAGGTGTGCGCTAATTAATGGGAGTGCTGCGCTGCCCTTCGGCTGCAGCCGCACGTGTGGATGTGGCACTGCGTGTGTCCCCTCCCTGTCCGTGCCCACACCAACACAAGGACTGAGCTGTGACCATACTACGTTCCTATGAGCAGCCCGGAGGGACAGCATGAGGAAATCGACATACTCAGGTGAGCTGTGGCTCTCTCCTCTCGGCTCTCTCATTTTGTGTCTGGACTGGGAAAAGAAAAAGGTTTCAAAACAGAAGTACAACTTGAACCAGCCACTCTCCCTCTGAGTGGTTCTGTAGTGGAGAATGGAACAAGTTTGCTGTGTATAAACAGAACCTGCTGACTGATGGAAAAGGTTTAAAGAGTAGAACAAATCCAGGGTGGCGGCTTGTGCCAGCCTTGATGGCATGCAGCTTGTTTGGAAGACATCTTTGCCAGCACGGGGCAGACTCAGTGCTGAGCTGCAGCTTGGAATTAAAACAGGACGGTGGCACTGCTTGTGGCACTGGCTATCATCAGGGCAAACCCCAATGTAGGAGAGCCGGGGCCCCAAACAATGTGCAGTTCTCTCCCTGCTCCAGCTTTGCAGCCTTGTCCCGCAGGGTGAAGGCTCTGTGCCTTTGGCTTCTGCAGGCTCAGTTAGGCTTCTTCCTCCCTGGCTGCTTGGGAGCAGGTGACCACAGCCGACAGCTTTTCTCTGAGCTTCCTCTTGAAACTTTGCTGGCAGACTGAGAGATGGCTGCTGCTTGATGGTGTGAATCCATGCCCTGTGACAGATCCATCACCCCATGCACTTTGGTGCCCACCAGTGGCTCCTCCAGGTGCAGGATATGGCGGTGCTGTTCAGCTCCAGCTTCCTGCCCGTGGCTGCTCTGTAGATCTGCTTCTGCCCTGGCTTCACTCAGGTGGCTTTGGGGACACAGTCCATGCTGGCCTCTGTCCTGAGTCACGTGTCTGCACAGCCTCTGTGCTGAGAGCCCCTGCAGCCATGCAGCAGCCAGTAGGGCTCAACAGGACCTGGTGGTTTTCTGTGCTCAGAGAATCCCCCTGCGATGCCACCTGGTTGCTGCTAAATGGATCAGGGACATCTCTCTTGTGTATGTTTCTCTTACTACTCTCTTACTCACTGAATAGACTGCCAGGGAGGTTCTGTTAGGGTGTATATGCCCGGAACAATAGAAGACTTAACAACATGTTAACAACAGAGTTCACTGATTACCGTTGGTATTAATGGAATTGCATGTAGGGAAGCCTGTTGCTGGAACCCACATCCTAAAGTGTGTGTTTAGTGGCTAAGAGGCCCTGGAGGGGGATAACTGTGGGTCCTAAGGACCTGAAATGTAGGCTCCCTGCGGAAGAGGCTGTGTGATCCTGAAGCCTTCTGTTTGCTTTGGGCTGACTGCTGGGGTGAAGCTGTGGCCCTGCAAAGCCCCTGATATCAGTGATGCATCTCTGGTCAGTGTTTGCCTCCATGTCGATGCAGTGTTGTAAAATTAAGATCAATCAATATCTGATCAGTACCTTTAATTCAAAAGGGACTGGAGATATATTTTGGAAGCTCTGTGTGGGGTTTTGACTGGTATGTAGCAGCCGCTTATGGAAAAAAGAAGGGAAGAATTGCATCATTGCACTGTGGCCACCACTAATCTTTGGAAAAAGCACATGCAGCCCTTGTGAGTGTTGTGAAGGCTCTGCCTTCAGTAGTGGTGAACTGGACTCTCACCTCTCCTGACTCACAGGGAAGGAAGGCACTGGGTGAGTCATTTACCATTCTGGGAAGACCTTGGAGAACAGCCAGCGGTGTGCTGGGCAGAACCAGCCCTGAGTGTCCTGTATGTCTGATGGGTTCATACATGGGGGATCAGCAGTGGTGACTTCCTTCAGGAAATTTCACTGGAATCCAAACTACTTTTCTAAGAGATGAGTATGAAGTGCTGCTGAGATGCTAGGCTTTCTACTGATAGAGAAATCCTGGAGATGACAGACAAGTAAGTAGTCAGTTAAAGCCTGCACTGCTGACAGCTCTTGACAGGCTGGAAATACAGTGCTTTGCATTTCACCAAAGTTGGGATAATTAGCTGCTTCTAAACCCTTTCTGAGGTTAGGGAGCACTTCTCTCACATCTTCCATATATTCTGATTTAATATAGAATCATAGAATGGTATGGATTGAAAGGGTCCCTTAAAGGCCATCTGGTCCAACCCCCCTGCAATGAGCAGGGACACACACAGCTTGAGCAGAAGCTCTGAGCTCCATCCAGCCTGACCTTGGGTGTCTGCAGAGATGGGGCACCACCACCTCTCTGAGCAAAGTATAGTGGACCAGGTCCCACTGAACCCAACTGGAAGGCTTCACTTCTCAGGGCTGAAGCTCCAGCTCTGCCCTCTGTTAGCACATCACTGTTACCAGGTTGTTCCTCATACCAGTCAAGTTTTCCCTTCTCTGAAGACCTTCAGAGGAAATCATTACCCATCTGCTACAGCTTTTCAGCACATGCCACATAGGTGTGGTTGGGCTGCAGCTTGCCTGCAGATGCTTTACCTGTCACCGGTAAAGGGAGGTTCAGATCTTTGTGGCATAGCTGCAGGCATTGCAGCTCAGCCCAGCAGTGCTGTTTTCCTGGAACTTCCTGGCAGGAGGAGGGCAAAAAGGAGATTTTACACAGCAAGTTAAAACTGAGAAATAACCACCGTTGAAGCCAACTTTTAAATGTTTTCTTCTGGAATGTCTGTTAGTTCAGATCCTTAAGGAGGAGAGTTTCTTCAGAGATATTTTTGTTGTCTTGAAATACCATTTTAAAAGGGTTGTTGGATTCCCCTTTTCCATTTCTCTGGCATTGTTATAGTGCTTAAGAAGAGACAGTCAGGATTCACGACTGTTATAGTTGTTTTCAAGGATGGTGCCAAGGACTGCCTGCAGTTTCAGGTTTGTAAGCTGTTGGCATGCGTTGAAATAGGGATTACACTAATTAGGGCACCACCAGAACCATCACGTGTGGTTGTGTCTCACCTCGCTATAGAATCCTCATGTAGTGCTAAGGCACATATAGAGAAATGACTCCTCATAATGAGCTAAGGTTATAGGGAAGAAACTCAAGAGTACCAGAATGGTGACCTGATCATTGCTTTAGGATTAGGATCTCTTCCAGTCTGGTACCCATTGAGAGAGGCTCCACGTAATTCTGTCAGTGGCTTTTAACCTCACTGTCATAAAAGCTGTGAGGTGTGGCAGTTGATGACACAGTGTTTGCAGAGCCCCATTGTTCTCCCCTGAGCCGGACCTGCTGTCCCCTGAGCTACCTGGCACTCTGTCTGGCTGACCCACGGGGGACGTGCAGGGCTGTTTAAGCAGAGTTCGTTCTTAGCTCACCAGTAAAACATCGGGAGGAAAAAGATAGGGTTTGGATCCAACAAAAGCATTAGTTTAATTAAAACTGTCATTTTTAACAGAAATATGGAATATTTTGTTTTGAGGTATGGAAAAAATAAAAAAGCCATTTCCTTCAGCTTAACTACAGATAGCTCCTGATCCTCAAAACCCGTGCTGCTGGGCCAAGAAGCTATCATTAAAATAAATGATTGTCCCAAGGATTCGCAATCAGCCACAGGAACTGCATCCTCAGGCTGTGCCCATTCAAACTTAGTGTTCAAAACCTGAATTCAGTGCAAGCGTTGCTTCTACCAGTTCAGAGGCTCTCCCTTAGGTTCTGTGAGCTCTGTGTTACTTGATTTTGTGTGGGCATTGTGATACCTTGTATTATTGAAGTAACAGGAAGGAAAATAAGGATTACAGAATGAACTTGTTTATTGATAACCCAAGAATAGCAGGAGGCTGGTGCACAAAGGGCTTTGTACCCTATTTCAGGATGCAGGTTGACTTGCTCAGCTGCATGGATTAGAAGCCAGAAATGTGACCAACATGAAAGCTAGTTGATATCCAACGGCCACAGCCTCCCATCCTTGTGTAAATCCCCAAACAAAAGAGAAAACAGGCACGATCCAGTTTCTGTATGGCAAACACTTGCTTATTGTTTCAGGAACTGCATCACCAATTAGTCCATGCCTCACACTCACATTTTCCAACCAGTAAACAACAGCCCTGGTCCCAGTCATGTTTATACATTATGCCTATTGGATTTCTTCCCCAGGATCTTTCACTTGTTTTTTTTGCCACTTAATCCATCACACCGTACCAATAGCTGCACTGTCCGTGCTGAGTCACTTTGCTGCATGGCAGCCATGTTTCTGATGGCCCCTGGTGACTGATGTAGTACTGTCAGAAAGAAGGTTCTCCAGTGGCAGTGCCATGCTGTGAGGGGGTGACAGGATGGGCAGGACAGGTTGGGTTGGGTGCTGTGCCACTGCCAGATCTGGCTGGCATGTGTGGGCAGTGGTGGAGTGTTGCTTCAGGTAGCAAAACATCCTCATGTTTGATAGGAAATCTTCCTGTGTCCAACTGGAGTAAACAAGGACAAGATGTACAGTGCAGAGTGAGGAAACCTTGTGCTCCCCAACTCCTCATCCACTTCAAGTACAACTTGGATGTTATGTCCTGCTGGCCCTGGGGTCCCAGCTCTGGCTGTGCCACCTCTTTCCCTACAGCTGTGTGCTGAGAGCAGTGGTGCAGTGGGAGGGAGGTAGTGCTGCTCTGTTGAGTCAGCCTATTCCCACATTGCAGTGGCTTTGCAATGACAATGGCTCAAAGCACTCTTTAAAGATGTTATAGAGAGGGAATCAGTGCTGCATGGGGCATCTGGATCCTGTGCAAACCCAAAAGAGATTCCTGGCTTTGTGCTTACAATGCAATTTTCATGATCACATACATGAGATAACCTCTCCTAGAGCTCAGTGGGGTTCCAGGCGTCCGGAGATGCTTCTTGAGCAGAGGACAGCATTGGTGTGTGATGGCACCAGGAGGAGGGGAAGGTGACTTTGTCCATTGGTGGGAAAGTGGCTGAAGGCTGAGCAGAAGGGGCTCGATGGGATGTTCACCCTTGAACACTGATCATTGTGTTACAGTAGTCTGAAGTGTGGCACAAACTGCCTCTGTGACTTGAACTTTTAATTTTGGGGAGGGCGGGTTCAAATCTGATGCCCAGAGCATAAAATCATAGAATCATTAAGGTTGGAAAGACCACTAAGATCATCTAATCCAGCCATCAACCCATCCCCACCACAGCACTAAACCACATCACTCCCACCACCTCTCTGGGCATCCCATGCCAGTACTGCACGCAGCTGTTCCCCGTTTCCCTCAAGCACTGAGCTGCCCTCAGGGCTCCCGGGTGGAAGTTGAGCTGTGGGGCTGTTGCAAGCTGGAACCAGTAGCAAAAGGTGCCTCTTATGTTTTTTCCTTGTCCATGTCAAATAAGTATTATTTACAGGAAACAGTTCATGCAGCTTGGAGATTTGTTTAGGGAAGGAGTTCAGAGGGAGGAGTCAAAAGCATATTGGAAGTAAAAAAGGTCACAGTAATGCTGCAGAAAGTCCATAATTTCCTGGTGTGGGAGTACTGATATTCTGGAGACTGGGGACACAGCAGAACAGATTTGTTCCTCTGGTTCCCAGCAGGAACAAGGTTGATCTCAATGGGTGCTGGAGGCTGCTGTCTCCTCAGCATGCCCAGAGTCACATCCCTTTGCAGGCTGCAGCAGTGATGCCAAAGAAGGCTGAGTGCGTGTGCCTGGGGAGCAAGTGGGAGTCCTATCCTCCTGAGCAGCCCCTGGGTGTGAGTTTGTTTTTGATGTTATCAAGGGAAATGGGGATTGCCTATAGCTGTATATAATGCACAGAATAAACAAAGGAAATGAGTACAAGGTGCCCTCAGCCATTACTGTTGAATGACTCAGTGGCTGAGCTGCAATGCCTGGACACGTACAGATGGAGAAGAATAACAGATCTCAGGGGGTTACAAGTCAGGACAAGGGACCTGTACGTGTTATAGACCATGGGAGGTTGTGGAGATTTAGTTAGGTGGGTTTAATGCTGTTGAAAGTCTGTGAGCTAGCACAGCTGCAGGCTTTGGTTTGCCTGCAGGAGAGGTGCAGATGTGGGCGTGCAGAGCATGTGTGGGCATGCAGAGTGAGTGTCCTACACCAGCACGGCTGTGCAGTGCTGCCCCTAGGCTGCCATGCTCTGGGGCTTTGCTTCCTGATGCTCAGTTTCAGTTTTCCTTCTGTAATGACTTCCCATTTTTTTTTTTTTAATTAAAAGCAACATTTTATATTATTTTCAACTCAAATGAGGATGACATATTACTCACTGCCCTCATACAAGTTCACTTGCAGCTTGGAAATGTGACAGTCCTGAATGGCCATCATCCTTCGCTTTGCTTTGGGGAATCTTTCTCTCCTCACTGATCTTCAGTGCTCTGACAATAAAAGGAGTCACGTGTGGTGCATCGCTTTTATCTAAGCTCAATTGCTAGAAGCACCAGGAAATCCTTGAAACCAGACCTCTCTGTGCTCTTACAGCTCTGTTTGCCACGTGAAGGGGTTTTATCTTTGGCCTCCATGTGTTTAAGAGAGCAAGTTTTATCAAGCTGAGTGTAATACTGTCACGTAAGGTTGAGTTGCGCCCAAGCAGCACCAAGCCCCTGCTGCATTCTGCCCTGGGATTGCAAACACCTATTTTCTGTATTTCTTCCAGTTAATAGCTCGCAACTCTCGGAACTGCTGACTATTGACTGTATAGTTCGGGCTCACGCAGCCTGAAGGGCTGATAATACTGGAGCTAATTGTCCCATCATGCTAATTGTCATTCAGCTACATGTGCATCTGTAAACAATTTCTCAAATTGCTGCACTGACAAGTGAGATGCTTTGGTTGGCAGGTCCCACATCTGAGCAGGGGAAGGTTGCTGGTGCGGTGCGGTTGTAGGGGGATGTCATGGCTTGGGTGGTCTTCCCCTTCCTGCTTGGCAGCTGCAGCACGAGACTGTGATTTATTTCCTGGAGTGGATTTTTGTCAGATAAACTCCTGAACAGTGATGTGAAATAAACTGACAGCTGATTTTTGCAGCTCATGTGGTGAGGGATGAGCTCAGTCATTGTGTGTTCGATGCGTCTGCAAAGGCTCCAACCCTCACCGTGGGCTCCAGCACGTGCCAGCTGCTGTCCTGGATAGCGGCATCAGCCAGTCAGGCTTTGATGTATGTAATGCTTTTGGGGATAAGTAATGTTTTGGGGCAATGTGGGTAGGCAGGGAGAGAGGAGGATGACAGAACTATGCTTTTTTGTTTGGTTTTGTTACATTTATAAGGATAATCATGGGAAAACAAGAGCCCCTGTGCTTTCTTTGTGGTGGAAAAGCAATGGTAAAAAGTTGTTTCATAATCTGTCTGGAGCCTGAATTAATGCTCAGATCTTACTGGGCCTTTTATGCCCTTTGGGCCATGATTATAAACACAGGAGTGCCATGGCCTATGGCAAAGTACGGGTGCTTATTATGACAAGCATGTGTATTAGACTCTTACAAACTGCTCCTATTCGCTGGTGGAAAGTTTGTGGGCTGCTCTTGGCATGGTTTGTAACAGCTATAGCAGCTCTATGAGCTGGGAGGAGAGGAGCTAGAAGGTTGATCTGAGATGTAGCCACAGCCCCAGGAGGAAAACCCAACCTTAGTCCTGGGTGAAAGTGAAGTGTCCTCATTCCCTGCCCTGTGTAAATGTTTGTGTAAAGCCCTTCCATCTGTTGTTTCTGCAGTGTGCTCTCAACGTGCACGGGAGATAGAGGAGATGGGGTCAGGAACTGAACCATGGGTTCTGGGGGCTTCTGGGCCAAACCTGGTCAGCTCTGAGGCAGGAAGAGGAGAAAGCATGACATTCTGTAAGAATGCAGGAGAAAACACTGACAGCAAAGACAGTGTCTTCAGGGAGGCGTTCTGGGATGAATGAGAGTAGCCAAAAGTTGTACTGGGTTGTACTGAGTGGATGCAGGAAGAGTGCTTGGATACATTCTGAGAAGGTTGGATTGACAGCTGGACTTAAGGATCTTAGTGGTGTTTTCCAACCTAAATGATTCTATGATTCTAAGATAGGAGCTATTCAGGTGGCACCTGAGTCGTTTTACAGTTTTTCCTTCTTATTACAGGTATGCTGGTGGGGTAGATTGAGTTCACTGGAGCAGCAAGGTGTTTATTGATTTCTGCTCTTTGAACATACTTCACCGTGGGGTTAAACATCTGCCCAGGAATTCACCTTTCCCACACACAGCAGAGGAGCCATGAGCGGTTTGTAGGGTTGTCCTCAGAGCTTCCCTTGTATGGTCAGAGCACAGATAGAGGACATAGAGCTCTTTGTGCTTGTCAGCCAGACCCCAGCCCCTCTGCATGCTAGCCCTGCTCAGTGGGGAATGCTTGCATATAGGCCCTGTGCTGGCAAAGGCTCTGGAAGCATCATCTGATGGGAGCAATCCAGTGTGTTGGGATTAAATTGAATTCTAATATTGTCTAACATAGTGGCATTTCATCCCAGCATGGGATCATCTTCATCCTTTATGGCACTGTATTTCACATTTCAGATGGTGAATGAATGTTATATCCCTAGGTCAAAACACAGCTGGGACATCAAGCTTTAGATTAAAAACTGCCTTGGCAGAGTCCCACAGAGCATCCTGGAAGCATCCAAGCCCTGATGCCTATAGATTACGGGCAAAATAAGACAACCAAACAAAGCTCTATGTCCTGGAAGCTCTGCTTTTCAAATCATGTAATAATAATCTTTGCAAGATTAAACACTGGTTCAGCTGGTTTTCTGTTTGTTTTTAATTCCACTTCTTATGGAATAAGCTGCTGGTGGCAGATGCCCATTGCCCTGGAGGGTACAGATGGAAACTTGGGGTCTGATTGGTGACGTTACCCCCCAGGCAGGGATGGGGCTGCCCTGGCAGAGGCTGCACTCCCTGGGGCTGGAGCACTGTGGTTGAGCATTGCCTTTTCCCTGCACTGGGGGAGGCATCTCGCAGATTCTGGGTAAGAAATATGATTATACCCGCTCTGTTGCTAAGAAAAATGAGCTGCAGAAAAATAAGTTGTTTCATTAAGTTTGTGGGGTTACATTCTGATCTTCTGCTTCCTGCTTCTTGTCTAATGACTGCGCAGAGAACCCAAGGTGTGCTTATTACTGTAAATGTAAGTCCTCAGTCTTTCATATATCAATTTAAAGCTAGAAAAGGGCTAATATCCCATATTACAGAGGACTGAGGCCAGGAAAATGCAAGGTGGAATTATGTTTTGCCTTAGTTCAAAGAAGTATCTACAAGCAGCTCTGAGCTGGGGGCTGTTGCATAAACCACCCCATCTTCCACAGCGTCTTGGGATGGAGGTGAATCACCCACTGCAGTGCCTCATTCTCCCTGTGAAGGATGTCTGGGGCTCTTACATGTGTTATGTCTAAGTGCTCAGCAGGTGCTGCCTGAGGCTCAGATCCTGGCCTTGAAACCTCTGCTTGTCATGCTAATCCTAGCTGACATCCTTCCCGCATAGGTAATCCCCAGCCCAAATGTGACTATAAACCGTGTGGGAGGTGACAGCTTTGTGTCACCTGGGGCAGCATCCCTCAGGGCTGGGTGCTGGGGCTGCTCCCATGGACCTGGCTGTGATGGAGCTGTTTGGGGAACAGCTGTGTCACATTAAAGATAAGCACCATTACAGAGCCAGTGCCTCAAAAGTGGTCGATATGTTTAGTCTGTACCAATGAACATTATTCTCTGGCTCCAAAACTCTTCACAAAGAGATGCTTTTGCAGAGAGGGATGCCAGCAGGAAGCAGGCTGAGACAACACAGAAATATTTTCCTCCCATGATCTCAGCCCCTGGAGATAAGGGTGGAATTCCAACCCCTGAGCATCCTCCCTTGGCCCCATGTTGGTCCCTCAGCTGTGGCTGGTGGGGAGGTCCTGCCTGGCAGTGAGCAGTGAGCTGGGGCAGCTCTGGGCAGGATGGATGGGGCTGTGCCACACAGCCCCTGCAGAGAGGGGCTCCTGGAGTCAGTCATCTCCACAGATGTCAGGCAAAGGAGAGAAAAATGAAGTCTATTTTCCTGACCCTAAAGGTGAAGGGAGATCAGACTGGATCACTCGTTTCCTTCAGTTTAACCTGTATCTCCTCTCCAACCCTACTCAGTGTCTCAAAGTGCCCGAAAACAATCCAGCCTGATCCACGTCAGGTTACACACCATGTTTTGTGACTCATGGTGCAAGTCCACGTGCCTCACCATGCCTGGAAGGCTCCCTTGTTCTGCTGGGGGGCCTGGCAAGTGCCCAAATAATGATGCTACAGGGTGTGCTTGGGCTGCGATGTTCTGTAGTTGCAGATGGGCTCAGGGAGAAGCCACAGCAACCCAGAGTCCATCTCCATCCTGGGTGTACGCGTATATCTGTGTTACGCAGATAGCAGCAGTTGCATTTTTGGTGAAGGATTTCATAGTGGAGGCTGAAAATTTGTATCTCTGCGGTGAGCGACTCGCGGAAGGAATTTTGGTTTCTGCCCTGACCTCTGCCGCCTGGCTCCGATGCACCGAGCCGGCCCTGCACAATGCTGCCTTTCAGCAAGACCCACAGAATGGGCTTTGTGCCTTTTTGTGTGAGCCCTCTTGTAAGAGAGAAAAGCTTCCTTGGGGGATGCTGGCCTTGAAACGGCTTCCACCTGTGCCAGGAGTGACTTCACTGCCTCTCACCAAGGCTGAGCCACGTTGAGGTGTCAGGTGCTCTACCTTTCCCTATAGAATCCTGCTCCTTGCTGGCAGCTGCAGGAACCCACACAGCCCTGAGCTGCTCCAGAGCTGACTTCAAGGCTGCTCTGTCCTTCCACGAGTCCCTTTGACTTGGAAGAGGAACTGTAAATGCAGCATCAGTGTTTTAGGATGCATTCAGGATAGAGATGGAGTCGCACTACAGTTTGTAAAGGAACTTTTGCAAACTCCAGTGTAAGCTGATCCACGATATTAGGCACTCCAATACTTCCTAAAAATTGGCCAAAGTTCTCTTCTAGTCCAATTTCCCCGCTACAGACACTATTAAATATAATTGTAAGATACAAGGGAAAACATTCAAGGAATGTTACTAGCTTATGAAATTGGATTGCCTTGGCTACTTCTGGATGGATTTTGTAGGGAAAAAAAAACCCTCAATTATATGGATGTAGGGCTCCATGGTAGTCTCAAATTGTAATTTCCCTCTTTCCCAGACATTTAAGGACAGTGGACATTACTTCTGCAGGCTATAGATAGCTGTGCCGTCAAGAATGACTCAAGCATTAAAATGTAAAACCATTATATAATGTATCCTTCCTGCTCCTGTGAGCAGAAGAACATGTTTGACACCTCATTATCCAGGCAGAGAGAAGGATATGCGGAGGAGGAAAGTTACGTGCAGCAAGTCATGGCCCAAGGGTCCCTGGCTCCTCATGGTGCCGGTGCTTCCAGGGGCAACTCCTTGCAAAAGGGAAGGATGTCAGGGTGCAGTGGGGTTGTTGGTAAGGATCATTGGAAGCATATAGATGCTTGATGTTCCAAGCTACAATCTGAGCTTAAACTTCTTACCCAGAGCTGCCTTGGAAGCTGGTTTCTTTTGCCAGGGTGTGGCAGAGGCTGCCCCTCATCTCCTCCAACATTTGTTAATGTTGGGCAATACACAGCTGTGCTCTGGGTGTCCCACTGGCCCAGCAGCCCGGTGGGTCACCTCTGCCCCGTGTTGGCAGCAGCACTTTGGTGAGCCGCCACCTCTTTGTTCTCACCTTTTCTCCTATATGCACTCCCATCACTCTCTGGGAAAAATCAACATTTGCCTTTCAGAGCCTGGCAAACAGAAGGGATCTGTATTGCATCCTGATGGCAGCCCTGGGCTTGCAGGGCTGTGACGATGAATCTAGGGATGCTCGTTGCAGGAGCACCCTGTGAAGCAGAACCTTCTGATTTCCGAGTGTCTAAAATAAGAGAAGGAAAGCAGTGTGCACACTGAAAAATAAAATCTATGTTGCGCTGGGGTTGCAAAGAGGTGGTAAGAAAGGGATTTAAAATCTAAGTGAGGATGATTTCCTTCTCCTCTCCCTCTGAAGTAACATAATGCTGCTTGGTGTGATAAAGTGGAGTGTCAGAGCACAGCAGAGAGCCAGATGCTGGGTTGGGAAGCTTGCACCAGGAGTCCTGCGTGGTCAGAGCCTGTGGGAGCAGGGAGGAGAGCAGCGGGGCGTCTGGGGAGTATTTGTTCCATATGGAAATACCACATTGCAGTTTTAAAATTCCTTTCCCCTCTTTTAAATCTGACAGTGGTTTTCTCTAGCTAATCCATGGCTTTTGCCAGATGAACCTGGGAAGGTTTGGTGCACGCGTGGGTCTGAATGCTGGAAATGCCTGGGGTTTTTGGAACGCAAAGGGAAAGGGCTGAGCAGCGATCGTTTGTTTTATCCTCTGTTTGCATAGTGCTTTGCATGCCATGCCCTATCCCTAGACCATTTAGGTACTTGGGTACTCCTGTGCTATTAACGCTAATCATTAACTAATACATTTTTAGCTTGCAGAAGCTCTGGTGACAGCTGGTTAACGTAGGAGTTTGATTATTTCCTTCTTTCAGCAAAGCCACAGCTTGGATGAGTTGTGGTGCCTTCCCCCTTTCCTGTCTCTGCAGGGATGCTGCAGGTTCTACAGAAATGAGTGGGATCAGATCCAAGCTGCACTTGTGATGGCTTTGCAAGTCCCAAGCCAGCCGTGCAAAACCCACTCACTTAGCAAAAAGACCACGAGGGCACTGTGGTGCTCCTTAGGTCCTGCTGCTCCGCTCTGTTGGGTTTCAGAAGCTTAATGCTGTTTGCATATGAGGATAGTGGTGAAGACAGGTTAAATTTAGAGGAACATCTCTTTGGAAATCTGGTTAACCTCAACAGTGAACTGGAAGTGATTTTAGACTTGTCAGTGGATATAATTGTGGATAAGTGGATATAAGGTTCCTTCCCAGTCAGCATGGCTTCACAAGAGTGCTTTTCTGTTCCTTCCTTCTTCTACAGAAAAGAATTGCATAAACCAGCAAAACGGATGGCACACATAACCGACCCATTCTTGCCTGTCCGTTCCAGTGTGTGGGTTCTTGCATTATAAATATGCATTTGTGCAAATCATCTGATATGTCAGCATGGTGACGTGGCGTCCTTTCCGCTGCCCTGTTGGATTACTGGAACATTCTAGCCAGAAGGACCACAGATGATGACTAACATGCTTTTTTCATAAGAAAAAAACTGCTTGTGCTAATTTTTCTGTGCTTTCATGGTTGTCCAGCATATCTCTCAATGACTATCAGCTGTTTAGGAATTTGTGGGCAACGAAGGATAGGCCATCGCACACAGCGGTGAAATGATCTCGTTATTTCTTTCAACTGAGTGCTCAGAGATGAGATTGCTCCCCTCAGAACAGAGACCTGTGGACCCTGTGCTGTTGGAAGGCTTTTAAGCATTGAGCAACCAAAGCAGCTTGGGTTGTTCCAGTGTTTCAGTCTTGACATGCAGGCTGAATATGTCTGAAAAGCCAACCCTTGGTCGAAGCAAAGTCAGCTGGGCATGATTCAAGATAGGAAGATATGCTGTGGGTTTTGTGGGTCAGTCAAGGTGATTTTAAGCCCTTCTTTTCCAGACTTGATCTCTATGGATGTGTCAATTGATTTCCTGGGAACTACCATGGTTGGAGCTAAAAACTTGAATCCATGCCTGAGTTTGATCAAAGGCTGATGTGCTAACTCCTACTGCATGCAGGACCTTCCCCCCGACCCTTGCTGAGCTCTGTTCAGGCCACTCATTGGCTTGGGGAAACCATTCCGACTTTGGAAAAACTAAGGCTTAATTGCTGCTGCCTCTTATCATTAGAGCAAGATTTTGGAGCATTTTTTAGTGTTAGAATGTATTTGGTTCCTGCTAGGAGTATAATGTTGTGGTAGGAATAGCTGCATCTTGCTAATGTCAATTTTCCTGTGGTTTCCTTGGGGATTATCTGTAATCCTTGGACCAGATTCTCTCTGTGTGTGAATTCACCACTCCACTTGTGTTAATGACGCTGTGCCAATTAGCACTGCTGGCTAGCCTAGCCCAGCTCTGTCCAGCTCCCACGACAGGTTGGTGATGGCGCAGGCTATTTAGCAATGCTCAGCCTTGGTGCATCCAGGTACTGGTAGCTGCGCTGGAGAAGGGTCTGATCCCCTCCCTGTGTGTAACTTTTACCTCTGGATGCAGCTATGCTCCATCCATGTGGAGCCCAAATTGCTGCTGAATACATTTGATTCAGAATGAATCCATGCACAGGGGATGAAGTACGTCTAGCTATGCTCTGCTTCTTTGGAAAGAAGCTCCATTATACAGAAACTAGCAAAGTGTCTTTTATTCTTTGATGTGTGTTTCTGATTAGTGTTGGACATAAGCATGAATTTCATTTATTTATTTATTTATTTTACACACTCCTTTTGAGGTTAATGTTGCAAGTGGATTTCAAGCTAATGGATCTGAGGCTCTAATTGTGTGGCTCACTGGAGCTGGGCTTGAAGCAACAGAGACATTTGGTCTCTGCTAACAGATGTCCTTCCCTCATGGTCCCCAGCTCCTCTGCAGCCTCTCTACCACCTGCTGATCCAGCGACTCCAGGCTGCATGCACTGATTGCAATGCTGACATTGGGCTGTAATGTCTAGCATTGGACTGTGATGTCCAGCACTAGGCCGTGATGTTTCACATTGAGCTGTGATGTCCAACACAGGGCTGTGATGTCCAACGTCGGCACTATCAGTTTGCAGTTTGGTCTCCGGCTCTGACACTGGAGGAGCTGCTGAGGCTGTGGTGTGCATAACTGTCTCTGTTAACAGCTCCCATCCTCTTTGTTGATGAAGTCTTCTCCAGCTGTTATATCTAAAGAGCTTATAGGTCTTGTTTTTGTGGGACAGGAAGGGATACAGCTGCCAGTGAAGACAGTTCTCTTGCTATTGGAATAGTACCTGAGATATAGGTAAAATGAGAGGGAGTTCACACTCTGTATGGTCCAAAACAGATGGTCCTGAGAGTAAACCTGGCACTCTGCTGCCTTTATTCTGGGTGAAGAAGGAACCCATGTGATGTGAGCTCAGACCCACCAGCAAGTGAACAGAACAAGGTCATGCTGGCTGTTTGGGGGAGCTGGGACTGCTTTGGGATGCCTTCTGCTGGTTTTGGCCCATGTCTTTCTAACACAACCCTTGTTTGGTTTGGGTTCATTTATTATATCCTGGGTTACATCCTCCACTGTTTGTCCTTGTCCCATGGTTTCTCTTGATGATGGAAATTAGTCTCTTGTTCTTTGATTTCTATGTGGTATGAGTGTAGAGGCATGGATCACTTACTGTGAGGAGAAAATAAATTTCAGGTGGCCTGTCTTGTTACTATTACATGTACATTTCATTGGGAATAATTGGGAAAGTTAGTTGGAATAGTTGGAAAGTTTGAGATTTACCATGAAAAAGCTCTGATTTATTTTGGAGAATGTACAGCAGCAATACAGTCAATATGTACATCTCCAACACTGCTGACGTCTTCTAAGTGCTGGTCTCGGGTTCAGACAAGTCAACTGGGAAGGTTGCACTGTAGTGTGGACAGTATGCCCAGATACACCAGCTTCAGTCTTCTGATACTGGAATGCTTTACACCCATGGCGTATTAAATCAGCAGCTGCAAGAAGCACAAAGCAGTAGAACACTTAGCTCTGTATTTTCTGGTGGGAGTGATTTAGGGGGCGTGCTGGTGATGGGTTGATGGTTGGTCTAGATGACCTTAATGATTTTCCAACCTTAATGATTCTGATTTTCACATGAGCCTGCCTGAGACCTCGCTTGCACTGACATGGCCTTGATGGAGCAGTTTTGGTTTCAGTAGTTGTGTTGGAGCACCCCATCCAACCCAGTGTGCCTACGGTGCTACTGTGCCCCAAGTGTGCCTGCTGGTCCCAACCTGCAGGTCTGGGGGGGATTAGTCCTTGATGATAAATGTGAAAACCTCCTGCTTCAGCCTCTGAGCCAAGGTGAGGCTGAGCTCTGAGAAAGCAACAGTGCTGTGCTGCTGTCATACATCTGCTGGGCTGAATGAACTGTTCTTGGATGGACCTGTTTTAGCTGTTGGACTCTTCCAGTTTGAAGTCATTCCACTGGAGTGCAGGAAAGCATTCCAAATTTCAACCAAATAAAGCACATTTCATTATGTCTCTTAGTCCAGTGCACTACGTTAAATTTATAGGATGGCCTGAGGGCACTTGAACTGTGTTAAGAGGGAAGGCTCATAGACACCATGTCTGGGGTGGAAAGCATTGATTTTTGTCTCATAGCCCCACATCCCCAAAGTGGGGCTCAGCCTGCTGCTCCCACACTATAAATAGAGATAACCCCAGAATGCTGTTGGTGTGCTGATGCTCCAGTCCTGCCCACATCACTGGCTTCCCGGCAGCCTGCTCAGAGCAGCATATTTTTAGCTATTGCTTTCTTGTTTTTTGACAGAACTTCTCTTCTGTCTTGCTGGCCTGCCAGCATTCCATGTTGCTTATTATTGGCTTTCCAGGGCTGTCTGGATGCTCTGTTGGTGGAGGGGCCACAGGGCATCGTGGTCTGGGGCTGCATGGTGCCACTTCCTCCTTCCAGATCTGTTGTTGAGGTGTTGGATAGGCTGGATGCTGCTTTGCTCCCCTTCCATTGGAAAGGTATTATTATGCATTATTATGCATTATTAATACTGTGTGATGCAAGGGTTGGAGCAACAGCTGTCGGAAAAACCTCCTTCTAATCCCACCTCCAATACAGATTAGTTTATCTTGCCCACCTTTTTGCTTACGTATTTAACAGACTGCAGATAGCATTGGCAGCGTATTGACAGGCCTATGAGAAGTGTTTGCCCAGAGGTATTGCTCAGTGCATGGGTGCTGCAGTGGTGCCGCTCGGACGCTCCAACCCATGTGTGTGTTTTTCCACTGCTGAAGGGAATGAAGCCCATTTCCTATGTGAGATCCTGTCCAAGCTTGTAAGCTCCTCGCTCCGCTTCCATCCTGCTTTGCCGCAGACTGCATAAAGCCTTTGAACATGAAAGGATGTATTTTACCAGCTAGGCATGGCTGCATATCTGCCTTCCTCAGTGGGTCACCAGTCAGGGATGTTTTTCTCTGGGTTTTAAGCAATTTCTAAGGCTGGATTTCAGTGCAGCATCTTGCATGTGTATGCATAGGGCAGAGGTGTTGCCTCTCTATGCCAGCACTTGAGTGCTCCATGCCTGGAGAAGGGGCACTCAGAGCTCTGCTAAGCACGGGAATTGTGCCTTTTCCTTCTTTACCAGAGCAGCAATAGGCATTTGAAGGTGGAATAATTAAGGAAAAATCAGGGACTGTGGTGCAAAGTAGAAATATGGCGCTGGTTAAAAGTTTTAATTCTGATTGTAGCTCATGAGCCCTTGTCTGTGTGTCAGTAATGGGCAGTGTGGGCTGAGCGATGTGCAGAGCAGCACAGCACCCAGGGCTGCCCTGTGCCACTGCAGCTCCCCAGGAGCAGCCCTGCGGTTCAGCCACATGGCTTCACAGGCACAGAGGCTTTTTATATTAAAAGAGGAAAGGCAGAGAGAAAATACACACACATATGCATACACATAAGCAGAAGTTTCTGAGCGTGAGGCGTTTTTTCCATGTCGAGTTGCCAGGCAGTGCTTTTCCCTTCCCTCCCTCCATCCCAGGCTCACTGCTATGGATGTTTTCCTGCCTTTTGTACTTTTTTTCCTTCTTTTGTGTATGATGCAAACTCCTGCAGCTGACAAGGTTTGTAAGGTTGAGGCTATGTTACATGCTGCAACAGGAGGATGCTTTGCAGCTTATTTTAATGCTATTTCAATCCTTCTTGTCCAACAGACTGGTGAGAAGATACTTGTTTAAAGTCTATCACTCGCAATTAAATAACACCATCACCCAAAAGATTTTGGAGACTTTTAGCAATTTGCAGAGTGGAAACTCCTATTAAAAACATTGGTGTGACCTGGCAGAGTTAGGGCAGAGCTAGGAGCCCCCATGGCTGCTGCATTCTGGTGGCTACCAGCTCACATCCATGTGCTGAGATGATGGAAGGATCCTGGAGCCCCTTCCCCTCCTGCAGAACCCCCAGAGGGAAATCTCTGCTTGGAGAAATTATAGTGTTTGGGGTCATTCCAGAACACAGCATCCCACACTGAGGGCTCAGTGCATGTATTCCTTTCCTGCCCACTTTTGTTGTGCTTAAGAAAGAGAAACTGAGGCACATGCCATGTTCACATGCGTCCCTTGGCTCATGCAAACCTTCTTCTTGCTGTAGGGATCACCCGGACCTCCAGTGGGAGACTGCGCAGGCTCAGCGACCAGACCAGCCCCAGTGAGTTGCATGGCTCTTTCTTTCTGAAACTTCCTCATCCAATAAAATACAAAACCAATCAGCAACAAATGCAACCAACCAACCAGTTAACAACAAATGGGTTGGGAGAATGGAAGGAGTAACTTCTGGAAAATGCAGCTCCTGCCTCCTATTCACTGAAGGCTGCTGATAAATGCAGAGTTCTCTGTGCAGTAGCAGCAGAGCAGCATTTATATAAAAGAGAGCAGTATATATAAAATAACCGTGAAAAGAGAGAGCAGTGTAAAATAAAAGATTAATTACTTACTGAATAATGGATCCAGAGAGAATAATTAGAAAAGCCCATCTCAATTCCAGGGGTCTGACAGCAGGTAACAGAAAGCAGGAATGGCCTGAGGTTGAAATACAGCTTTAGTAATTAGCGTCTAGTTCTTACTCTCTTTAGCTATTATTTTTTATTGGATGTGGAGATTTATGGATTATACGTGCTTATGACTAAATTTACACTCCTAATTGCAGCGTAATGTTTCTGAAGCTGCTTCTGATTCAGAAGGAAGCAGGTGGGAGGGGTTCCTTCTGGAAGGTGTTTGCAGCCTCTGGGAACGTAGCAGAGCAGCCGCAGTGCTTGGGAACACCTGAGTCCATCGGCTCTGCAGTTTTCGTGCTGGTTGGGCTGCACAGAATTCTTAGAATCATTAAGGTTGGAAAAGACCTTTCAGCTCACCAACTGTGGCCATCAGCCTACCCCCACCATGCCCACTGACCACATCCCTCAGTGCCACGTCTCCATGGTTCTTGGACACCCCTAGGGACGGTGACTCCACCACGCCCCTGGGCAGTGTGTGCTGATGCCTCACCACTCGTTTCAGGAAGAAATTGTTCCTAATATCCAACCTGAGGTACAACCTCCCCTCTGGCATCACCCCATCATTTTCACTGGGGTGCTGCTGCTCACCTCTGCTTGAAGAGAACCCTGCTTGCCTGCTCCATGCCCAGCACTGCCCACATTGAGGTCAGGGCTTCCATCCGCTCCCATTCCCTCTGTCTCTGTCACTAACAGTTGCTCCCTGTGGGCTTTGTTTGCTGTTTCAATTCATCTTCTCAGCCCTCATATCCTGTCTCAGCTCCCAGATGGATCTATCCAAACAGTTGTTGTCAGCTTTTTCCTTTGAGCTGGGGGGAGGAGAAAGCCACCCTCAGAAGCCTTCCTGGAGTACTGACCTCAACATTCTGCTGTATCGGGGCATGAGCACATGTGGGATGGGGATTAGTCACAGGCATCTGGTTTAGGGTGCACTTAAGGGCTTTGGAAGGTATGACAGCATCTGGCTGGCCTTCATCAGAAGTAGGGACAGACCCAGAGGTATTGCAGGTATGGTACAGACATGGTGACAGGGAGCATGGCACACTGTGATGTGGCCCTCGCAGCTCTGGAGCCCCACAGTTGCAGAGCACTGAGATGCTGTGATGTATCAGTGGATGTAAATGTGGTCTGATCGGGATTATGGCCACAAACTGACATTGGATAGCTGGAAAAATGCACTGTGTAATAAATCAGCGCGGAGTCAGTATTGGTCTGGGTGCTGATGGCAGCAGGAGCAGGAAGCTGAGCTGCAGTGCAAGTGATAAAAGCTACTTTGAAACGTGGCCACTAGTACAGAAGCTGCAAGTTTTGAACTAAACTGCATGCTTATCTTCTGTGTGAGCAACAACAACACTGCAGTTGTAGCCCTCACATCGCATGTTTTCCTATACATATGTCCAAGGACAGAAAGGGGATTTGGTACAGCTCCAAAGGTAACTGGAGTGTGGAGAACCTAAATTAGAAGACACAGCACATTTGTTCAATCTTGTTTCCTTTAGAGTCTAATTATATACTTTTCCACTTTTTTTGGTGAGAGATCTTTTAAATATTTTTTTTTTTTTAGTTAAAATCAAATGAGCAACTCAGTGCTCCATTTTACATTGCAGTAAATATTTATGACTCTATATAACTGCAACTCAATTTCCCCTTGTTTCAGATCCAAATTTTCCCCTCTGCACATCTGGCCCTGTACCCAGAAGCTTTTATTCCTATGCAAGATAAATTGGGACTGGGATGACTGAGCAGTGGCTGTAAATGAAGCGTCACAGAAGGGGGTTGTTTTGGGCTCTTTGCCACCCTAAACAAAGAAAGGGATGACATGCATTTCCATAGCCACTGGCTCTTGGGATTCAGATAGCTGCAAAGTCATCCACAGACCATGCATACCCCTGGGACACTCAGTGACATTGGGACCCCAAATCTGGTATTGGCTTCTTTTTGGGAACCTTATTTCATGATTCCTCTTGGTTTTTCTTGTAACTTTGGAGGCAGTTGTGTGGCTTGGCACGCAGCTCAGGGAGCAGCAATTCTAAGAGTTTAGAGCTTCAGTCTTTGTTTCGTGCAGGACATGTATGTTGTCCTGGGTAAGCCATTGTGGTGGGACACATCTGGGCTTCTTGGTGGTCAGTGGGGAGAGCCGGTGGCTATCAGAGCGTCTGAGAGCACCTATTTTAGGATAGGAAACAGGCTTCTTGAAGGAACCCATGTCCCCATGGGATTACAGGGAACTATAATTTCTTTGGGGTGGTCTGGCTGTGGGACTGCAGCTCCCTGTGGGGAGCAGCACTGTCCTGGGGTGCAGCCTTCAGCCAGACCTGGGCTGGGAAAGTGATCGGGTTTGGCACTGTCACCCCCCAATTGAGACATGAGAGCCTGCCGATGAGGCTGAGTTTTGTGAGTGGTTTGGAGGCTCTGTTCCATGTGCAATTGGAAACAGGCAGAGAGAGGGAATTGGGAAGCCCTTTATGAAGGGCTCTGTCAGAGTGCAGTGTTGGCCTCTAAAATGTTGCCGTCATCTGATTTTTGGTAGCTTAGGGTAATATTTCTGCAAGGATAAGAACTGTGTGTTAGGGAAGTTACTCCCACTTCATTTTCCTATAGCTGTACGTGATGGCTTTGAAAGAGAGAAATATTTGCTGACATTTGCCATCCGGAGCAGAGCTGTGTTCCCAAGTAGCAGAGAACAGCCCCAGTGCAGCTGGAGTGGAAGGTATCAGCATCAGGTTCCTCCTGGCTGCCAGCTGCATTGCGGACTTTGATTTTCTTCCAGGCTGCAATTTGGGTTTTGCTATGAGGAAGGAACTCCCCATTGTAGAGGCAATATAGGAGGGTCCAAAGAAAGGTATATTTATTGGTTTAACTGAACCAGCACATCCCTCCTGTGCAGGTAGATGTAGGAGGGAGTGGGATACCATCTTGCTGCTCTTGCACTGCTGCTATTTCAGGTCAGGTGCTTTGTTCGTGAGAAACACCAAATGGAGAGGAGGGAGACAGGTGCCTCTGCTTTCCTGTTTCAGCCTTTGTCTTGCTGCTGGGCTATGTGGAGCAGGGCAGGGGCAGGCTGCCAGGGCAGCTGCAGCCGCGCTCCCATCCCGGGCAGGCGGTGCAGCCCTGTCCTGCAGCGTCAGCAGCTGGCTGGGAGTCAACCACAGCTTGTCTCGGGGCTTTTTGGAAGCATAATTTAGAGAGGCATAAATCTCAAGGCCAGCTATCTGGGTTACATTATAAAGGGGCACTCATTGATGTCATGAAACCCATCATCGAAGCGGTTGGTTTAATGTTGTTTAAATACTTCTGTTGGGACACCCTCCAGGCCTTATAGCTGTATCAGGCTGCTTGGATTTTGGGTCATCTTGAGCCCCTTGTCCACCCTTTAAGTGGTGCCAAGCTCTAGCACAGCTCTAACTTCAGGGCTGTGTAATTAAACAGGCACTTGCTGAAGGGCTCCATGGCTGATGACGCACTCATCTCCTTGTGAAAAATGCTTCAGCAGTGCCAGAAAAGAGCCATGCTTCCTTCATTATCAGCCAGCCAGGGGCAGTGTCTCTGTGTGACTCCTTATCAGAGCTGTTGCACAGATACTTCTTATTTCTTCTCATTTTGCTTTTCCCTGCTTAAGTCTGGTGGTTTCCCTTGGACAGGAATTGACATTCCCATTTCACAGAGGGAGACAGAGCAGCAGAGATCCTGTAAGCAGCACTGTTTGCATTGCCCATGAGACTGGGAGTCCTTCTGGGGCACTGAAATGAGAAGCTGCGTGTCCTGGTGGGGGGCTGTGGGCACTAGATTTAATTGGGCATCTCAAATTAGTGAACCCTGATGAAGTCAGATGTTGCAGTGAGGATCTTAAAATGCTTGTAATGAGTTTAAGGTAGATATGGCAATAGGTTCTACTGTTTCCATCTCTTGGTTTAGTCCCTTGGCCTGGGGACAATCTCTCTGTGCTCATTGTCCAAGAGAGCAGCTTTAGAAGGTGAACCAAAATAGTGGCAATAAAAGAAATACCAAAAGCCAGGGGCTCCCTAGCCAAGCGTGCATGATTACAGTTATGTAAGCTAATTCAGAGTGCTATAAAAACCATTAGGTCTCCTGAGTTGTTTTTCCCCAGGGAAATACTGCCAGAACTGACAAATCCCTCCTGCAGCTCAGGCATGGGCACAGCACAGCCCTCTGTGTGCAGCCATGGTACCCCATCCCTGGAGGTGTCCAAGGCCAGGTTGGAATGGGGCCCTGGGCAACCTGACCTGGTGCCTGATCAAGTGCCTTGCAGCCCTGCCTATGGCAGGGGGTTGGAACTAGATGGTCTTTGAGGTCTCTTCCAGTCTGAGCTATTCTGTGATTTTATGATACCTGAGCAAGTCGAGCTGAGAGCTCCTGCACTGGGCTTCATCCAGACCTTCAGCTTATCCCAGCCTTGCTGAATCCTGCCTTGGTTTCCCACTGGCATGTGAGGACCAAGCTGTGACCAAGCAGCGTGCTGCTGTGAGCTAGGGGAACACACGTCTCTGTGCTGTGATATTTTCAACACAGGCTGCGCCTTTCACCTTGGTACATCTGCAGAAGGGTTAACCCAGGACTTGTGGCTGCAGCCTAGTTGTGTTGGACGTGTCCCTACATGAGGTCATACACATTTCTTCAGGCAGTCTCTGTTCCCCTTTGTTCCCTGCCCCACACTGGGCACACCAGCTGTGCAGCTCTCTGTGCCAGTGAGTGTCCCCATGCACACACACTGCTCATTTCCTCAGGCTCCTGACAAGCCTGGTGACATGTGTCCTCTCCGTCCTCCTCATCCTGAGCAAGCAGAAAAGGGTGAAGCCAGGTCAGCCTGGAGAATCCCTCCTGGAGCAGTGCAGCTCCATGAATTTGTCTTTGCAGGAAAGCCAAACCCTAGGCAGCAAGAAGGTAAAGTGGGAAAGCTGCTCTGGGCTCAGGTGCTTGGATTGCTGCACAGACACACGTCCTGTGCTTGCATAATGCAGACACGTGGAGCTGCCTGGGGTGGTCCTGTGGGGATGCCACGTGCTTCAAGTGGAGATGTGCATTAGTTAGGATGCAAGTGGGAGTGCAGGCTGTTGTGTGCAAGCTGAGAGTTAAGGCATAGTGATTCCTTATTTACTGGAACTGAAGGAGGACTGGTGTGCCTTGGCGTGGTTGGGGTGTGCTAACTCCTGCAGTGCTGGCTACCTACGTTGCTGTGTGTGGTCACATTCCTCTCCATCGGATATGTGCGTCTCCTCATGGTGTTTTTCTTCCTTATCTTTTTTGTTGTTGAAACGTCAATTTGCAAATTGCCCCTGGGCATGTTGGCAGAGCTCGTGGCTGCTCCACTTTCCCTCTTCCCCTCCATCGTGGTGTCCCTCATCACGTGGGCAGAGGCGAATTCCCCAGCCCTGCCTGCACACCACAGGCGTGCTGTGAGCCTCCTCAGCCACACATCCGGTGGTGTCTGGCATTTCCCAAAACCCCTAATTGTGCCTTGGGCAGAGAGCACCAATTTGCTCCTTGCTATATTTATCCCGTTTGCAGGACAGGAGTCACAGCCCTTCTCTGGGTTGCAGCAACCTCCGCTATCCATACAAGCTTGGAGATGAAAGTATGGAGCACAGAGAGCCAACCGTACCCTGGGCTGCACCCAAAGCAGTGTGCTCAGCAGGTCAGGGAGGAGATCTGCACCTCTGCTCTGTGCTGTGAGACCTCACCTGGAGCACTGCATCCAGATGTGGAGTCCTCAGCACAGAAGAGACTGTTAGAGTGCATCATGGAGGGCTCCAGAAATGCTCCCAGGGATGGAACAGCCCTATGAGGACAGGCTGAGGGCTGTGCAGCCTGGAGAAGGGAGAGCTGAGAGCGGTCTTCAGTATCTCAAGGGGAGCTGTAAGGGAGAAGGGGATAGACTTTAGTAGAATCTGCGTGATAGGACAAGGGGAAATGACTGCAAACTGAAAGAGGGCAGATTTAGACTCGATGTACAGAAGAAGTTTTTACACCACAGGCAGTGAGGCAGTGGCACAGGTTGCCCAGAGAGGCGGTGATGCCCCATCCCTGCAGACAGCTGAGCTCAGGCTGGATGGGGCACTGAGCACTGCTGGAGCTGTGGGTGTCCCTACTCAGTGCAGGGGGAGAAACCAGATGGCCTTTAAGGATCCCTTCCAACTCCAACCATTCTATGGTTATGAAGCATGGGTGCTTTCTGGGGCTGGACCAATGGCAACAAGCAGTCCAGGCAGGTCGGCATCTGTTGAGGATCCTGGAAGAGTTAACGTGCATCAGGAGGGAGCGAGCAGTCCTCCTGCCTCGCCTCGCCTTTCACTCTGCACTGCCAGCTGCTATTAATACTTCAGCACATGAGTGTTAAAGCACAAGCAGAGAGCCCAGGGAGGATATGCTCGGGATTTCCGGCAGTTTGAAGCTTTCAGGCAGAGAGGTTGAGAGCCAACACAGAGGAGAAGCCAGAGCAGAGGCTCTTCTTAAAGATACACTCCTCCCTAATATGCATGGGATGGGGCAAGATGTGTGCACTGTTTGAGCTCAGACCTGTGTTTCCTCATCGCTGAATGGAATCTAAGTGGTGAGGAGCCTCTCGCACCACGTTTCCCTGCCCCTCCAGGCCCTGCAGCTCTCTGGCACCACTGTCAGTGCACTTTGAGGCTCTGCTCCCTGCACCGACTTGCAGCACTAGGCCTTCCCAGCTCACTCAGCAGGAGGGCTGGGTTACACATTGCTGCCTGGCTGGTGCCAGAGCCTGCAGCTCCTACTAGATCCAAGCTGCACGCTGTGGAGCAGCATGGCTGCACCTTTAAAGGGAATCTGCAAAATTCACTTGAGGACTTGAGTCTGGAAGAGAGCATCCACCCTGAGGTTTTATGAGATTAAAGTTGAGGTTCATTAATCATCATTGGTATTCACTTCACTGGGTGTCTCGTGCCAATCTGCAGGAACGATCCCTTCACTCTGCCGCTCCTGATCACCTGGTTCTTGATGGGTTAAAATCCCCAGGCTGAGGCATGTGTGCTGCCCATCCCTTCTTCCTTTCCATTCACCTTCTTCCTTTCTTGGTACTTCCTGAGTTTTTCCCTTCCTCAGCAGCATCAGCCTGCTTATGGCATAAGGCACACAGCCATGAGGGCTGTGGATAGTGGTGATTGCAGAGGTCTGGGTTTTGTGCTGCACCGGGTCAGCGGCTCCCCTGGGCTCCTGCTTTGTGTTGGGCACCTTCGCAGTCTTGGGCAGGAAGCGTGGTTTTGGGCTGTGCATGGGAAAGTTTTGCTCATTGTCCCCTCTTTAGTGCCTTAGGCACTGGTAGCAGGAACATGCAAAGCATTAATGGGGAAAGAGCAGGAATTTGGGAAGGAATCTAAGCCTCCCTGCCTAGCAAATAACTCAAGCTCTGACCGCTGGGGATTAGAACTTTCCTAAGGCATGGAGCATCCCGGAGCTGCCTCCACTTCAGCTTTTTCTATCTGTAGGGTTGCTGCTGGTTTGACTGTGCTGCTTGCCAGATGCCATGCAGCATGTGCTTTGTTCCTCCCTCTGTTGACAATGATGCTCCATCAGCTGCTCCATGGGGAAACACGCATGATTGCTGGGATTTCTCACGTTGCCGCTGGAAAGCAGTGCAGAATAGGTGCAGGCTTTGAGCTCCAATGTCCTAACAAGGGACTGAGGGCTGCAGCTGGCTTGTCTGCTGGCCCTGGGGACAGAGGCTGTGCCCTTGCATCTGGCTGAGTGACTCAGGCTGCAGGATGTCAATAGGCACTTGCGGTGGGTGGCACGGGGAGGTGGCTGTGGGCAGTCAGCTCCACCGCTCAGTGCTCCCCATCTGCTACAGCAGTTCTGTGTTGCGCTTAGGGGGACATCTGCTGCGTCCCTGCATTCTGGGGGCATGGAGGGGCAGTGGTGACCCCCAAGGTTAGTGGGGGGGAGGGTATCCCCGCCGCGTTCCCAAAGGCTGGAGACAGGGAGAACAGGGCAGCCCCATGTTGCAGCCACAGTCCTGCTGCCTGCCCTGGCCGATGGCCAAGTGGAAGTTTCCGCAAGGCCGGCCCATCGCATCCCTCCGTCGAAGCTGTGCAGAGGGGACTGCCAAGGCAGAGCAGGGAATCCTCGCCAGGAGCAGGCGTGAAGCTCTCCGGCGGCTGCAGGGGAGGGTCAACATGTGCAGAGAGCAGCAGCCCGCGGTGCTGCGCCGGGAGTGAAGTCAGCCTTCATCAGCCGAATAGTTTATGCATGAATCGAAACTTCAGACCTGGCTGGGTGGAGGGAACGCGCAGGAGCTTTGCTCTTCGCAAACGCTCTCGCCAAGGAAGGAGGAGGGGATAGAGGAAATAGCAGCAAAATCAGGCTGGGGAAGCGGGGAGAGGTTGGAGACGCTGGATGAGTTGTTGGCGCTGTTATTGCGAGGAGCCAAGTTCCCTAAGCATCTCCTGGTGGATATTAACAGAGAGCTGCGGTGATCAGAGTGCTCCCCCGGACACTCACGAGCTGTGGCTTTAAGACTGTTTCACAGAGGACTTGGGATTTCCATTCTTCCTGTGCCTGGCGGAGTATTTCGGGGAGTTCCAGGATTTTGGGGTCATGCACCCCCTTTTTCCTCCTTCTTCCTCCTTTCTCTTCCTCCCTTCCTCTTTCTTTTCATTTCAAAGAGACAAAGCTACTTCAGTTTGGAGCACAAACATATGATCAGCACATGGAAATGTGGTAATTTGGATGCATTCATGATTGCAACAGATTGAAGAAATTAGACCAGACAAAGAGCTTTTTTTGGAGGAGGAGGAGGCAAGGCAAGGAGGGAGGGAGAGTGGGTGAAAGAAGGGGACGCCACCGAAAAAAGGGACGGCCGTGACACGCGGATGCTAAATATATCCCGTAGTAATGGAGAGGGACCGGATTTCAGGTAGGCTATCGATCTTTAATACGTTCTCTTCTGCCTCTGCCCTCCTACCTTTCCAGCAGCTTCTGCACTTTAGGAGGAGCAGCAGCCCCGCTCCGGCGCCTTTTCAGCACGTTCCATTATTTATTTAATTTTTTGCAACATTTCCTTTTTGCCTTTCTTTTTTTTTTTTTTTTTTTTTTTTTCTTCTTCCCCCTTTTCCCTTCCTCCTGAGCCCTCCAGACAGAAGGTGGTTCCAGCAGAAACCAGGGGGGGAGCGAGTGGGGGAAAAAAGAAACTGCTCTCTGAGTCTGGATCTCATTTGAGTTTCTCTCTTCCCCCCCCTCTGTTCCCATGTGCCGCGCGGCGCGGGGGGATGAATGCTGAGCCTGTTAGCTCCGAGCTGCCAGTCGGGAAGAGGGAGGAAAAGCGCCGAGCTCTTGGCATGGAGACGCATTTCTGCCCTGAAGGTTGGCTCCTGAGTGCGTGTGTGTGGCTGTGTGCTGTGGTTGAGCTCTCTGCCTGCCCTGTGCTGCCGCCTGCCCGGCTGGGATGGATGTGGCCCCAGCTGCTGCCAGGCATCCTGCTGCTGATGCTGCTGCTCACCTGGTGGAGCCCGGGGCGCTGGGGTGGGCATGGATGGAGGGAACTGAAAGAGGAGTGAGTCACTCCTGTGCAAATCCTGGTGCATGTCTGAGCGCTTCCCAAATGCACTCCTGGGTGCATCAGCGTCTCAGCAAGCTGCTTCTGCAGCATGAGCAGGGTGGCCACGACCGTAACCTTTTCCTCCTAGCAGCAGGGAGATGGGGCAGGCCTCACTGCAAGGCTCCGTGCATGGGACCAAGGAGGGAAGGCGAGGGGTAGAGGTTGGTGCTGGGAGCCCCAGCGGGATGTCACCATGGGTGTCCATGCTCCGTGCACAGCTGGTGGGCACCAGCCTGCTGCTGGGCGTTCCCAGCCAGTTGCCGGGCATCGCTGCTAAAGGGAAACCACAGAGATGGGAGGAAACGCTCATCCAGGGTGGAGTGAAACTGCGGCCAGAGAAAGCTGCTGCCCTGGCCAACCCCAGGCAGAGCTGCAGGGCCCTATTATGGGTATATGTGGAGGGTCCCAGGAAGGGTGCTTACCTGCAGGAGCACCTACTGCTCCTCAGCACTTCTGCATAGTGTGGGTGATGCCTCCTTGTCCCTCATCTCTCTCGTTCACGCTTTCTCCTCTGGTTTGAGCCACTTCAAAGCATTCCTGAGAGCTGCTCCTGGGGCAGAGGCAGTGCTGCAGGCTGGGAAGCCCTCTGCTGCTGTGTGCAGGGATGTGGGGGGTTGGGGGGCAGCAGGGTGGGTTTGGTCCCATTGCAGTTTGGCCTCACGCACCTCCTGCTGTGTTCTCCCTGCAGCCCTGGTTCCCCTGTGGAGGCTTTACAGAAAGACTGATCACTGAGGTGGTGGTGTGATCTGGGGTTCTTTGTTCCAGAGGAGTGGGTCTCTCCCAGCCTTCAGCTGCTGCACACAGCATGAACCCTTGTGCCTGGGCTGGCTGTCACTGCTCCCAGGAGTGCAGCAGCAGAGGGTAGGAAGACTTAAGGTGAGCGTGTCTGTGCAAAGATGCTTATGCTCATCCCTGGGGTCACGAGTGATGTTTGCAAATTGCCTGCATCCAAGCACATACATGTTTCTCTGTCCCTTGCTGGAAACAGCTTTTCTGTGAGTGGTGCAGGTGTGGCACCACCAGGGCTGCAGGCAGGCTCAGGGGCAGGTGTGTGACCAGCCCTTACGCTAAGGCACTGTGCCCATAGGGCTTGGCACAGGATGGGCACATGGCTGCCGTGCCCTGCAGGATGGGAGAGCTGTGCCAGCTGTCTCAGCACCATTCCTGATGTGTGGCTCAGCATGAAATACAGGATAGGGGGATGGGGGAAGAAGGGCTGTTCCTGTCTGTCCTGATCTGGAGGGGCTGAAGGAGACGTGTGGAGGAAGATTCTCATCATGGCAGCAGCAGAGGGGCTGCAGAGAATGTGAAATCCATGCATGGGGGCACAGGAAATCAGCTTTAGTGAGGTTCTTTGTGCAAAATGTGCACTGTCACTATAGAGAAGAGGAACAGGCTGCAGCTCGCCCCATTCAGAAGGTGCTCCTTGCACCCCATGGCCGGGCCAGCACTGCCCCCAGTGCAGCAGCACTCCGGCCTCAGTGACTAAACCGAAACATGACTCAGATGAAAGCAGACTTTTGCAGTGCTGGGGGCTGCGTTCGTCACTGCTCTGGCTCTGAGCATGCTTTTAATTAGTAGTCTGCTGTGGGTGGGAAGAGCTGACTCTTGGGCTGACTGTATTGCTGCCGGATGGGGTGAGGGCACCTCGGGGCGGGTGGGAATTGGGCCTTTCTCCTCTTTGAGGGCTGTTTTCCCACAGCTGCTGGAGCTCAGCATGTCCCACGGGGTCTCCTCTGCACAAGGACAGCTCAGGCTTTCCTGGAGAGGAGCAGTGTCCCTGGTCCAGCATCCCATGCTGACAACAAGCGCTTGGGGTGAAGGCACTGAGTGCACGGGGCAATGCTGGAGCTGCTCCATGGCAGCGAGGTTTCCCTGTCCCCATAACAAGGCATCGGCCTCTGGTGGTGCCTTTGAGTGAAGGTATAGGAAATCTCATATAACCTGATCTTTCCTTTCAAACTGGTTAACCCCCCTCACACACATTTCCACAAGCTAATACTACTTAAAAAGACGAAAATGAGCTTTCAGGCATCCTGCTCCCATGGTATGGGGCCAGACAGCTGTGCTTGGGGTCTGCAGTCCCTCTCACATCTGATCCTACTCTCTGCCTTTCCAGATGGCTCTGGTGGCAGCGGGGTGCTGCTCGGCTGGGGGCAGCTTTCCCCAGCAGATGGCTGTTTTCATTAGCCCACAACTTTCTACAAAGCCTTAATTGTTAGTGCCACGGGGCGCTTTTCTTCTTCTTAAAAGAAATGGAAGAGTCCGGTTGCCGTGTTTATATAGGATGGGTGCATGGGAAAGGAAGTGCCATCTCCTAGGTAAATTATTAATGCCACCTTTACAATTGCACATAGAAGTGACTGGTAGTGATTGCAACACATGATTGCAATGATGTGCCAGGCTGGGAGAGCTGTGCATGCTGTGAGAAATCTGCTCAATGCCAGAACAAGTGAAGTGCTATGTAGCCCACTGATGATCGTTTTGATTAAGCAGAGTACCACCTGCAGATACATATACATGTTTGTGTATGCATATACAGAGTGTAACATGCTTTTGTGTAACACTGTGCATATGTTGCTGCACACACAGTTGGTCAGAGCAGCAAGGCAGACAGCAGCTCTCAGACCAAATGCACGAGGACAGAGCACCTTCAGTGGTCCTCAGAACCGCATGGGACATTCCATATGCCTGGGCAGAAGGAAGGGAGAGGTCCAATACAAAGGTCATTAGGAGAGAATGTGCTGTTTTATCATCTTTTGTCAAAGTGAGTCTTTACGAAGTGAGAAGCAGGACAGCAGGGTTGGGGTTGCTTCTGATCACTTCAGCTATCTTTTCTGCTCGAAGATTTTTGGTTCTGCTCCTATTCCTGCCTAGCACCAATGTGTGTAGTTTGCTGCGTGTGGTGTGTGATGTTGTCCCCAACTGCTATGTGCTCCTAAAAGCACCTGCAGCTTTATTCATCAGCATTCTTCTTCAAACACCCACCTTCCTCCACCTCCCAGGTGCTGTCCCCTGTTGTGACCTCAAACAGGGCCTCTGCTTGGGAAGGCCCTGGGTTCCCCCAGGCTGCAGCATTGCCACCGCTGTGTTTGCAGCATGCACTGTGCTGCTCCCAGCCTGCTCCTGGCTGCCTGCTCCCTCCTGGCCAGTGCGTGCATTCCCGCTGTTGTCTGAGGCATGTCAAGGTATGAAGCATTATCCATTTCCTGATGTCTGCTTTACATTTGTTGGAATAACTACTCATCCCCATTAAATATAAGCCCGCTGTGGCACACCTCCTGCCTGGCTGTGCGGTAACAATGTGCACTGCTGAGTGTGCCTGACCCTGTGCAAGAGCTGCCCTGCCCCGTGCTCCCCGGGATGGCTCACAGCCTCCAGCAGCACGATTCCCATGCTGCCAGGCTGAGGGAGGACGGTTCTCATGCAAGTCAGGGCTCTTCCAAGGTCCAGCATACCACAATGCTGAGTAGAAGCAAGTACGTAGTTAGGGAAGTATGTCTGGGTCAACACATGTCTTCTGTTGCCTTAATGAGCTCAGAAGCACAATATCTTTGTCCTGTTGGCTTCTCCGCGTGGTGCTTGAGCTGTGTAACTAATGCATAGAATTGCTTGTTAGGGAGCAGTGATACCTCATGCTGTGAGCCCTGCAGCCCCATTGTAGGGCTGGTCTGAGACCTGAGAAAACTCAGGTTAAGATTTCATACAGTTGGATTTCATAGCTTCATGGAATATCCTGAGTTGGAGGGAGGAGTCATTGAGTCCAACTTGCTCTACCCCAGATTTTCTGTACATCCATTGCAAAACACAGTTGTGCTCCCATTGCCCTGGGATTTTGGGGAAAGATCTTTGGGTGTCTGCCTTGTGGCTGGGGGTGAATGGAAATGGCTTTGCAGGTGAAGAAAATGAATTAGTTTCACAAGCAATAATCATGCAGTAAGCCTGAAAGTGGATTTTATTTTACTTTTTGCTAAGCCTGATCTGCGTCCATGTGAAGTTGGTGCTACATAAACAGCTCTGTGTCAATTTTGTGATCCCATCACTACCAGATACCTCATAAACAAAAGCAGCAGTGCTTGGAGTGAATTCTGGGTTCCAGGGAAACGGATGTTTGGAGAGATAACTGTGGTTCCTGGGATGTGAGATTGGTGGGATTTCCTTTCCGTAAGTGCAGGGCACGCTTTTTGCTAGTTTCAGATCTTTTTTTCTGCCCAGGGTTACACATTGTGGGTTCTGAGTCCTGATGCTGGTGCAGTGGCTGGCATGGGCGAGATGCTGGGGCCAGGCAGTGCTGAGCTGGGAGTGTTCTGTGAGAATGGCTCTGTTCCTGGTGTTGCTGCAGCACTGCTGGAGAGAGCCTGGCTCTGGTCGGAGTTCTTTGGGTACTGACCTGAAGACAAGGTCCTGATGCTGTGTTCTGAGATGAAGGGAATTGCTGAGGGCTGCACATCTCCCACTTCCCAGTGCAGAAACCCATTTACTTGACTACTTGACCCTTAGAGAAGAGGCCATTTAATAGCTTCAGTTGGTCTTTGCAAAGCTGGACTCTGTAAAGAGCCCCCCAGAAACTCCCTGCTGCTTCTGGCACCTGAGCAGAAGGGCTGCCTGCAGAAGCCCCTGGGTTGGCTTCACTTTGCACCTGCATTGCTCGGAAGCGTGGCTAGGCTCAGCGCCTGGGAGCCTTGTGTTGACTGCAGGACCCCTCCCAGCCAGGTTACCCAGTGGGCTCTGCAGCTGTGTGGCAGCAGGATTGCTCACTAATTCCCAGCAGGCTAAGGATAGATCATAGAATCATAGACTCACTAAGGCTGGAAAAGACCTCTCAGATCACCACGTCCAACCCCAGCCCACTCCCACTGTGCCCACTGACCACATCCCTCAGTGCCACATCTCCGTGGCTCCTGAACACCTCCAAGGATGGTGACTCCACCACTCCCTGTGCCACTGCATCACCGCTCTTTTGAATTTTCCCTACTATCCAACCTGAGCATCCCCTGGTGCAACCCGAGGCCATCACCTCTCATCCCATTACTGTTTCCTGGGAGCAGAGGCCGACCCCCCCCCTCACCACAACCTCCTGTCAGAGAGTTGTAGGGAGGGATGAGGTTTCCCCTGAGCCTCCTCTTCTCCAGACTGAGCCATCTCATTCACTCAGTCGCTGCCCATAGGAAATGTGCTCCAGACCCTTCACAACTGCATTGCCGCTCTCTGGACGCGCTCCGGTGCTCATCCCAGAGCGCCTAGCCCCAGCTCCCCCCTTGGCACAAGCCTTTCACTCCGAGGGCTCTGGCTCGGGCTGCGGGATGTCCGTGTGTCCGGAACACGCACGGGTGGTGGCAGCCATCCGCTGTGCCCTGCGCGGGGCCGTTAGGTGGCGGTGTGCGCTGCGCAGCGGTGGCCGGGGACCGGCAGAGCCCGGAATGGGTGAGGATTAAAGAGCTGAAGCAGGAGGGAGCGGTGGTGCGGCAGCTGGGAGCTGGGCTTGGGGTCCTGCTCGTCCGCTGAATGGCTTCGTGTCCTCGTGTAAATCCTTTAACACGTGGGCTCCAGTTTCCCATGTGGAACATGAGGTAGATCAGCACTTCGTGATCCTCTGCTAAAAAAGCTCTGAGGGATTCCCAGCTCTGAGCTGTGAATTTGAGGTGCTGGTACCCCTACATGGGGCAAGGATGGGGCTCCCCGTGGAGGCAATGGCTGGGGCTGGTCTGAGTGGTGCGGCTCAGCAGTAGCTGTGCATTGGGCTGGAGATGTGAATCCTTCCTACTGGGCCCATCTTTTCATCCATGCCGGGGAGCACAGACCAAAGAGCAAGGATATGGGATTTATTCCTGATGGATTTGAAGTCCATCTGGTGGGTAAGGGAGGAGCAGGCAGAATGCCTGCTGAATTTCTTACCCTGAGTGTCTGTCCCCTGACCCTACAGCACCACAGCTTTGCTTTCTTGCTGTCCTTTTCCTCGTGCCTTCTCTTGCCTCCATGAGCTTAAAGGGAAATGTAGCGAGCAAAGCTTGTAGAAATACTCACCAGCAGGGCTTGTGTTTAGTGGTTTATGGGGGCAGGGGCAAAGCAGAGAACCTCAGAGCAGATGAACTGTGGGCACTGAGGCAGGAGGAATTCAGTATATAAATTATTTAACAGTTCTTCACTATTTTGTGCAATCAGAGGTGAGAACTGCTCAAACCCAAATTTGGCTGCCTAAAAGGTGCTTGTTGTCACCCATATAGGCAGCTGCTTTCCAGGGAAGGGCCCTCCTGGAAACTGTCAGGGTTGGGGAGCAGATGGATGGTTGTGTTTGGGGTATTTTGTTTTCCAGAAAAACTTTTAAAAATCCCCCGTGGGTGGAGAGGGAAAGTGAACTATGGAAATTAATTGTGTGTCTCGTGCTCTGAAATGAAACACACCCTGGGGAAGGCAATATCCTTCACTGGAGGAACAGCAGTGTTGGCTACAGACCAGGAAACCCTTCCCTCCACTCTGCCCCATGCACAGGGGCTGAGCACTGCAGCAGTGCCTGGACCCCCATAGAAGGGCTGTGCTGGAGCCCAGCTTTTGTCCCTTTGCCCCTGGGGACACCCATGGCCTTTTATCCCATAATCAGTCCCCAAACTGGGTAAGATCCTCTTCTGGTGTCCTCTGCTCACTTCTGTTGCTGCTTCCTTACCTAGGAGCTATGTGTAGATCCATGGCAGCTGCTGTGGCTGTGCATTGCTGACCACACCAACGCCACGCAGGGCTGTGTCCCTACCTTTAAGACCATAACTGTATTTTGGAAAAAGGAAAACTTCCCTGCTTGCAGGGTCTGGAAACAGCTCAGAAATAGGGCCCATTACCTGCAGCTGGAGAGGAAACCTAATCTTGCCCGGCACACCGATGAGGAGCTGAGCATGCACAGGTGTGGAGGAAGGGGACAAGTAAGAGTGGGCAATGTGGGTTGTAGTGGCTGAAGTGGAGTGAGGAGCTGCATGGCTGGAGAGCTGTGGGCTGCTCTGAGCTGGGGGATGGAAAGATGGAGAATGTTTATTGGGAAAACCAGATGTGAGAGGCAGGAGGAGCATCAGAGTGCATTGCAGCAGTAGGAGTGGGGCTCACGCTGAACTCTCCCTTTTTTGGCTTGGTGCCCTCCTCCCACTCCTCTCGTTTCCTCCCAGCAGAGCTCAGACCCCGATCCACTGCTGGCAGAGCTCTGCTCTCCAGCTCTACAAGGAGCCCCCTGCAGGGGGGAGGTTTGCTCTGCCTTTAGGGTGATACGGATACTCAGGAAGCGTGAGCAATGTGCAGACAGCATGGCCCTCTGCAGCACTAAGAAACCACCCAAACCCAGCAACTCCCCCTTTTTCCTCCAGGAGTTCCTTCATGCAAGGCTGAGGCTCTCTGGACAGCCACTGGTGCTCTGTTTCTGGTTGGAGCCCCTTTGTGCCCTGCCAGCAGCAAGCATTGTGCAATGCCAGTAATGGGAAATCCGGTTCTGTGTCAGAAGTCCCATTGAAAGGCACCTTGGCTGTGCTCAGGACATTCCGGCTGATAGACTTTCCCATGAAATAAAAAGTGCTGGCTGTTGATGTACAAATGTATCCAAAGGGAAAGTTTTTACCATCACATTTTACCACTTCTGGCTTAAAACCCTTAGGGCACAGGGGTGTAAAACCAGGGATAGCTTCAGGGGGCAGAAGCTGCCTGAACTTGAGGAGGAGTTCACATTGTGTGCTGAGTTGAACTTCAGAGCACTGCTCCTCCAAACGAGTGTATTTTAAACAACTACCAGTTTAGCATCTCCCTGCCTAGATGCAAAGAAATAGAAATAAACCCACTGCTGGCTGAGGCTGTGGCAAATGTGTGGGTAGGAAAGTTTCCAAGCAAGCCTGTCCATCACCTCAGCCACCAAAACCACCCCCATCACGGCCCTCTCCGTTCATTTTGCATGGACCAAAGGCACCATGCTCAGGTTTTTCCTCTCCATGGAAGCGTAGGAGTGGTGTTTATCTCCATGCTGGCAGGCAGAGAAGGATGCCCCACCTCTGGGAGCTCCCGGGGCTGGGTGGAGCAGGGAAGCAGGACATGGGCTTCGAGGAGCTGTGTTCTGTAGGCTTGCCTCAAAGCCAGGGCACTCTGAGACATGGAATGTGTTTCCAGGGGCCCTGGGGAAGGAGGGTGACAATAAATCTGGGTCATAAATAATGGCCCCTTGCCCTTCTAGGGATTTTTGACACACTGTGCTTTTCTGACAACAAATAGAGCAACGGGCTGTAATCCTTGGGGGCTCTTCTTGGCTCTCAAGCTGAGAAAGCTCTGGCTCCAAGTGGGCTTGGCTGCAAGGAACTCCCAGATCTGGGTGTGAAGATCGGAAGGGAAAGGCAGCACAGCACAGATAATGCATCGAGGGGTGTTTTTATTGCCAGGCTTGGAGATTTTGTTGTCCATAATATAAAACTGTGACCCTTGGCTCTGTGAGGCTGCCGGACGATACCTGGCTGTCCCAGTGACCTGGCAGTGAGAGGCACCCAAGGGGAGTGCAGACCAAGCACGCCCTGAGTGCCTAACAGGTCTGACTGCTGGGGCAGGAAATTCATCCTCGGGTGCTGGTGTGGGCTGGGGGAGCCCTGGTGATGGGAAGATAGGCAATCCTGTCTGGCTTTCAGTGTGGCTGGAAGATAGTTACAGCCTTGTAAACTATGAGACATACAAAAAGGACCCCGGCTTTGGGAGCTGTGCAGGAAGCCCCAGCCAGCATGGACACCTTTACTGTGTCTGCTCTGGGATGATTCTGGCTGCAAGAAGCCCTATTCACCCTGTTAGTCATCCTTCTTACACACAGAGCACTGAGACCTTCCCAACAGACCCTGGCCGTGCCTTTCCTTAGGGCTTGTGCCCAGTCCCGCTTGCTGTCTCCTTACAAGATGAGGTTTTTATTTTGCTTTATTCCTTGCCAGCCTTCCTTGAGTTTTGCCAGTTCTTCTCCTTATTAGCTAAAGGCTGCTAGACATAGAAGGAAAGCACTGCATGTAACGGCCCTCTTAAATGCCTAATTCAGGAAAATAGAGAGAATTGTTTGCTAGCACTGCGAGGGGCGTGCTGGGGGAGATGGCTGGGGATGGGATGGGGATGGGGACGGCTTGTCTTCACATTCTTAAGAACACAGATACTCGGCATTTCTGGCGTGCAAGAACGGGGCTGGACTATTGCCTTCTTTAGCTGCTGGAAGCCATCCAGGCTGCCAGTTCCTGCAAGCTCATCCTGTGGTTTAGTGGATAATACTGATCCTTGTTCGACTCCCACGCTTTTGTGCCTTGCAAGCGGGCAGGGGAGGCTTTGCAGGGCTTGTACAGATCCCAGCTGTGGAAAGCAGCATGAGCACTCATTATGCTTTGGAGTGCTTGCTCCATGGTTTTAATAAAACGTTAATTGTTACCCAGGGATGACCATGAGAACCATGGCAGGTTGTAGCTGACCAGGGTGTCTGCAGGATGGAGGGTGGTGGCTGCAACTGAGCAGCAATGGCTGTTTCTTTGAACTTAGCAAAGCGTCTTCCCAAGCGCCTTTACAGGAGTTCATCTTCTGCTGACATCTCCTGTGCTAGGATGGTGTTGGTGTCAGGACATGGTGCAGGGAGAGGTGTGCAGTGGGGTTTCTGCAAGCAAGAGGTGATGGTGGCTTTGGTGCTGGGATGTCCCCTGAGTTCTCTGTAGAAATGGGCTGCAGGGTGCAGCTGCATCCCCCACATCAGGTGCACAAATAGGACTCAGTCAGATGGGGCTCCCCAAAGCTGTAAACACCAAAGCTTTTGGTCACGTCTGACCTGGGATGCTGTCACAACCTCAGGCTATGTTAGCATCCTCATCATGTCCAGGTGTGGACAGGTTGGGGGCTTCTGCAAAGTGCAGGCAGTGCATAACAGAGCAGCATTTGCAAGCAAGCTGTGCATTTCTGCCTGTGCTCCAACTAAATCTGGGGATATGTAGCAGATATATGAGGTGAGCAGATTGAGGTGTGAATGTGGCTGGCAGCAGACACCGATCATGGATTAAACATGTGCGTGGCAAGAAAGAGGCTTTCTTGGAGCAGACAGAGAGGGCTGTTGTTGCCGTGCAGCCATATTCATCACCAGCCCCAATGCTGACATCGTTATCAACGTGTTTATATGAAGCTTGGCTGCAAAATAGCTCATCGTCCTCAAGATTTTCCAAGTGAGTCTGTAGCTTTACTAAATGCTTCTTTTGCAGCGCTGCCAGAAGCTCTCCTGAGGCACTGAAGGAGGTATCCTGTGTGGCCAGAGCCATCCCTGGCCCAGAGCTCTGATTCCTGTGTGTCTTAACTCTGCTTGCAGACTGGTGGTGACCAGCTGGGCACCTTTTTGTCCCAATGGTTATAGAAGCATAGAATGGTTGGAGTTGGAAGGGACCCTAAAGGCCACTCCTGCACTGAGCAGGGACACCCACAGCTCCATCAGTGCTCACAGCCCATCCCCTGACCTCGGCTGTCTGCAGGGATGGGGCACCACCACCTCTCTGGGCAACCTGTGCCACTGCCTCGCTGCCCGTGGTGTAAAAACTTCTTCCTTATATCCAGTCTAAATCTGCTCTCTTTTAGTTGGAAACCGTTTCCTCTTGTCCTATCACAACAGACTCTGCTAAAGAGTGTGTCCCCTTCTCTCTTATTGCTGCCCTTGAGATAGTGAGAGGCCACTCTCAGCTCTCCCCAGAGCCATCTCTTCTCCAGACTGAACAGCCCCATCTCCCTCAGCCAGTCCTTGTAGGGGAGGTGTTCCAACCCTTGAAGCATTTTCAGGAGGTATGCAGAAGCTCAGCTCAGCTCTCGCTGTTTATTCCCTTGTTTTAATATATAAGTCAACTGAATCGGTCTGCCCCATTATTACATGTCAGGGAATAACGGTATCCCTTCAGCTTACAGACAGAGGCGATGTGGTGTGCAGGTATCCCAGGAACTGACTGATTCATTTCTGGGTGTGATCGCAGCAGCCACAGTTCATGGGAAGAGGCATTTAGACCCACTCCCTTTTCCCTGCTGGTGTCAGGGGTGTGAGCAGAGTTTGAACAGCGTGCAGGTAGAGATAACGCAGCCCTGCAGTGTCACTGCACGGGAGCCTGCCCAGCCCTGGGCAGGACTGGACCTTGCAGCGGATGGTCGGAGCCTTTTCCTGTCCAGAGTTCACATTGTGACAACACCTCGTGGAGCCAAATGGGAGCTGACACCAGCAGCCATCCCATCCTGCCCAGGTGCATGTCCGGATGGTGATGTGCTGCTGGAGAGCCTCCAGCCTGCCCCAGCCCTGGGCCCCCAGCTCAGCACCTCCCCAGCGTTTCTCCATCCCTCTGCTGGGGGTCTGCCTGCGGGGAGCTGCTCCCCTCCCTCACACTGAGGCAGGGCTGTTTCCCTCCCTGCTCCTGGCTGGCTGCGTGCCGCCTCGCTGAGCTGGTGCTCAGCCCCCAGGCCCCTTTCCATCTAGGGCAAACACTGAGAGGCAGAAGGCTGCTTTTGGCCTGCTTGCAGCAGATCTCTGTGCTGTTTTTGGATCCTCCCTCGTGGAGGCTGAAATCCCTCACTTCTCCCACCTGCGTGTGCTAGCTGCCAGGGGGCTTGGGGATGCAGCGCTGGAGCTGGTGTCACTGAGAAAGCACCAGGTGTCCTGCCCTGGCCACAGCTCCATGCTGACTGTCTCTGTGTCCCCCAGCAGAAGGGAGGGCAATTAGAATTAAAAGACAGACTCTGCCCACCTGCATGGTCTCGCTGCAAGCAGCTGATCCAGCTTTGGGTACTCTGGGATGGGTGAGCCCTCTCTTTCCCATTTGCACTCCCCTAGCCCAGGAGCTTGCTATGGGCTGATCTTGCCTAATTTTGTGTGTGCCCATAGCTGAGCTTTCTGCGCCGAGCAATTGTTGCAGTGGTGGAGATGGGGGTCCCTCAGCCACCCACTAGCATCAGCTGCAGGGGTGATACAGGAGGGGCATCAGCAATAATTCTCACCTCCACGGAGAGGGAGGAGGCTTTGCAGTGGTTTTGCAGGGGACCTTGTGCCCTACTTCCATCGCTGCTGGCTGGAAGAACAGGAGAGCTGCTGGCAGTGCTCAGTGTGGTGTGGATGTGGATCACTGCATCTCCACTACAACTTCGGGGCTGCCGGTGCTGTGTGCTCCCATGGGGGTCAGCGGCTGTTCCACATCATTTTCAAAGGAAAGTGATGTTGGTTTTCCCTTCGCTCCCCTCTGCCTGCCCTCGTTTCCTTCCCTGTCTCAGTGCCGTGCGGGAGCTCCTGGAGGAAGCTGAGTGGGTGTGGGGCTGCAGCTGCTGTGGGAATTGTTCTTATCGAGCTGCTTTCTGTCCACAAAGAAGAAGAATAATAAAATCTTTGACGGTAAAAAGGGAGAAGAGGGACCGCCGCTGCCCTGCAGCCTGATCTATGGTGCTTCCTGGACCATTGCTGTGGGTTTTTAGGGCTTCTGTGCTGCTGCAGATTTCATTGCGTGCTTGAAATATCTCAGAGCCAGGAGAAGTAACTGGGGGCTGGTGCAGGGAGTGAGAGCCGCTGGAAATGGCCCACTGGGAAGCACGGGAGAAGTATTAAGAAAAGCAAGTTTCCTGCCGTTAGCTGGTGCATTTATGGCTGGAAAGTTTGGGGTTGAAAAGGTTGTGAGCAGGCAGCTGAAAGAAGCAGAGGTGTGTGTGCTCACACACCTCTCTGCCGTGGTTACAGGGGACCCTGGATGCAGTGTACAGGATTGATGTCCTGGGTGCTGAGTTCCTAATTAGGGATTAATGGGAAGATTTCAGGAATGAGGAGCTGAGGTCCCAGCTGAAGCTCATCGCCCCCTTTTTCCCATGTAACCACCGCGTGGTGGAAGTGGCTGAGGGCTGCCCTGTGCTGGGAGTGGGCACTGCGATTTCCCCTGCAGCCCTGCAGGAGGGCTTTGCAGTTGGAAACGTGCTGTGCCACAAGAGTTAAGCCCATATTTCGTAATTGCATTACGTAGCTTTTCTGCTTGGATCCTGAACGACTGCATTTCCCATTTTTTTAAGAGGGTCCAACTTGAGAATGAGTGAAAAGAGAAAATGCGTTGGGTTGGGGCTGTTGTTGCTGCCTGAGGTTCAGACAGATGCAATTCATAGAATGGTTTGAGTTGGAAGGGAGCCTTAAAGGCCGTCTGATCCCACTCCCTGCAGTGAACAGGAACACCTGATCAGGTGCTCAGAGCTCTGTCCAGACTGACCTTGGGTGTCTCCAGGGACAGAGCATGCTTCCCATGAAGGCATCCACTGTCTTTTAACCAACATGAGCCATGTTTCCCTTTCCTTCCCCTTTCTGCCACACTGGGGACAGCCCACAGCCCCCCATTGCCCCACTGCCCCACACTGCATTCTCTAAGGAGCAGCTGTGCGCTCCCTTGACACCTGCATGGCTTTTTGCCCCTTCCTATCATGGAAGTCCCATCACTGCTCCCATCACTGGCTGTTAATATCTTCTCATTTCTAGCCTGCAGCTCTTGCTGACCTGCTTACACCATCACCAGGGGTTGGCTTTGTTTTTGTTCCCCTGGCAACAGCAATCTCTGCCTGCAGTGCATCTGCCAGTTATGCTTCCAGCAGTGACACCCCACATTCTGTTCCCCCCCTCCCCCTTCTGCTTGTTTCCACTGGGGCTGGGTACCCAGGATGACCTGAGATTAGCAATTTCCCCTTTGCTGCTGAAAGTACCTAATTTGCTGCATCTCAGGAGTGCTCTCACTGCATCACTCTGGTGGCTTGTGGCCATGCTGGGACCCACAGCACACTGAGGTCCTTCCTGTGGCTTCACTCCTCTCGTGAGCAAAGACCTTTAAAGCCTTTAGGCGCTGCCCTTCAGTCCCTCTTTCAGGTTTCACCTGTTCCTGTTTTCCAGCCTCCGATGTCTCTCAGCTCTTTTTGTGCACCAGGGGATGAGGTCTGGCTGCATTTCCTCCACCCAGCAAACCAGCCAATTGTCCAGCAGCCTCAGATCAGCAAACCTGCGCTACGGTTCTAAGCCTTTCCCATGATGCAGGTTTCCTTCCAAAGGAAGAGATGTGTGACCAGCACTGAAATACGGCCGTCCTCGCTCTGCTTCCTACTGCACTGGAAGCAGGAAGGGTCTGAATCTGGGAAAGAGCATTTGTCATGACACTTCCTGCGTCATCAGCAGGGCTGGGTTCACGCGTCATCCCCATGAAAGCACAGGCAGAGGTGATGGGAACGGCATCTGTGTTTCCTGTCCATTCCCATAGCCCATTACATTGGTACCTCCCAGGCAGCACTGCAGCCTGGCCCCGTCCTCCTGCAGCATTCTCACTTACCAAGGTGGGTGCTGCGTGCCTCAATTTCCCCACTTTTAAAATGCCATTCATAGAATCACAGAGGATCCCGAGTTGGAAGGGACCCATAAGGATCATTACAGCTTTTCCTGGCGGATTTGGAACAAAAGTGTGTTGGGGCAGAAGTGCAGAATCTCAGAAGCTGCAGGGAGCACGAGTGGAAAGGAAGGTCATTGCAGCTGCCTTCTTTTGCTTTGTTTCTTTTTTCTTCTTTTTCTGTTTTCTCTTGTTTTTTTTTTTCCTTTTTTTTTTTAATTTTTCCTTTTTCTCTTTTTTTCCTCCATTTTCATTTTCTTTTCTCCTTTTTCTTTTTTACTTTTCTCTTTTTTTCTTTTCTTCTTTTTCTTTTCTCTTTTTTTCTCCTTTCCCTTTTTGTCTCTTTTTATCTTTTCTTCTCTATTTTCTTTTCCTCCCTTTTTCTTTTTTTCCCCCTTTTCCCCTTTTCCTCTTTTTTATTTCTTTTTTCTCTCTTTTTCAAATACCTTCTTTCTTACAATGATGTGACTTCTCACTTCTGTCACCTTCAAAATGTGCTTTGTATGGGTTGCTGTGCCTTTATTTCTGCACATTTGCAGTTATCCTGCACTGGTGCTGCATGTGTGCCAGCAGCCACATGCTAGGCAGGGGGTACATCCACCATGGGCAGCAAACAAATCCATTGGGTTCTCAGTAGAAACATTGGAAGCAGCTAAATATTATAATGAACCACCTATGCAGTACTTTTGGTCAGTAAGTCTCAAAGCATTTCATTAGAAGCAGACAGACTATGAGTTTGTTCTGTTTGCTAATTAAAGAAGGAGGTGGAAGAGGAAGATGCTGGGGATGAATGACTTGCTATTGTGAGCCGGATCATTTGGTTCTTGCAGCCACAGTGACTCATGGCACCTCGTCTCACCGGGTCTGACGCTCATGACTGCAGCAGATTGTGGGTCTGATAAGAGCTGCTCAGAAAAACCCTGACTTGTGAGAGGAAGAAAATCTGCCAGAAAGAATGCTTTTATAGCAGCCTGCAAGCAGACTGCACAGTGCTGATTAATATGAGTGGATAGGAAAGTCCCCTTTCTACCTCAGCCTGTCTTGGTGAGGGTCCTTCTAATGCTGATGCCTTCTATCTCCTTAGGATGTTCTCTCTCTTGAGGCTTTTTCTCCTTTAGGTGACTTTCTAGGTCTTTTCTGCATTGATGGGCATTGTGGTCCCCCAGACCCAGCATCAGGACAGAGGTGGTGACAAGAGCCCAGGTTTCTGCCAGCTCTCATGGCAACATGACACTTTCAGCTGGGTATCTACAAGTCAGTGATCAGCAGATCTCATTGGCTACATTTTCAGGGACAGGAAACCACTTGGGAGCCAACAAAGCAACTTTGCAGGAAGCTGACTGCTCATCGGAAGGGCAGAGAGATGGTGGAGAGAAGGGCCGGGCAGTTGGTGTCTGCAGTGATGTGGGCTGCATAGGACACAAGTTGCTGTCACACTGTGAGCAAAGCCATTTTTCTCACCCTCCTGCAGCCAATGGTTTGTACAACAGCATCTAGTCCAGCTATCAGCCCATCGCCACCGTGCCACTAAACCACACCACTCAGTGTGACATCTGTCCTTTTCTGGGTACCTCCAGGGACAACGACCCCACTGCCTCCCTGGGCAGCCCATGCCAATGCATCACCACTCTTCTCAAGAAGAAATTGTTGCTAATATCCAGCCTGATGAGGAGCTCCAGACACAAACTGCAGGGAACCAGTGGTGCTCCATCCCTCTGGGCTGGGTGCCTGCCTTTCTGGGAGCAGTGCTGTAGCTAAATAGAAGCTCCTGGGTTCAGGATGTAGCAAGCAAACTCAATGACCTGGCATTTGGTTCTTGGCTGTGGCCTGGATAGGAGAGTGATTTTTCATTTCCATAAAATCTCTGACAGTGTCTGAGCCAGATAAAGGTGCAGAAAGGAGAGAGAAGGGTGTGCTGAGCTCCCCAAAGGGAGCTGTGCTCTGGGGTGAGCTGTTTACATACCTTCCTGCTTCAAATATTTACTGCAGGAACTCTGGATATTCTTGTTATTCATTGCTGTACTTTTCCATCTCACTCCCCCCTTTCCGTGCCTTAGGTGCATGTGGGTGCAACACTTCCCTTCCTGGCAGCTGGTTTTAATGAACATGGACTCTTATGGTCAGGATTTCATGCTTTTTGGGGCTGTTCTCCACGTCTGTTGATTCACAGAACCTTCTTTAGCAGCACAAGTTAGATCCATGGTGATAGCATCATCCATCCGTAGGAAATACAGAGGGACACAGCTACTAATGCAAAGCGCCCGAACTCTTCTGCAGAAGAGCTCTGAGCTTCCTCACATCTTTCTAAGACTGAGCCCGGGCACTGGGACACTGCTCCAAATCAACCACGCAGTCATTTTCTTCCAGTGGTTCACTTCTCATTGCCTCTGCTGGACCCCATCGCAGACCCTCACTGTTCCCCACATGACGTAGTGCAGAGAGGCCCACCAATCTCCAGCACTGGGCCTGCTGCTGAACCCCATGGCAGTTGTGGAGGTGGGCAGGCTCTGACCATTACAAACATGCTGCTCAGTTCTTCCTAACATTGACCCTGAAACTTTTTTTTCTCTTGCTTACAATATTGATTTTTAGTTTGTCTTTCTTATTTTGCCTTTTTTCCCCCCATTTTACACTCACTCTGAATAACAGTGAACCAGGGATCAATGATCCTTAATAACCCAATCTCGGTAGTGCAGCTCCAGCAAAGGGACTCATCGCCCACTTCTACCACAGCAGCTTTTTGCTTTGCAGAGTAACTAAGGTGAAGTATTGACATCTACATCTCGGCTTGCTTGGAATGGATTGCGGATGTGACCTTGCACTTGACAAGAGAGAAAGCAAACCTCTTTCTTTTGAAAATCAATGCTGGCGATGTGGGTCAGCCAGCAATGGGCACTGTGGGACCAGCATGGACCTGACACCATGGGAGCTGCAGGCTCAGCCCAGCCCAGGCTGGGTCTTATGCTCTCCTTTAGGAAGCCCAGAGCCGCTGTCTGTAGAGACACTGCATCACTCGACGAGGCATTGATATTTCCGTGCTCACAGCTGCTCAGAGGTGCAAAGCATGCTGCTCTGCACTGTTGTGGTGTGCTGGTTTCTGCCTGAGTGTGTGCGTAGTGAAAGAGCAGAGTGCTTTTTGTGAAGAGGAGGAGGAAAACCACTGCCCGTACCTTTAGAACTCCATACTTACATATTAAAGATGCATTCTCCGGACTAGCTAAGCAGTTTATGTGTTTTAAAATAACATATTAAAACCTCAAGCTATTAACCGTATGTAAAATATAGGTCAGGAGTGCTTTCTGCTCAGCTTTATTGCTTTACTCTGCAGTTTTTGGAGTCTGGGAAATCGGTGCCATTGGTTTCGTGTTCTGGGTCACATGTGCTATTGGGAAGTCTGTGGTGTTCACAGACTGGCTGTACAGCTGAAGTATGGCAGAAGTGATGAAACACACTGCAGAAATAGACAGCAACAGTACCGCTGCTTTGCATATTTTTTTCTTTATGGTTCACCCAAAGTGGTGGTTTGGAGGGGACCTTAAAGACCGCCCAGTTCCAACCCCTGCCATGTGCTGGCGCCCACAGCTCGGGCTGCCCAGGGCCCCCCCATGTCTTCAGGCACCTCCAGGGATGGGACACCACAGATCTGGGAACTGCCGGGGCCTCACAGCCTCTGAGTAAAGGATTTCCTCCTCAAGTATGAGGAGAGGAGGGTTGCAAGAATGGAACCGAGTTGAGCTCACTGATCCTTGAGAGCATCAGCGGTGCAGCCCATCAGTTCGGCTTGGTGAGGCACCCGAGGGGCGTCAGATTGAGGGCGCTTTCCCATCCGCACCGAGAGTCTGAGGTTGGAGGGGACCTCCGCAGCGCACCTGGCCGGGACCCCGCTTACCCCGACCCCGCGCTGCGCTCCGTACCCACAGCCCCGGCACGGCACGGCTCGGAGCGCGGCGCGGTGACGGGCGCGGGCGGCAGCCAGTGTGCGGCGGGGGCGGGCGGGGCCGGGCCGGGCGGGGCCGGGGCGCTGCTGCGGGCCCGGGGCCGCGGGAGGCGGCGGCTGCCGCTCGCCCTCCGCCATTCATTCGGCCGCATCGGCGGCGGCAGCGCTCAGCGCCCGGCCCCGCTATGGCCGACCCGGCCGTCAACGCGCACCTGGAGGGCATCATCTCCGACTTCGAAGGTGGGTAGGGGGCTGCGGAGCTGCTCGGAGAGGTGGCGGGCTGAGGGATAGGTGTTGCGGGGCTGTCTGGCGACCCTAAAGGCGGAGTGCGGGTGGGGGATCCCCGGCGCCGCCCGCATCCTTCCCCCCCCCCGCCCCAGCAGTGCGGGGTAGAGGTGGGTGAGGCGCTGCTCCGGCTCTTTTGTTTGGAGCGGACTCGCCCCGTTCCTATCTGTTAGCGCAGGATCGTACGGGACGCTTTTCTCTGCTGCTTTTTCCGAGTTGGTTTACGTAGTTTTTCAGCCGAAAACGCGGCTGTGACGCAGCGAAAAGTTTGTGAATCCCCAGGCACCGGCCCTTCTGTGGATTCCCAGATTTTGGATACGAGCACAAGCCTCAAAGTAGCCGTGAGGAGGATAACGAACCCAAGTTTCAAAAATATCCCTATTGGGAGCTGCCTTAGAAAGCTTTGCATTTGTCGGGTGGCAGAGCTCCAACTGCCCGACGGCACTGCGCGGCTCGGTGCCGGGGGTCCCCTTTTAGCCCGTGCTTGGAGGGATAGATGGATGCCTTCCCCTGGGTGCCCGCTGGCTTTCCAGGGAAGGGAGAAGGACATTAGCAAGCAGGAAGTGTGCTGCTGCCCACTGGGCGTGTGGTTCCAGATAGGCTTTGGGGATGTCTCTGATGCAGCCATTGAGGGGGGCGGTTTGGAGGAGCTCATCTTCCCGGGCAGGGCTTTGGAAAAGCGGCAGCGTCCCCACACTCAGCGTCCTGGCAATGCCCCAAACTCAGCTCCGTGCAGCGGTTTTTAGAAGGAAGAGAAAAAAAAAAAAAAAAAAAAAAAAAAGAAAGAAAAGAAATAGTAGAGATCTGGGGGCTGTGATGAAAGCTTATCCAGCGGCCGTGTGTGCTGTTATAGGCTGAGAGAACTTCACCGCCTCCTGGTGAACTCATTCTTGCATTCTGCGAAGGAGCAAAGTATTGTTTTTCCTGCTGGGAAGCCTAAAGCCCCTCGGTTCCTCTTCCAGGTCGGGCAGGAAACGGGTGGCAGGGCTGGGGGCTCAGCAGGCTGTCCTGGGCCCTGTGGTGCCGTCACCCCAAGCTGCAGCCCCCAATGTGCCCCCTCTATGCAGCCCCTGGGCTCCCTTCTGCAGTCGGAGCGGGGGCGGAGGGTGAGCGGGAGGCCGAGGGAAGCCACATCCTGTAGCAGGGCTGGGGCTAAGGGAATTGGGGCATGGAACGACCCAAACACACTGTGAGTTTGTGGCACTGGGCTCACGGGTAAGTCTGTGAGTGCCCTTCAGGAGCTTGGGAGCTTCCCCAATGCTGGTGTGGTCACAGCCCTTTCCTTTACCTACCTCGATTGCATTTAAATCCCTGAGGAATGAGAAACCCCAGGGAGCCCTGAGGCTGCTCGCTTTGGGCTGTATGTGTCCTTCAGTGGCACTGTCGTGCCCTTCCTCAGCACCTGGGGCTGTGTGGTCCCTTCCCTATGGCACAGAGAGGCTGCAGGAGCCTTGCCCTTCAGCGGCGATCCAGGCTGTGTTTCTCAATTTAATTAGTTCTCTGGGTTGCACAGCAGCTTCCCAAGAGCAAGGCAATTAGTTTTTGGCCTGCAGGGCCATAGATGCAGTATTCATGTCTGTTGGGTGAGTATCTCAACCTGCGGTCAAGCAGGAAGGATCAGCCAAAAGTACCATGCGACAGCAACACCGGATTGCTGGCAGCCAGAGCCCTTTGTGCTCCTGAACCACCTTGTCCCTGCCTGCTTTCCTCCCAGCATCTCTGCCCCACAGGTGCCTGTAGCCGCTGGATTACAGCAGGCAGTGGTTTAGGGGCTGGGCTGTGGGCTGGAGCTGTCACCCTCAGCTCTATGGAGGGTGCAGGGGCCCTTTTGGAGTAGGAAGGGGTAACAAACATTCAGTTGTAGTTCAGCTTCCAAATCAAAGCAGTGTGTGAGAGGGGAATGTAGCACAGCGGGCTGTGTCCTGGATGGGATAGGGGTGGCCACATCCAGGCAGCTACACGCTCACCAGGTTCCTCAGCACAGGCACTGAACCCATTTCTTTGACTGGCAAGAGTTTCCTTGCTTTATCTGGAGGAGAGCAGCACGACGTCTTGCAGTTTGCCAGTGTTTGCAGAACATCGTGGTTCTGGGTTTATGGATGTTGGCACATCTTCAGCAGCACTGCCAGTTCAGTTCTGCCTGAGCCCTGTCCCTGTGAGCAGTGGGGATGGGGACTTGCAGCAGTCATCGTCTGGGCTGTGGCACACTGTGTGTGGTGTGTGAGTGTTGTAAGAAACCCAAACCATCCTTATCCCACTCGGACTGAGCGATGCTGCGGTGTGGGTCTGTCTGGCTGCAGCCCTCCTGGTGGGACTGGGCAGAGGGGAGGTGCGCCCTGCTTGTAGGTTTTGGTTGGTGTGGTCTTCCTGCATCCCATGGTGTGCATACAGGGCCTGCTGTGTAGTTCCAAGGGAAGGAGAAGAGCCCATCCCTGGCCCGATCCCTTGTGGAGCACAGCCTGCAGAGAGCTGAGGCTCCTTGTGCTGGAAATGGCTCACATCAAGCAATGCCGAGCTCTTTGCCAGTGCTGTCAGTTAACACCAAATCTGTTTCCTTGTAACAGTGTTGAAACACAACATTTCCTAGCGGATACAATCTGCTAACAGCAGCCCTGTGGGGCTGTGCCTGCCAAAATCACAGGGTAGCACGGCACGGTGGGGTTGGAGGCAGCTTCCATGGCTGGAGCCTGGGTAGGACGCAGAGGCTGCAGCTCTGACAGCACCGAGCAGCCTGGGGGGGGTGGCCCTGCTGCACAGCTGCTGCCCCACTGCTAATATTAGCAGCAGCAGAGGGACACTCACAGCACTGTGTGGGTGATGTGCCATGAGTGCAGTCCCATGTGGAGCCCAGGGAGGGGATGGCTCGTGTTTCCCTGCTCATCCCTCCCGGTCTTTGGGTTTGCGTGGTGAGCTCTCGCGGGGCTGTGTGACGAATGGTGTGTGAGGCTCAATGCCTGGAAAAGGAAATGCAGAAAGCCTTTTCAGATCGTATCTCGGATCATCGAAGCCCTAGGAGTGAAACGAAGCTCCGGGACTCCAATTGTTGGATTTCCTGGGCTGTCCCTAAAACAATCCCATCTGACCCTCCTTCATCTCCGTCTGCTCATGGCTGCATTGCTCCCAGACATCCTCACGGCTCTGGGATGTGGTGGGCTAAGCGTTGCTGGGAGTCTTTTCTCTTTTCTTCCCATCCATGTTTCTGAGCTCATATCAGGCAGATGGGAGCTCCCAGACAACCCCCCCCTTCATGCAGAGGTTCGGAGAGTACCGGTGGAAGGCAGGAGCCGTGTTGTCTCCAGCACAAATGCTCTCTCATGTGCCAAGCGGAAAAATTGCCTCTGCCTGGATCCAGCAGCAGAGATCTGCAGTTGTGGGTTGTTTTTTTCCCGTGTATATTTAGTTCCTTGGGAATACAGAGGTTGTGAGGGAGTGGGAAAGGAGAGGCACAGGATGCAGATCTCTCCGTCCATGTGAGTTGGGCACTGGGGACAGTCTTTGGCCCATGGTAGAATGTAGGGTCCCTCAGAGATCGGTGTTTACAGCCATCGGATGCAGGGAGGGCTGGGCTGTGTGTCCTTAGGGATGGGCAACCACTGCAGCACAGAGCAGAGTGTCCTTGGCTCTGTGTCATCTTCCAGTGCTGCTGTTACTGGCGAGGTCTCAGTGTGCAGTTGAGAACCATCTTGGACAAAGTGTCACACTGTCCCTCCCCTTTGAAATGTTCCCTTATGATCAGACCGTGGGTGAGTCTTTGCACCTGGGCCAGGATACAGCTTTGGCTGTGCCAGCATTATGCTGCTGCCTGGGTTCCTCCAGGTCTTGGAGCGCATGCAGCATCTTCTTCCAAGCGCTTGCTGCATTTGAGGGACCATGCCTACATCTCTTGGCTAACAAATGCTCACTGCAGCGTGAGAGCACTGCTGCCTTCCTTGTCCTGCAGCCACACTGTTGGGTGCTGCTTTCATTCCTGCTTTGTGGGGTGCTGCCCTGCACCTTTTCCCAGGAGCCAAAATCCGGGCAGCTCCATGAATAGCCTGCACTGGGACTTGTCAGAAATCCAAAGGCAATAATGGAAAGCCCATAATCACTCCAGATACTCATGTTTCTAACTCTGATGTTTGATATTTAAGGCCGTGTCTCTAGGCAGTACCGTTGCAAGGCTTGTTTCCTTTCCTGACCTCCCTCCCTGTGCTGCAGTGAACTCTGCAGTACACCTTCCTCACTGATACAGGTGGCACAGGAAGATAGCAGTGATGCCAAGTTGGGGGTAAGCTTATTTGAAGACTTTACTCGCGGAGCACTGTCAGCTCGCACTTATTGCTGTACCAGTGTCCCTGCTCCCTCCCCATACAAAGGGCATGGTTAGGAGCAGCCCTCGGGCAGCTAGGAGGCTTACTGCTGTCCTCGGCTTATTCCAAAAGCTGCCCCAGATTGATGAGAGCTCTCATCTCCTGGCGCTGTGACTCAGGCTTTTACTGTGATTGCTTTGAGAGGCTGCTGGCCAGAGTTCAGCCCTTGGGGCTCCTGGGGACATCCAGGCTGGCACTCGGCTCTTTGCGTGCCCCAAGGTGAGACACCATGGGTGGCAGTACTGCCTGACCCCTGCACCTGGGTTAGGTGATGTGCTGGGGACATCTCCATGAGTGCTGATGCTGCTTGGGTGGCTGCAGGCATTGGCCAGCACTCAGAGCTGGTCCATGTTGAGATGTTCTCTTTCCATAGAATCGTTAAGGCTGGAAAAGACTACTAAGATCACTAAGTCCAATCCCAACCCACCCCATCATGCCCACTGACCATGTCACCCAGTGCCACATCTCCGTGGTTCTGGAACACCTCCAGGGATGGTGACCCCACCACCTCCCTGGGCAGCTGTGCCACTGCATCACCACTCTTTCTGAGCAGAATTTTTTCCTACTATCCATGCTCTACAACTGTCCTCCCACTGCTGGAGGTGGCAGTTGTGTGACACACTGGGCACTGCCCACGCAGACAACCCCCTCCTCTCACCACTTCTACTCATTTATCTTTCTCAGCAGCATTTGAACCAGCATGTTGCAACTCCACCTATCATATTATCAAGCTGAGATCGAATCACTTAATGATTGAATCATTTTTATCACCCAATCCCCTGTCACTGAGGCTCTTCGCCCACTAGAGTCACTCTGACGTCCATTTGAGTGCCCGGAGCTGGGACCTGTGACTCATCTCCTAAGGTGTCTGGCCCAGCAGCTCAGTGCTATGGTTTCCTAAACCCAGCTGTGTTTAGGGGCCATGCTTGCTCTTAACCCTTCGTAGCTGTGGTATCCTGCAAATCAGCACTGAGGCTGATATGGGGTCTGCAAGTCCATCTGCGTCATCATTTTGCCTTCTAGGCAGTAATTGTAAAGCATTTTGGAAACATTAGTGAACTAAACCAAATCTGCTCTGTCCCCTGGGAGGCAGAGAAGATTTATTTCCTGCTTCTCTCTCCCTTTATGAAAGGAAACTGGAGCACAGACCGGAGGCAAAAGCTATGCAGAGAGCTGTTCAGAGCCAGTAATGCAGCCTGTGGGGTACGGGGTACACCGTGTGCTGCATGGGGTTGTCTGTATGGACACACAATGAGTAGAAGGGGTGTAAAATGTACTGGTGTGATCTGGAAGCATTTTGCTGGGAGTTAGCGGTTATATAAGCCAAAGTGTAACAGAGAATCAAAGCTAAAACCTTTCTAGAGCTCCATTATAGGGACTGGAAATCTGAGATTTTGACTTAATCTGTGTGTGGATATTATTATTTTTTTTTTTCTATTCTTGCTTCCAACTTTGCAGTTGTGCTCCCACTGCTGCTGGATGGGTTTGCTGCATCAATCTGAGGCTCTCTTTGTAATCTGCTGAATAGGAGCAAAATGCTGCTTGAACAGCTTTGCTCATGTCAGAGCTCAGTCTTGGATTTAGCCACAAATTTCCTCCATAATTCAGCTCTTGTTAGGGGCTGCACAGTTCACAAAGCACTGCGTGTTGACAGCGTGGTGCCAGCATTATCCTACGTGCAATCTCTGTGTCAGACCATGAACTCTATTAAAGAACTTCTTACTGATGGTGCTGTGAAGTTGGAAAAAGGACTTGTGTGCACATAAAGCATTCACAACACCAGATCATCATTCCATATACATCGCACAGCTCCCTTCCCCTCTTGCTACAGGAGCTTTGGGGTTTATACACAGCATCCATATGGCCTGTGGGTACATGAGGAATATTGTGCTTGTTCCTGTAGCTACAGCATCTCATGCCTTTCATTGGCCCAGAGAGGTGGTGAACATCCCATTCCTGGAGATGCTGAAGGTCAGGCTGGGATGGGGCTCTGAGCACCTGATGGAGCTGTAGATGTTGGATAGGCCGGATATTAGGATGTTAGGTTGGATATTAGGAAAAATTCCTTGGCGGTGATGCATTGGCATAGCTGTCCAGGGAGGTGGGGGAGTCATTGTCCCTGGGGGTGTTCAGGAGCTGCAGAGATGTGACACTGAGGGATGTGGTCAGTGGGCACGGTGGGGGTGGGCTGGCGTTGGGCTTCGTGATCTGAGAGGTATTTCCCAACCATAATGATTCTGTGATTGTATGACCCCGTTCATTGCAGGGGGGTTGTGACCGGATGACCTTTAAGGGTCCCTTCCAACTCAAACCATTTGATGATTCTATAGGGCATCCACCTTTGCTTTGGATGCTGGTATCCATCGGTATCAAAGATGGTGCTCTCAGGTAGCAGCACTACAGTGCATCCCCAGACATTCCCATGGTAACACAGGGAACCATCCGAGCTGGGGCTCAGTCCACGCAGGGAACATCCTGCTGCCCAGGACAGGGCTATGGGCAGCTCTGCTGGCCCTGAACAGTTAATGTGTGGGTTTCGGGGGGGGGGGACCGCTGAAAGCTGACACCTGCGGCCGCCGCCTCCCCCTTTTTCCTCCCCGGGAACAGGAGGTCGCCATCTGGTAGCAGTTTAGAGAAAGTCAGTGCTCTGAAACGATACCATTGTATCGTGTGAAATGCCGGGACGACTGGCTGCCCTATTCCCATAAGGCTCTTATGTGTCTAAAAACGCAAGGAAAGCTTTCAGTGCTTAAGCAAGCAAGCAAATGTAACCCCTGGGTTACAGAAACCATGTGAGGGGCAGAGGATGTTTAATGGGAAGCAGCGAGCCCAGGGCTCACGTTGCAGAGCAGCTAGCACAGGTCCTGGAGGAACCAGCATCCCTCTCTGTTTATTTTGGTCTCCTCCAGAGCTCTGTGCATAGAGGTTTCCTTGTGTAAAGCATCCCCTTGCCTGTTACTTGGGGTGTTCTGTTTAAAAGGAAGAGGGAAGAAAGAAGGAGCAGATGTTGCTCTGCTGACTGCCCCTTCCCACGTGCTGCCTGGAGCTGTGTCATTTCTGGTTCCCAGCGCCCACAGGGACATGAGGAGCCTTTGGGCAGGAGCCGTGCAGCCCCTGGTGTCCCCTGGGAGCCCCGTGTCTGAGATCTTTCCCCCTGGAGGAGCATTAAAGATGTGTCTGTGCCTCCTCAGGAACCTCTTGGCTGCTGCATGTGCTGCTGGGACTTGAACCAGACCTCTGTCCCATTCTGCAAGATCCCTGAAGAGCAGCTCTGACCGCTGGTGCCTGACCGCAGCGCAACCGGGAGGGCACAATGTGAGCATCCCCAGTGCCGCAGCACAGTGCACGGACTGACAGACAAGCACTTTGCTGCTTCCCTGACCCTGGTCTTGCTCAAGGAGTGCTCAAGTCCAGGGCGAGGGTGTGAGTTTGGGCATTTCTTGCCCACGAGCATCCCAGCGGTGTGTACAGGCGCTGCTCAGGGCTGGGATGTGGCTGTGCTTTTCCAGAATGGAGCTTTGAGTGAGGAGAAAGCACGGGCAGCAAAAGGAAATCCTGACGCTGGAAATACAGATTTGCTTTCTTACATGTGTCAAAACATTTTCTGAGGATAAAATTACTTTCCAAAGTGCTGAAGGCCCCTGCACATGCATGTGTTGGCATTCACTTCGGTAGAGGCTTGGCTGCCGAGTTTGGGGCTGGGGACGCAGAGATGCTGCAGTTGCCAGCAGAGCCCCACAGCAGGTGCTGCCCACACCGCCCCATATGCAAGGATTAGTGCTGGGGCTGCTTGGAGCTGGACTGCCAGCTGTCCCTGTAGCACACTGCTTCCTCACAAAGGGGTTGGCAGCAAATGGTTTGCAGCCAGGGCATGGGGTCATGGGTAGGGTTGGGTTTGCATCCAAAAGGAAGCGCTCAGACACCTCATTTTAGGGGATTTCAGGCTTGTGGAGCCGCTGCCTTCCAGTGGATTGAGTCATGAGTTCCCTGAATTGGGTTGGAATTGGTTAAAAGGAAACGCGTGGAAATGGCAACACCACTGTGTGAGTACTCCCTGCAGTGCAGGAACCAGGAAGAGGAGGAAGGGCGATGCTCTGCACTGCCTGCTTCCACCTCCGCTGCCTCCAGCACCAGCAAGCAGGAGGATGGTGGGGCAGGGGAGACACTGCCAGCCCCAGAAGTCCTGGGGAAGGTGCCTTAGCAGGGACAGAGCCCTGCAGTGCAGCCGCCCAGCTCCCTGCTCAGACTGGCTGTGGGGATGTGGCAATGGAGCCCCAGAGAGACCTGGGCACTGCAAACAGGACCCAGCACTGCACGGTGCTGGCCTTGGGCTCCTGTTTTCATTAACAGGCCAGTTCCATGCAGGAAGCCGGTAGGAGGGTCCTGTGGAGCAGAGGTTGTTTGCTTTCCTTTCTTAGCTCTGAGCAGAACGGGCTATTTTTAAGCTTTTCTCTCTTTTTTTTTTTTTTTTTTTTGAGAGCTGTTTTGCTTCCTGAGGTCCTTTTCTCATTTCTGTGCAAGGAGCAGGAGCAAGGTGATGCTGAGCAGGGCAGCCCTGGACACACTGGGGACAGTTGTCACTGGAGGTGGCATCCCAGAACCAGCTGTGCAATGAGGGTCACCTGTGCTCAGAAGTGGGAGCACAGCCCTCTGGGTCAGGCTGGACACAGGGCCGTGACCAAACTTGCTGGAGGTCAACCCAGGTACCAACATCCCTATGCAACAGCAGCACGATATGGATGTCCCATCCCCAGAGAGCTGCAGGTGGGCGAGCTCTCAAGCTGTCCTCAGGCAGGTCAGGGTCTCCTCTGCAGAAGGAACACCACGAGGGCCCAGGGCTCCTCGTTTTGCTGTCAGAGGCTGTCCAAGCCATTTCCAGCCCTACTGGGGAGTGGTTGTTTTCCCAGCACCCCAGTATTCCCTTGCCACACAGTGTGGGCATAGGAAACAGTGTTTGGATGACTTATCGTAGAATCATTAAAGTTGGAAAAGACCTCTAAGATCATTGAATCTGACCCCAGCCCGTCCCCACCACAGCCACTAACTGTGTCCCTCAGTGCCACATCTCCTTGGTTTTTTAACACCTCCAGGGATGATGACTCCACTGGGCAGCCTTCTGTGACCCTAAACACAACTTTGCAGCTCTTCCTTAGACTTTCTGAACCCTTTTTGTGTCTGGGCTTTGACCTTCTTATTTTTGCAGTGGGGCCCAGAAAGACTTGGAGAAAAGCCATTTCTGGGTGTTGTATGCAGCCCAGCCCTCTGATAAAAGTAGGGGATGGCTGTGTTCCAGAAGCTGTGCTGAGGGCTGTGGGCAAGTTTGCCTTGGGCTTGGGGCACTTTTAGGGGCTTGATGTCAACAGAAAGGACTGTGTGTTCCCACTGACAATCACTGGTGCCGTCTTTGCTTTTGGTGATGGCAAATGGACAGAAAGGAGCTGAGATGGCAGAGGTGGTTCACAGCACAAGCCCTGGAGAGCAGCAAGGCCGTTTGACTGGGTAACAAGCTTTTGATACAAAAACAAATCCCCAGAACACATGGCATAGGGACATTTCCATAGGGGCTTTTGCAAAGAAAAGAAGCTCGCCAATATTTCCTTTGCTCTCAGGTTCCTTGAGAGCATTTACTTTAACTGTCTGTTCCTGCAGACACATCTGTCATTAGGTAATTAGGCTTCTTTATTGAAGGAAATAAAAAGGAACTGAATAGGCTGGCAGGAGGAGTGATGAGCAGGCTTTAATTGCCCACCATGGACAGAACTGTGATCACGGCCATCAGGGAGCTGGTGGCGTGTGGCTGTGCTCCATCCCCTGCCGATGTCCCCTTCCTGCAAGACTCGGCCTGGGCTGGCCTTGCACATTGTTTGCAAGCTGGGATTGGGGAGGAGAATGGTTGAAGTGTTATTAGGGATGTGACAGAGAAAGGAAGTGGTGGAAAACTGTGTTCTGGTGAGCCTGAGCTTGGTGCTGGAGAGCTGTGGACCTGCCGGATTAACTCTTGGCTTGGGGACTATTTAAAATTGATTCATTTTTCTTGGAGTGTGATAGCTGAGAGTTAGATGCAGATCTCTGCTTCCTCCTGAATACATGGAAGTGCAGGACGAGACATTGGTACAGGCTGCCCAGGGAGGTGGTGGACTCACCGTCCCTGGAGGTGTTCAAGAGCCATAGAGATGTGGTACTTAGGGACGTGGTTTAGAGGTTGTGGCGGGGATGGATTGGCAGTTGGACTGAGACTCTGTGCTCAGGTGTTGATCACCAGGGAGGTATAAATGAGTTGGTTGAGTGCCATACCCCAGTGGCAGCGCGGGGTTTTCATGTTCAGGTTGCCTGGTACAGCCTGTCCCAGGCACACCATTGCTTCCCAGCACTTCCCCTGCTGGAGAGTGAACAGTGTTTTTGGGTACTCCCCCTGAAAAGGCAAAACAGCCCTGAGCTGCTTGTGTCAGCAGCTGCAATCACGATCTGCTGGTAAGGCTGAGCTGCAGCGGCTGCCACGTGGACGCTTCCCTGCCCTGTGCACTGCCGGCAGCTGCAGCAGATGGTTCCCATTGCCGAGCACAGGAGCTGCTCTGCAGCACCCCGGAGTGTCCCAGGGGCTCTCGGCTGCAGGACAAGGGGTACCCAGGGGTGCCTGGAGGAAAAACCGTGCTTAAGTCTCCCTGACACTCCGGTTGTCTTGTGTGATCCCAGTGTGGCTTTTACAGACTGAATCTCGCCCATAGTGTGCTGTTAGTGGAAAGGATGGGTGGGCTCATTGTGTTGAGTGGCGCAACCCAGCTCAGCCTTCCCAGGGAGTGTACACTGGGGCAGGGAGCACTGCCTGGCGGATGGAGGCTGCCCTTGGTGATGCTCTGTCCCCTTTGTCAGGCTGTGGCTTGGAGCCAGCAAGCTGACACTGTTGTCCATCAGATTTCCTTGGAAAGATTCCTGGCTATAGAGTCCGGGCCTCCCAGCTTGCCCCTTCCTGCACTGGGGGGGGTCTCATGTTATTGTTTTTCAAGCACTTTCAGCCTTTGGCTCGAATGATCTCTAAGGCCCATTTTTAAGGATATGAGCTCCTGTGACTGCCACCTCTGTTTTGTTGCAGCATTATTTGGGTTCGATGCTCTTCTGAGATTTTCCCATTCCGGACTTGGATTTGGATGGCAGCAGTCAGTGGGAAGCCAGTGTTTATCCTTGGGTGGGAGAGGCCAAGGGAAGCGTTTGGAGTGTTTGGCACTGCACCCCATTGGGCTGGGAGCTGCTCCGGCTTTCTGGGGCTGCATTTCCTGCATCACGTTCCAGCTTTGTTTCTGGGTTTGTTGCTTCTCTGTCCCTCTGTCCCCAGTGTGTTAAATGGGATTGTGAATCCTCATGGCAGAGCGGAGGAGCGGTAATGGGGCCCCATTGCCGGAGGTTTCTGGAAGCGTCTCTTGAGATGCTCAGGTGGATGATAACTAAATTCTGAATTCCTTTTCATTTCTTTCAGCTCTGAAAAGATCTTTTGAGGTCGAGGAGGTAGATCAGTCTTCAAATTCCTCCACCCCACAAAGAAGGACCCCAAACCCTCTCCTCAGGTCCACCGTGTCCAGCTCCACACAGAAGTTTCAGGAACTCGGTGCCAGGAACTCGGAGCCATCTGCCAGACATGCAGACCCCACAGCCCAGCGATCCCCCAAGGCTCCACTGAGGAGAGTAGAGCACTCCGGACCCAAACTGCCAGAGCCGGTGTCCAGAAGAACAGAAATCTCCATTGACATCTCATCCAAGCAGGTGGAGAACTCCACTTCGGGGTTGTCGAGGTTTGGCCTCAAAAGAGCAGATGTGCTGGGGCACAAAGCCCCGGAGCCCACCCCACGCAGGACTGAGATCACACTCGGCAAACCCCAGGAGCCGGGACTGCGGCGGGCGGACGCCCCGGCCTCGAAGATCCCTGAGATGCCCCAGCGCAGAGCGGAGCCGCCCAGCGCTCCCATGCCTGACGTGGCCACCAAGCGCGTGGAAATTCAGGTAGCCAAGGCTGCCGAGGTGCCGACCCCGCTGGCACGGCAAGTGGAGAGCATGGAGCCCGTGCCGACCCCACAGCCTCCCCAGGCAGAACCAAAGCCACAGCCGGTGCTGATGGAGAGCCCACCAAAGAGAGAAGAAGGTGAGTGCGGCCGCGCTGCGCGTTGGGAGCTTGGAGCTTTCAGCTCAAGCAGTGACGGCTTTCGGGGCTGAGCTTGCATCTTGTCTCATGTGTCTACATACATGGCTGTTACACTTGGTTTTATGTTGGCTGAAAGAGCTGTCAGTTGGAATAAGACGTGCCATCAAGCTTATAAGAAATAAAATGAGCAAGTGCCAAAAGCTTGGGTGCTTGCAGAAGAAGACATTTCTGCCAGCACAGACCCGCCTGCCTGTGCAGCATCTCGGAAAGCCTCTGACATGCTGGAAAATGTGATGGTTGTGGAGGTGTTGTTGTGATGGCTTGTTGTTTAATGTTGCTGTTTATAGTTGTGGGGCAGAAACTGCCTCTTCATTAGCAGGAGTCAGGGTTTTTTTTTTTCCTGCTGGCTGCTGGAGCCGAAGTCTAATAACGTTGTGGATCAGAGCCAGTACTAAACTGGAGCCCTGCCTTCTATTAGCTGCATCTTGTTTTCGATTAATCCCTTATTAGACATGAAAGCCAGCTTCCCTCCCCCACTGGCCGTCATTTACCCTCCTTAATGTTTTAGAGTTTTTTCTCTTCTAGCCTTTAATTATGTTTCCATTCCTCATCACACGCTTGCTCTCTCCTCTGTGGAGCTGTGGTGGGGAGTAGTGCCAGGGTGAGACCCTGGGAGCTCCATGCTTGCCCTGGAGACTGGCTCCCATGTTCTTGGATCCCATGGATAGTTGCTGGCCCAAGCCTTGCCCTACCACGTGCCCCAGCTCTATTGCTGCTGCATGCAGCCAGTCTCCCTTTGGTCTTACCCAGGAACCATCATCTGCTGCAGGGTGCAGACGTGCCCTGCTGCTGGGGTTTGGGGTTTTGGTATGTATGTACAGTCTGGAATCAAATGAGGTGTCCACGTTGAAGCTGATGTTAGACCTGTAAGACAGGAGTGGTTTTCTTTGACTGTGAGTATGGATGGAGAGAATGGAAGGCTCCAGTAGGCAGGAGGCTGGTGCAGCTCCATCTGAGCATGGCTGGGGATCAGGAGTGGGCTTGGCCATGGGCTCAACTGGGGCCTCTCTGCTGGGTTTTATCCCCAGCAGCAATGAGAAAGGTGCCAAGGCCCCTGCTGTGCCCTGTGCCTGACCTCACCCTGCTGGGTTCGGGCTGCTGTGGACTCTCCAAGCTCTGAATGTCAGGCAGCTGGGCACTTTAAGAGCAGAAGAATCTGAGCTGCTGAACACCCCAGCTGCACAGGGGGAAAGGGAGGGCTCTCTGCATCAAAAAAGACTCCAGAAACTCAGGACAGCTGCTGGGGATGGGTTTTAGCAAAGAGCCTGGCTGTCTGGGGTCTGCCTTACAGAGCAGGACAGGCTGGTGCTGGTACAAAAGAGGCTTTCAGTCTGGGTACATCCGAAAAGAGCCAGGAAGAGAGGCTGAAGGAGCAGAAAGGGCTCTGGCTCCTTCTTCCTGCTGGGCAGCTCAGGCACACACCCAGACCTCTTGGCCATTGCTCACCAGGCAGGGATGGCATCTCCTCGGGGTGCCCAGCAGGTGAATGCAGGCTCATTGCTGATGCGGTTCTGACCCCAGCACAACCTCCCAGGTGAAAACATTTGCTCTCTGCTGTGCATGGCAAAGGCATGGAGCCCTGCTCCCGCTCACTCTGACCCAAAGGATGCTCCCGTGGTGCAGACACCATGGCACCGCATGCCATGCAGCTCTGGCACAAGCAGCTGTGCCGGGGATGTGCCAGCTGCCCCCAGCCCCATGCCAGGACACGCAGCCCCCAGCTGCTGGGCTCAGCTGTGCTCTCTTGTGCTGAACCCTGCATCCCAGATGGATGGAGGAGGGCCATCTTCCTGACCAGACCCTGAAGGAAAGCAGTGATTGCAACTCTCAGCTTCATTCGGGTGGAAGCAGTGGTTCTGGGGGTGGGAGGAGTGTGGGAGGAGCTCTGGTGGAGCACAGGAGCAAGAAATATTTGTTTCCACCTCTTTCTGCCCTCTCTATCTCTTCCTCCTGTGCTTCCTGAGGTGCATCTGCTGTTCTCTTGCAGGGCTTAACGTTGTGTCTGGAGAGCTGATGACAGGAGGGACATAAGCAGCCCAACGTGGGGCTGGCTGTGCTCCACGCTCTGCTGGGCACAGAATCATGTTTTCAGAGGCGCGTTGGAAAAGTCACTTTACTGTTGTTGTTTGAGGGCTTTGAATTCAGTGAGTGTTGCTCTCGATGGTGGCTTATTTATCTGGGAAAACATGTTGTTCTTTGTGTCTTGCAAGTCTGCGGTGTTTGGGAGGGAAGAGCAGAGAAGTTCATGCTTTTCATGCCAGCTTTCTGCTCCGTCTCTGCTTCCCCCAGATGTGGACCTGTTTGTATGTGGGGTTCTGGGATTGCAGCGATGGGTTAAAGAGATCCCGAGTGAGAAGTGGAAGCCCTTCTGACCTGATGGTCCTTCTGGTTTCTGTCCATGGCCTCACTGCCCACGCCTCCCATTGCTGCAGCTAGGAACATAGATGGGGGTGGATGATGGGAGTGCTTGGAGCTGTCACCCGAAGCAGAAGCTTGGCTTGTGCTACAGCCACGTCTGGATGAAGCACATCTCTGTGCTGATCCGCAGCGATGGGTAAAGCGGTCTGAAATGTGTACAAGAGTGCAGCTTTCTTGGAGTTTTCTCCCATCGCTGCCCCCATGGCCCCTCTGGGACAGCTGTGTGGGTGCCAGGAGCCCTGAGATAGCAGCAAGCTCCCCTCTGCTGCTGCAGGAAAAGCACAAGGGCTTCAGAAGAATGAAACAATACAACTTTTCCACACTTCTTTTTTCTCCAGCCTGGACCCCTAAGGCAAGCTTTGTCCTCAAAACTCTATTTTTCATTTAAAAGCTCCATTAGAGTTAGCTTAAAAAAAAAGAGAGAGAGAGAGAGAGAGAGAAAACTTTCCAATCCACAGCACTCCTTGTGAAGGATGTCTCCAAAAACTGGGGACCCACTGCTGTCTGCTGGGGGCACTGCAGGGGGCACAGCCCCTGTGGGTCATCAGGGAGCCTTCTGTTTGGTGTAGATCTGCAGGGACAATGCTGAGCACAGAGGTGGGGTTCAGAGGGACCCAGGGACCGCTAGCACAGCAGCCCTGCCACAATAAAGGGGCCAGGCCTGTGCAGTTCAACAGTGAGTAATCATTTCCAGCTCCCTGAGCTGCACAGCAATTTAACTGTATGAAGAGATTAAAGCTGCAGGGAAATGTTTCCTTAAAACCAGCTGACACATTTGGGCTAGATTATAAGTAGTCTTTTTTTTTTTTTTCCTTCTTTTGCTGCTGTTGTTATTATTTTTAACAGGAAAAGAGCCTACAGCCTGAGATACCAAATGGAGAGGCTGAATGAGAAACACAGAGTCCAAATCCACATGCTCGGGGCAGGTGCCAAAAATGAGATAATTTGGAAAAATGGAGTCCTGGAGGAGCAGGGGCTTGGAAGGAGAGCACGTGAGGAGCCTGCATGTGCAGGGAATGCTTGTGTCCCATCACAGGGATGCGTGGCCACGTGCTGGCAGTCTGCATGGGGATGGCAGCAGTGCATGCCCTGTCTGTGGCTGTGCAGAGAACAGCTGGGGCAGCTCATCTGGTCTCATTTTGGGCTGTATTCAGAGCAGAAAGGAGGGTGGGTGATGTGGTTGTGCCACACTGCTGTACATCCTTGACCATCAGGATGTTGCTCCCAAATGTGTGGGCTGCTGTTGCCTTCAGCTCTGGTCATTGCCGTGCGAGACCCATTAGGGATGTAGGATTTTCTTCGGAGACAAATGCAAACAAATGGAGAATTCATTGTCCCTCTGGAAGTCCCTGAGGGCCTGTAGGAAAAGCAGTGATCTCACCAGTGGAGGTTCATCATGTGAAGTAGTGGATTCCCATCGGAAATGGGACAATTCCCCCTTCCCTGGCCTGCCCGGTCTTCTTTGAAGCTGGATGAGGGTGAAACTGTGGTTGCTGAGCATCAGAGAAATCATGGCCCTTCCCCTTCTCAGCTGGCTCTGTGCACGAGGCTGTGCATCCACGTGCTTGCTCCCAGAAGTATACAGGGACTACAAAAAGGCTGAGCTTCCTGGCCCAGGAGAAAGCAACCAGCTGTGCCTGGTGGCATCCTGCCGCAGTGCTGGTCCCATAACCTGGTGGGGTCTGGGCTGTGAGCCCCATGCAGCTGCAGGGCCCTTCCTGCTGCACCCAGCCCACTGCTGGATGTGCAGCCCTGACCAGGCGCAGTGGGTGTCATGGACAGAGCAGACCAAAGGGTTGCTGTGTTTATCTCGTGGTATCTGTGTGTCTGGAGCCCGTAGTGGCTGTGCTCTGGAACACGCTCCCCTCCCTACAACTCCTTTGGCATCCTCCAGCTTTCTCACATTTGAGTTAATCATCCTACAAGCTGATAAGGCAAATAAAATCCGTTATCTTGACCAAGATAAAACAAAGAGTTTGCTTTGATCTCTTACAGTAAGGGCTGGCCTCTCATTGTGCAGCTTCTCCCTGTTGGCTGGGGGAGGTGGTGGTAGCATTGGCGAGGAACCTTCTGCAGGGAATAGCTTTCTTCTACGCTATTTCTAGATCCGTGTCCCAGCCTGAGATGTTTCTGTTGGCCAGTGGCTGGGAGGACACCATAAGCTGGGTACAGTGCCAGCACAATAAACTGTGTGAGAGGGATTGAGGAACTGAATTGAGATTATAGGGAGATTACTTTGTTTTGAGAAGATCAAACGTTGTCGTGACCAAAAGAGATAACTTGACAGCAAGCCAGTTGTGTTCTCTGCTCCTCCAGCAAACAAACAGAGCCACAGACACTTTTGCATTGTCCAAGATGTTGCAATGAAGTCAAAGTGAATGTGGCTATAAATGGAAGAAGCAGCTCTTCTTGGATGGCAGCCTGTGCTCAGGCTCCACTGGACCCAGTTTTTCTTCCATCTGTTACAGCTTTTAGAGGAGGGACTTGGGGAGAGGGCTGCTTTCCTGCAGGTTTGTTGGCTTTTGTTTCATTTGTCTTCTGAGCAGGCCTGGGAGTAGAAGCTACCTGGATTTCTGTAGGGTCATGCACAGATATCTCACTTGGTTGACTTGTTTCACCGTATCATGGCATGAAGACAGTAGGAGACATATTGAGAGACGAGGCTGGACCAAAGGAACGGCTCCAGAGCATCTCACAAACAGCAGAAGTTTGCAGATGTTTATGCATTCGTGAAAAGCAAACAATGTTTAACAAGCTGCACGAGGCCGCTGTGCCAGCTCAGCACTGACAGCATGGGGCTTTTCGCTTGCTGTCTCCTCCTTGACTTCTATCGCCTGCAGTTTCTTCTGTCGAAGCAGTGGGTTGTTCTTTGCATAGCGAAGGCAATTTGTATGGCAGGGATCAAAAATTACTAAAACAAAGCATCTTTCAACACCTTGAAGTTCAAAGACTGTTGATGCTCTAGCAAATACAAGCAGAACCTTGGATTTATGCTCTGGCTGTGCAGCCCAAGAGGCTGCGTCCAGGTTGTGTGCGAGCTGGGTGGTCCCTGCAGCCCCTGGATGTACTCAGAGGTCTGGATCTGCTGAGGCTTCCCATGGTGCAGCTCCAGCACGGCCCCTGGCTTGAGTTCACAAGGGGTGCAGAAATATTTAGTGGGAGCTGAGATCCGAACTCCTTTCACCTCTCTGTGGGTGAGAGAGAGCTGTGCAGGGAGTGCTCTCAGTGGCTCCTGTGCATGTGGTTCTGTCCATACGTGCTGAGCATCCATGTCAGCCGGATGAATTTTCCCCTTGTATATTATTTCCAGAGATAGAGTGATAGAGGAGGAAAAGGACTTGTTTCCAGCCGTGCTTTGCAGCCCCAGCAGACCTGCTCCCCTTGGGTCTGGTTGTTCTGCAAACCTCTTGCTGTGCACAGTCATTTACTTAAGTGTGTGGGTCAGGCTGTCTGTGATGCTTATCGATGGTGCTTTAAGTTTTTATGAAGGCTCTGTTTTCTCCCCTTTGCACCTCTCTTGCTGTGCACAGAGTGGGACACACATTCCTTCCTCGAAGAGAAGTTTAATTTAGGGAGACCTCAGCCAATGAAGATTAGATGGGAATCCCAGAGGGTATGGTGCCTAGGAGGGAAGGGCTGTGATAAAAGTTAACAGTACGTAAGCTCTTTAAAGCGGCCTTCCCAGTTACAGCTGCATTGCAGCTCACAGCTCTTAAATTGCTTCTTACTGTTGTACCAAAGTGGTGTCCTCTGAACCCTTCTCTGTAGCTCTGGTGCATGGAAATGAACTCAGGGTGGATCCCTATAACCAGCTCCTTTGAAGCTAGGAGCTTTGGGAACTCACTCCTTTCAGTAGTGGAAGTAAGTTTGGGAACTGGGAGCCTGGAAAATGTTGAAAAGATGGCTTGAGGCTGGATGCTCAGGATCCTATCCTTGCTGTTTGCTTGCTCATCACCTTGGGTGAATCCCTCTACCCGTTCCAGTTTCATCTTCTATAATAATGAGCAGTTGAATGTGGCAAGACGGCTTGGGTTCAGTCCTTGCAAGGAGTCCTTTCTCCATGCAAGAAATAGCATTGTGCTGAGCCCTTCTTGTGGAGGCAGGGGGAGGGCAGCTGCTCTGCACAGATTATGGGGTGGTTTTGCAGAAAGCTCCTGCAGCTGTCCAGGAGGAGAGTGAGGGTATCGGATGGTTTCTTTATCAAAGCCCCCTCCAGTCCACTCTACTCTTTGGTCTGCTTTCTCCTAAATTTAAATATCAGCAGGTGCTCTCCAGAAGCCCATGTGTCTAGTCATTTATTTTCCTTTTCCCTGCATATCCTTGGGCAATAGAAAGCTGCTCAGGGCTGACGGTAAGTCCTTTGTGGTTAGGCCATGTCCCTGTGTAGAACACCATGCTGTCCCCCAGAGCCTCAGTCTTTTTTCCTCCAGCACTCTGCAGTTATGTGGCTCATTGAGGCTTGCAGCAGAGGGAGTCAATTCTCAGCTTGTAGTGAAAAGCCTGGGAAAGGAACCCAGGTGCACTCAAGAAGGCTGAAAAATCAGAGCAGAAAAAAAAAAAACAAAAAAACCCTCATGTAATTTGGAGGTGAGAAAAGGAGATTTGGAAGGTAACCTTTGGAAGTGTGCAAATGGGAGGGATGGATGCTGGCACCTGGTTTGTGAGCAATGGGCGCTGCTGGTGCAGGCATTGATGAGCAGTCTGGGATGCTCTGCCCCATGTCCTCCCCTTTCCATCCTGTGCAGATAGGAAGGAGAATGGAGATTACCTTGCAGTTATCCAGATCTGCCCTGAGAAAAATGGAGTCTATCTGAGCAGCATTTCTGATAAAATATAATTGTTTAGACAAACTCTGGCTGAACTCACTTCCTCCTGCAGCCCAACGCGCTGATAAAATGGGGGTGGAAGTGGGAGACTGAGTTCAGCTGCTGCTGAGCCCTTCCTTGGGATCATCACCCTCCACCCTGTGGTCCTCGTTTGCCCCTTCTCGTGGCCTTGGAGGAGCCAAGAGGACGGCTGGGGCAGCTGTGGGCACGGGCTGGGATGTGGCCGTGGGAGAGGCAATGTGGGTGCTCATGTTGGGGTCTCCGTGTTGTGGAGTGGGCTGAAATGTGAGCTCTTGCCCTACTGCTGGTGTTCTATGGGAAGCCATCCTCCCTGCCCTATTTTGGGTAGCAAATGGACGTTAATTAGCAGTGTAGGAGCGCACACCCTGGGGCTGGGAGGTGAAGGGTTCCTGCACAGCCCCGAGGGAGCACTGGGATTTCCTCTCTGCTTCATCGCTTCGTTTCCTGGGCTGAAATGTCTTACAGAGGCCAAGCTGGGTGGATCAGGACCTGGGCTTTGCCGTGCCTCCACCTGGGGGAGCAGGAGGAGCAGCTTTGGGGTTATCCCAGCCTCCTGGCTGGGTGGGGGCAGCAGGTCTGTGGGATGCTCGCTACCACAGTGAGCAAAACCAAAGCCATTGTTTGGGATTTGCTGGAAGAGCAGAGCTGGGAAGCCTCAAATGGTGGCTGCAGGGACAGGGGGAACGGAGCTGTGACTGTGCTGGAGAACATTGCTCTGTCCCTCGGGGCGCAGACAGGCAGAGAACATTCAGTTTGTTTTTCCTTCTCATTTTTAGTCATGCAAAAGTGATTTTTCTCTTTTATTACCGCTGTTGCTGCTCCGTGGCAGAGGGCACCGGGTAGGTTTCGCAGGCTGAATTCTCCCTGGAAAAGCCCCTCCTCTGCTTTCACAGCTCCAGCTGCCAGATCTGGTTTTCAAACAATTTGCAGAGGCCCAAATATTTGCGGGGCGAAGCGGTGCCTGCAGGAAATGGCTGCAGTTTCCGGCTCCAAAGTGGTGTGAGGGTTGGGACAGCATGGGGTGATGCAGGACGTCCCACATCTGGAGGGTGGACCAGAGAGCCATGCAGGGAAAAATGAGCAAACTGCTCCACTGGGTTTGGCTTTTGTGGGGAGAAAAGTGTTGGCAGAGCGATGTCCCATCAGAAAATGAAGGGGTTTTGCATCAGAATGGGAAGGCTCTGATTTTTGATGAAATGTTTGCTGCTGATGTTTGCTGATCTTCCATCCCGAAGTGAAAGGGGAAGGATGGTGAGGATCTGAGTCACTCCGGGGCTGCAGTGGGACCTCCTGCATCTGTCAGCAGAACCAAGGCTGAGTTTCTGCGTTACTCAGAGGTGGTGACTGCTTCCAGTGCAGCGATTCCCCACTTGGTGTGGCTGAGCACCATCTATCTGGCCAGGCAGGGAACAGCAGCTGCCCGGCTGTGCCGGCAGAGTAGGGATGTGCGGAGATGGAGAAGAAATGGGAGAGTTTGTGAGCAACAAGGGCAGCAGTCCGTGCCGGGCGTGCATCTCTGGATGACCTGGACAGGCTGATCAATGGGCTGAGCCCAATTGTATGAGCTTGAACGAGGCCAAGTGTCAGGTCCTGCACTTTGATCACAACAGCCCCATGCATCACTACAGACTTAGGGCAGAGTGGCTGGAAAGCTGCAGGGAGGAAAAGAATCTGGGGGTTTGAGCTGACAGCCTGCTGAACATGAGCCAGCTCTGTGCCCAGGTGGCCAAGAAGGCCAACGGCATCCTGGCTTGCATCAGAAATGGTACAGCCAACAGAGCAGGAGGTGACTGTCCCTCTGTACGGGCATACCTCGAGTGCTAATGAGGTAATGATGGCTAATGAGGCCATACCTCGAGTGCTGTGTTCAGTGTTGGGCCCCTCACCACAGGAAAGACATTGAGACACCTGGAGCGTGTCCAGAGATGGGCAGTGGAGCTGGGAGGGGTCCGGAGCGCAAGTCTTATGGGGAGCACTTTGGCAGTCTGGAGGAGGGGAAGTTGAGGCTGCTTTTAATGCTGAAGGCAGTCAGATGGCTGAAAGCTGTGTGCACAGCCCGGGGCAGGGCCAAAAGCAGCAGGGTCCACTAATCTTACATAATGCAAAGCAAAACCTCGAGGAAGAAGTTGAAGCGGTTCCCCACACCACAGCCCCGGGTTGATTCCTATGGGGAACTGAGAGGGAGAGGAAATGTCCTTCCATGGGAGACTCTCGGAGCTATTGAGGCACTTTGGCATTGCTGCATTCTGCTGAGCAGCTGCAGCGAGAATGTGGGGCTGCTGGAAGGAGGGAATATCACTGCGTAAATCGCTGCGCCACTGATTTATTTTTCTTCTTTCTGGCTGACCCCTGGGGTTCCCCCAGGGCCCTCCCCTCTATGCCCCCCTTCCCATGACTCCACAGGGCTACAGTGCTGCAAGGGGCTCAGGAGCATCTGGGAAAGGTTTGGATGCAATGCATGGAGATGCTCTGCAGAGTCAGCACAGGGGCCAGAGGGCAGCACTCGTCCCTCCCCACTGCAGGCAGATCTGCTCGCCAGGCGTGCCTCAATGCTCCCGAATTCCAGATCTGGGTCTGTTCTTGGGCCCCTCCACGATGCCTTACCTTTGTGCCACAAACAGTCCAGCTCTGCCCTGTGGTTGAGTGGTGGCTGAGTACTGCTGGTGCTGCAGGGATGTGGAGGGTCAGCAGGGTCTGGGCCTCAGGAGAGAATATGAGGTTGCTGTGGGGCTCTGCAGGATGGTGGGGTTCGTGGGCTTAGGACAGGCCTTGGGGAGGTGAGGTTTGGGGAGCTGATGGGAGAGGGAGCACAGGGCCATGGGGCAGTGGGCACTACACTTGCTTATTAGGTAATCATAAGGGACCCTGGGGGCTGCCAATGTGGAGCATCCCCACCCCCATGCCTGCAGCAAGTGTCAACCATTGGTCTGCGTGTGAAAGGAAGATGGTGCTCAAGTGGACCTTTGGTGCCCGATGGGTTTATGTGTGGGAGTGCTGTTCTGAACAAACCCTGTGAAAGGTTCTCTTTCCACTGGATCAGAAAGAAGAGGCTGCTCTTAGGTTTGTGGGTGCTGTAAAGTCGGGGTTAGCTGTAGCAGAGCCAAGCACTTGCAAAGGTACCCCAAAATCAAAACGTGAGCCAGGCATGCATGGTAAGACCCCCATCTCATGCTCTTCCCTGCTGCTCTTAGTGCCCCTAGATAAAAAATAGGGACTGGAAAATGCCCCTGGTGCTCACACTGTGATTGAGCCCATCACATGTCCCACGAGCAGCCACCTGCAGTGGGCAGAGCTGTGGGCAGTGTGCCTTGGTCCTGCATCTCTGCCAGCCCCGGGGCAGCAGCAGGTCCTGTGGGCACTGATGAGGGGCTTTCTTGGAGGGAGGCTGAACAGACCCCAGAGGGCTCCCATGTAGAAGGAAGAGTGCTTTGCCAAACCGTAGGAGGAATTCCCACGTTCCTGTTCCTTGCATTGCCTGCCAAACCCTCCTCCTTTCCACAAAAGCTGATGTATTTAGCTGGATTTAACCTTTGCTCGAAGAAGTGAGTAACAAAGGTCTTTTGCTTTTGGTTTCTGGGTGTAAATTTACGATTCAGTAATGGTTTTGTACACACAGCACAATGCCATTGTGAGAAAAGCCGGAGGAGAGACAGAGCGAGCATCACTCAGGGGCTCCTTTATGGCAGGGGCTTTCCGGCAGCCTGCCCACATCACTCTTCCTTCCTGCTCTGACAGCCTCCGCTGGAGCAGTGTGAGGTGTCAGACAGCTCTCACAGCTTCAGCACAAGCAGAAGGGTGATAGCGTGGGGTTTGGCATCCCCAGTGTCTGCGGTCACTGCGCTGCACCCTGCTCTGCTCTGCCCGGCTGCACTGAGCACCCGACTCTGCGTTGGAGGTGGTGAGTGAGGTTGGAGGGAGGAGAAATGTTCTTTGTCATTGCTTGTTTTCTGTAGCTGAATGCTACAAGGTTCTGCCTCCTCTGGATTCCCACATTTGGGATTTTCAGGGTATGGAGGACCTTTGGGGAATGGCAGAAGGCACAGCTGCTCCTGTAGTTTTCTGCCCTGGACACTGTCTTATCCTCTGGTTTGATTTGTGTGCCGTGAGCCCTGGTGGTGATAGCAGCTGTCCACAGTCACATAATCAGTTTGGCATTATGTATGGGGAACGCTGGGTGGGATGGGCACGATCCTCTGCTCCTGAGCGTGGACAGACGCATCCCACCAGTTTGTACCCAGCATCTGGCCAGGAGAAACCTCCCTGACTGAAGTCAGCTTCGTGTAGGGCAGTGTGTGGCCTGCAAGGAGCTGGGATGGCCACTTCCAACGCAATCAGGCTTGGCTTCTGCTTTATTTCCAAACCCAAACCCCTCTGGAACTAATTAGGACACCCACATTGGTGACCCTGGTGCTCCTGGCCACGGCCAGGCATGGGGAAGCTGCTTTGCGGAGCTGAAGTGGGGGCTTTAGGGGCTGCTCCCCCTGACCACCCCTGTCCCCCTGGTGTCCCTTTGGCCACGGGGAGCCCACAGGGTTCATGTGAGCAGTTCCCCCCTGGTGCTGAGCAGTGGCGAGTGGCAGGAGGCAGGGCTGAAGCCAGCCTTGTGCTCACAGCCCACGCACTGGGATTTGAGAGCTTCCCAGTTGGAATTGGAGTAATTGACAAAAAAAAAAAGTAAAGAGGCTTTGACTGTAGCAAGTGTTGATCCTGGTATCACAACCAGCTCGGGATGCTGGCCTGGGTGATAACCACAGCTTCATGTGTATCTGCAAAAGTCTGAGCTCCATTAGCTCCTGCCCTCAGCACTCCCTGAAAGTTGCCCAAAAATTCCATCTTGGTGTAACGTAGGATACGCTCCAGCCTGCCCCGAGAACATCTGGTATCTGTGCATGGGGTGATATTCATCACAGTATAAACACAGCCAAGCGCTGAGCAGCAGAGCCCTCCCACCTCCCCCCCGCTAACCAAAGGTTGCAGCTATTTCCCAGTGCTCTGTGCCACGCAGGCTGCATGGTGCTGTATGGATCCTTACTGGCTGCTTACAGGAGGAGGCACGCAGCCCTCGCTCTCCCTTCTTATGGCTATCACAGTGCTGCACAAAGGGGAGATGCTGTTGTTGCCGTTTGGCAGCCGGAGGCAGAGCTGCAGAGCCTGTTTGTGCTGACACTATTGTGTGTCTGCTCACTGCTGGGGTGCTCAGGTGTGCTCCCTGTGCTGCAGGACATGCCATGGTTTCCTTTCAAGCTAGGGCACTGGCACCATTTTTAGCCCCAGATTCCTCCGGAGCAGCCTCTGACCTCACTGACAATGCTGTCTCCATGTCCTGAAATGGGAGCATGGCCCAGCTGTGCCCCACCTCTCTCAAAAAGTGTGTGGCTGAGTTGGAAGAAAACACAAAACAGACAGAAAAAGCTGAAAATGATGTCTCAAATGCCTTAAGCACGGAGCTGCGCTTTGCGGGGAGGCTGCATGGGGCGGGAGGGGCAGTGCTGCCTTTGAGGTCAGAGGATTTCCCCACACTATCTGCCCCCAGAGAAACCCGAATGCTTTTTGTGTGTGGCTGTGAGGGGGGAGCTGAGCTGTGCGTCCTTCTTGGGGAGAGCCAGGCAAAAGTTTGGAGAAGTTTGGGAGCTGCGGGGGCTGCAGGCCCACGTGCTCCGGAGGCGGAAGGCAGCTGGGAGCCACATTGCAGCATCGGCCTGGGCAGTGCGTGTCCTCCCCCCGGTCCCTCTGGGTAAGTCTATGCCTGAACTGCCCTGGCCTCAGGGAGCAGAAATGTGCACCCAGGGGCTGTGCTGGGGGATCCACGGCACATGGAGATTGTGCATCCCCTTGGGATAAGGGGAGGGCAAAGTGAAAGGGCATGGAAAGAGCAGCGCTGTGCTGAGCGGGGGTGGGAAGTGAGGGAAAATACCATGGGCATAACGCAGGCGGCGGCACGGCAAAGAGCTTTGTCAGGGCCTGCACTGAGGCTTTTTGGGGTGGAAGGCTGTGCGTGTTCTGTGTGGGCACCAGGATGCTCCTGCCCATGTTTCGGGGCTGCGTTCCCTGCTCAGGTTTTGCCATGGGGAGGGAAGGCAGCAGAAGGGAATCACAGTGGGGCAATGTGGGGCTGTAGCAGCCTGGGCACGGTGCAAGGGATGCCAGCCCAATGGGGGCTCCCTTTGCAGCACCAACACTTCTAGGTCCCGGCTCCAAGCTGGCTGGGACCCCACGATGTGCCCAAGATCCCACAGCCCCACAGCACAAAGGGACCTGAGGTGTGCCAAGCTGGGGCTGCCAACAGAAGGGTCTGCACTGAGGTTGAGAGCCCTGCCCCAGCCTGGGTGGCTCAGGTCTGTGTCCATGTGGGCAGTGGGAAGGGGCTGATGCAGCATCGCCTGCTGGGGTTGGGATTGCTGCTGGCTCCATGGAGCTCATCACTGCCTCATGCTTTGCCTTTTGGGAGTGTTGTGGTGATGGGAATTGTCAGAGCCAGGGAGGAGGGGATGCTTTTCCTTCTTTCTGTTTTTGTTTGTTAATATTTTAACAACAGCTCCTTATTCTTCTCCTGCCACTCGGGACAGCTGCTTGCACAATGGTCGTGAGAGAGCAGCAGCTTTGCTCCGCCTGTCGGAGCTGCACAAGGGGAGTGCTCAGGCTCAGGTTTCTGGGCAGGGGGCTGGGCACAGCAGGCTTCTAACTGAAGCTGTGTGACGGGTGCCCACAGGAATTGCTCCTTTTCTGCTGTGCCCCAAGGAGAGGTTGTCACCCAACACCTTCACACCCAGCGGTTTGGGGTTTTATTCCTGCCTGTGCCCTCAGATGGGAAATGCTTTGTGCTGCACAGCTCCAGACCTTCCTTTCTAAACCCATCCCTTGTCTAAATCCACACAGCACCGGGGAGGAAGCATCCGGGCTGGACACACTGGGGCTGATTCCATCTCTGGCTCTGCGAAGGCGCTGCCTGCCCCAGCTGCCTCCAACAGGGCCATTGTCACTGCATGGTGCCACAGCCTTTGCAGCACACTGAGCCCTGTGTGCAGCTGGTCAGGGCCAGAGGGCACTGACAGAGCCTGTGGCTGCCTTTCCCCACATCGAGGTCATCGCGGCTCACCCCTCTTTGGAGCCTGCAGACATGCAGCCCCCAGTGAGCTGAGCACTGTGCTGGATTTGCTCTCACTGCCTCAAGAAAGGGTTTGCACTGAGCAGAGGGGCGTAGGAGCATCCTCCTACAGCACATGGCAAGTTTTGGGTCACGTATCCTGATTGTAAGTGACCTGCTCCATGTGATTATGTGAACCAACAAGTGCTATTACCCCATGCAGACATGATTCCAAGCTGTGGGACTCAGCATCCTGGAGTGCAGCCATGCAGGATGTGTGCCTTGCTCACAGCCCCATGGCAGGAACAGAAAAATACACCTGGAGCACACGGCATACTGTGCAGCCAATAGCTCTGGAGCTGTGGATGCTTTTGTAGATACGTTGCATGTTTTTTTGTGTTGAGAGCAAAATCCCTGCGTGGCTGCAGGGCTTGTGAGTGGCGCATGGAACCTCACAGCTATTAAACAACAATTCAGCTGAAAGAGTTAATGCTGAAAACACAGCCCGAGGGCTGCCTGCCCAAAGCATGTGGCACTCAGCACCTCCCAGCAGCAGCGCAGCGTGGAGCAGTGAGCCCTGGCAGTGGGGTTGGGCTGCAGATGCCGCTTACTGCAGGGTGACAGTGCTGTGCTGGGGGTGAATGCAGGGATGGCTGATTTGCAACCCTGGGGAGGGAGCGCCGTCTGCTCCCTGCAGTGTCTTGGTGTGAAGGTTGAGTGGTGCTGGAAATGCTCCTCTGTTGGTCACTGCTGCGGTCTGGCAGCCCGTGTGTGTGCATCATCAAGAGTGATGCTCCGTGGTAAATAAAGTGAAAATGATGCTGAGGTCTGGGGGTGCTTGGGGCCACGGCCAGGCCAAGATGGCTGTGTCTCTGTGTCCCCAGTGCAGGCGCTGCTTGGGGGCTGCCGCCCTCCTCCAACTTCTCCTCAAACCCACACAGAAGTGATTCCCCTTCCCACCGCCGCCCCGCTTCCACTTGCCATGGATTCAAAAAAAGCAGGCCTGTAAAAGCCACATTTTCTTTGGGAATCGGATTAAGGCCCCTTGTTCTGCGCCGGGGACGCCGTGGCATGAAGCCTCTCTTTGTCCTGGGCATCGCTGGCCCAGCTGCAGTGTATTAACCCTTTCTGATCCTGGGGCAACACAAAGCTAGGGATGAACGGCGCTTTGCTAAGCAATGGGGATTTCTCCTGGGCTGTGTGATGGCAGGAGGCAGTTGGGTGCTGGCTGTGTATCTCCAGGTTGTGCTGCGGTGGATGTGGCCGACCCCCAGAACAGACGGTGGGGTGTCCATCAGCATCTCCTGCTGCACACCCAGGGCTCGAGTCTGTTGGATTGGTATTTCTTTTAGGCACTGCTTGGAAGACAATCCAACTGCATTGCTTCTCTCAGGTCTGCTTATATACATCTCTGTGAAAGACAAATAGCAGCAGGGCTCATCCCGTTCTGGCGCAGGCAGAGGTGGTTGGGGCAGCTCTGTGCTGTGGGGGACCCAATACCGGTTATCAGGCAGCTCTGATAAGAGCACAGCAGGGATTTCTCCAGCGGGGCTCTGGACTGAGTCAAACTGGCACCAGAGCAGCCCGCAGGCTCCTGACAGCCGGGCTGTGACAGACGCCTGCTGCATTTTCCCATTGCTCTGTTAAATGTGAAGATGCAATTGCCCCACAGCAAAGAGATGCAGCCCCCCTGGTCCCAGGCAGCTGCACCCAATTATCCTTCTGATCCCAGCCCTGCGGAGCCGGAGCAAAGGTTTCCTTCTTTCCACGGTTAGGGTGCCCTAAATTCTTTCTTCTTTACCTCTGAAGGGAAATAAAAGGGGAATCGCATAGCCAGGCAAGAGAACTCATCCCCAGTCACACAGCACATGGCTGAGAAGAGCGTCCTTGAAGATGCTGAGTGCACTCTGTCCCAGTTGGCACATTGGTGGCCAAACCATTGCTCCCCTGCAAGCAGGAGGATGTTGGGAGAAATGTCTTTTTCCTGCTTTTTCCAAACATTCCTGACCCTGGAGCGACCTTCTAGCAAAGTCCATTCCCCACTGGGAAATGATGGATGGCCCAAGCACAGCCTGTGAGCGAACTGCGAGAGGGAAGGGCACTGCTGGGGGCGATACCGGGAGCATGGGGTGACTCATGGCAAGGACGTGGTGCCAGCTGCACGCCTGCAAAATGATCCTTCCTTCCTTCCTTCCTTCCTTCCTTCCTTCCTTCCTTCCTTGGGGCTGGAGAGCCGCATTGCCCCACACAGGACACCGGGCGCTGCGGGCTGCAGGGATCTTTCAGCATTAAAAACCTCAGTTTTTGTTTTCTGGTCTGGGTGGCCATTCTCTCAGTCACACTGCTTCAACTGAGTTTGCTGGTGCTCCCCCCAAGGTCTCTGGCTGTGCTTTTCCCACTGCTATTGATCTGCGATTAGAATAAATACAGCTGGCAGCACTTCCAGGTGGCTGAGAGCCTGCAGCATCCATCCAAGTCACGGGGGCCATGCAGGTGGACAGCATTGCTGCACAGTTAAGGCCATAAAAACAATTCCCTAAGCCCTAACACTGCCGTGCTTCAAACTGCGGATCGGTGCGGTGCAGTGAAACTGGAAATGTTTTGTCATCATTTCTGCAGGGAAGGACATTGCTGCTCCCTGTGCTCTGCTGGTTTGGTGTGTGCTGCCCGGTGGGGCTGTGGGATGGAGCCGTGCGGTCGTGGTGGTTCTCTGCTGCAGGATGAAGGACAATGGTTGGGATTTGCCCCAAAACTTGCTGCAGTTTGCTCAGATCCCTTGGTAGCGCTTGCAACACCAAGAGGGCCTCACCAGCACTGCTCCTAACCCAGAATTTTTTTATTTAAGAGAGGAACAATGACTTTGTGGTTAGAAGCTGAGCCGGGGGGTTTGGCTGCAGTTCTTGGCTCTGCTGTATGTGACCCTGGGCAGTCCTCCTCCTCTTCATCTGCAGCGCAGGGATAAGGCTGCTTCCTTCCTCGTGGGCCTGTCCTGCACACCCAGCTCCTGGTGCAGGAGCGGAGAGGTGCCCCTGGAATAACAAATCCTGGGGGTGACCATTGTGCAAAACCCACGTGTGTCTGAGCGCATCCTCCTTCCCACTGGAAGCAGTGTGATTTGCAGCCACGCATCCCGTTCCTGTCCTTGCAAGGCTGCACGGACCTGCATACAGCCCCAGCTGCTCCTCAGGCAAACCCTCCTCTGGCATCCCACGTTGGATTTTCCTGGAGATTAGGGAGATTAAAACCCTAATGCCCATTGATAGGGGTTAAGGCTTTTTTAAGTCATAAAAAAAAAAAAAGTGGTGTAATCTAGCAGAAAGCTGCACACAGCTGCAGCGTAAGCAGATTGAGGCTGGATTTCCTGCCCTGGTGTTAGGGTGGAGGTTTCTCTGAAGCTGTTATTTGTGGCACTTTGCTGGAGCAGGGCAGCGCCAGCCTGGCCCAGTGGCTGCAGGACCTGTGGGTTTGGGGCAGGATGGGAGGAAGAGGGGCCAGCACTGGTGGCTGTGATGGGGTGACACAGAGGGTGACATGGATGCTGATGGCGCGATGCTGGCAGCAGGTCTCTGCTTCTGGGAATGGAGGGTGGGGGGTGCATCTGGTGATGTTACTGCTGTGTGCTTTTAGGGGTGGAAAAGAAAAGAGGAGGGCGTATCAGGTGCTCATGGGTAATAGATGGCCCAGGGAGGCTGTGCTGTGGACTGGGGCCCTTTTAAGTACCAGGAGTGCAAGTGGGACCCTGCTTAACACTTTAAGCATCCTCCGCACTTTAGCCCTCCTCTGGATACAGGCATCCCTAAAACCAGAGGGTATCAGAATCCCAGTTTATAGGGGGGTCTGTGCCCCTTACTGCCTCCTGCAGCGCAGCTCCAGCTCTGCTGCAAGAGCGGTGCTGGAGCAGTGCTGTAAGATGGGAGATGTGTAAGATATGGGGCAGGAAGAGCTCACAGAGACAGATAACATCTTTGTTGAGCTCCACTGACATGATCTTAAAAAAGCAACTGAGCCTGAGGGTGTAGATGCCTGCGCTGGGGCTGCCCTGAGCAGGGCATCTTGCAGCCGCCTTGTACCCTGATTGTCACCACACTGGCCCCGCGCTGTCCTTGTGGTTGTGGCTGAGGGCTCTCTGGCTCCCTGGTTGCAAAGCGAGCAGCGTTACCCCCCCCTGCATGATGGGGTTTGGGATCTGCTGAGAGAGTTTCGGGATGCCCGAGAGCAAAAGATAAAGTTTTGGTGGGCGGCGAAGCGTCTGGGAGGAGTGGGGCTCTGCTGGGGGGGTGCGGGTCTCGAGCCCACACTGGATGGGGCTGCGTGGGGACCGTGATTTGGGATAATGGGGGATTGGGCGATGGGGAGCAGCCGGCGGAACTCGGTGGGAAGAGGGAGGTGGGAGCCTTTAAGGGATGGTTGGGGCCGGGGCGAGGGGAGGCTGTGGAGGGAGAGGGAGGAGGAGGAGGAAGGGTGATGGGGGGAGGAAGGGTGATATGGGGGGAGGGGGATGGGGGAGGAAGGGTGATGGGGGAGGAGGAAGCAGCAGGAGGGCAGGGTAAGGAGGAGGAGGAGGGCAGGAGGAGGAGGAAGAGGAGGAGGAGGAGGCGGGGAACCGCGCGTTGCCGGAGCCGCCGCCGCCGCCGCGGGTGAGTCGCCGGTGCCCGGGCGGGGGGAGCGGGCTGGGGCTGAGCTGGGCTGGGTGGGGTGGAGTGGGGTCGCCTTTTGGGGTACGACCCCAGGAAGTCGCCGCTGCCAACGGGGCGGCCCCGGGAACCTCTGGTGTGGTTATGGATGGGGGTAGGCAGCCCAGGTTGGCCGGAGGGCTCTGCCCGCCCCCGGTTCGCTCCATGCGGGAGCAGAGCGGCTGTTTAACACCTCCCCACCCTCCCCGGCCTCCGTGCCGGTGTTGCTGGCATTGTTCGGGATGCAGAGCGGCGGGAGCCGGGCTGCGGGTGGGAGGGGAAAGCCCGCACCCCCCGTGCTGAGCCTGCTCCCCAAACGCGGTGTGCCGGGGCGCCCGGACACAATCGGTCTTTGTGAAAAAGAAAGAAAGAAAAAAAAGAAAGAAAACAAGAAAAAGAAAAGCCGACTGGGGCGTAAATTTCCCTGTGAGAACTCGTTGGTGTGCGGCTGCAGCCGGGAGCATCCCGCCGCGCTCCTGGCCGGTGGGTCGGGCAGCTCCGCGCTTCTGCTCCGTTACAGAGCACAGAGCTCAGCGAGGGGGAGGTGGGGACCCAGAAATCCCTCCTCTCACCCTGGGGGCGCACAGAGCCCCGTGTCCCTGAGCAGCATCACCCGCCGGGGGCTTGTGGGGTATCCTCTCCCCGGTGCCATGCGGCAGCAGCATAGCATACCACCACAACTTCTGCTCCCTCCGCCGGTGCTGACCCACACGGCGTGCATCCACGGGCTGTTGGTGGCACGGGCATCCTGCAGAGCTTGCCTGCCTCGGGCTGCCCCCTGCACACGGGGTGTGCCCCACCAATACCCTAAGGGAGCCTGGGGTTCCCAATCCATAGCCCTACATTCAATTGGTGAGACCACTGGAGCGAGCTTTGGGGGTCTTTCTGACCTTTTCTTTCCTTTTTAAGTTTGTCCTGTTAACGGAAAAAGGACACCAGCCTGCAGCTCCTCCCTGCAGGTCTCTGTGAGCGGTTTCCTGTCTGTCAGCCCAGCGTGGGCCTCACGTGGTGGGAGAAGCAAGGCTGTGCTGCACTGTGCTGCCAGGGCGAGCGCGTGGCTGAGCCGCAGCAATACCCAGCTCCTGCCCAGGGCTGGAGCCGGCACCCCAGCACTGATGGCCCCAGGCTGGCGGTGAGCCCGGTGCTGTCACCAGGTGCCCAGGGCACAGAGCAGGTGGCCATAGCTCAAGGCATGGCTGTGCCAGCCCGGCTCGTGTGGCTGCAACCAAATGGCAGCAGTGTCCCCTGGGCACCGCCTGCTGCTGCTGCTGCGTGGGATGTGGCTGCTGGGGCTGTGCACATGGGGGCTGAATTATGGGGGCCGTGGGCAATGCTGTGCCGTGCCTTGTGTTCCTGTACCTGTGTGCCCAAGCCAGCACAGATGGGCTCTGGGCAATCCCTATGCCATGATAGGTCAGCAACTCTGCATCCAGCCCAGCTCTGCTGCTTGCCTTCTGCTGTTCTCTCTGAAAACAAAGTGGATTTGCAATGTGCTGCGTAGGCTGCATCCGCTTCTGTGTCTTGTGTCAGGGATGCAGAGGGACTGCAGGTTTGCCTTGCCCGGGAGGGCTGGGCCTCCCCTCATCCTCATCATGGTAGCTTGGGCTAAGTGGATTCACTCACCTTGGCTTGAGAGAGCGTTGGTGCTGAGGGAAGGTCAGGGGGAGCATTGCCCTGTTCAGTGGCTCCTGCAGAACTGCTGTTCCCCAGTGCTCCAAAGATGCCAAAGCATTGGGAGCTTGCACATTTAGTGTGTGAGGTAGAAAAGCCCCCTGAGCAGTGTGTGCTGCAGTCCTGCCCATCTGCTGGGGCTGGCTGGGAGCTATAAATTCACTCCTTGCTTCTAAAAATGTCTCTGTTACACCCAGCAGCCATAATTCTGGAGGATTGTTGCTCCACATCACTGGAAGGTTGGTTGGGCTGCACGACTCTCTTGAAACATCTGTGGATGCTCAGCTGCCTGGAAGCTGTGATGTTTTCACGCCCTCAGCTGACTGATATACGGCTGTTGGCTATCCAACTGGCTATGCTAACCCATCCAACTGACCTGGCAGCCTGCGGTGTTTCCAGCGTAGCTCGGAGGAAAGGGAGCTATCTCCAGTCTAGAAATCCCCGTGCAGCATCCTTGTCTGCTGGGTGCTGCTACTTGGGGTGCCTGGGACAACATCTGCAGCCCAGAGCAGTTGGATACCCTCTCTCATCTTCACTGGCAGTTCCCAGCATTGCTTCCCCCAAGGCTTTTTGCAGTGGGACCCTCTTCCTGCATCCCTTTGCCCTGGGGGTGCTTCTCAGCGGCTGCTGCGCAGATGTTGGGTTTGGCTCACGTCTGATGCGCGTTAATTATGGTGCAACAGCCCAGAGCCTTTGGCAAAATAAACTTGGGAGCAGCTGTCCGAAGTCACCCTGGAGCTGTGGGCTGGTTTCTGCTGGTGTTCTGTGCACTCTGCATCTCCAGTGCCCACGTGGAGGGGATTTCCCAGCAGAGAGGACGTTTGTGCACAAGTTCCCATGCACCTCATGTTTGTTTACCCATGGGCATCAGCAGAGCGAGCGGCCCCTGTGCTTCCCCAGGAAGCAGCTGTGTTACAGAGAAGCAGTGGTGGTTGAGGTCTGACTGCTGTTGGGGGCACAGTGGCAGTCAGGCGTTCCTGACAGCACTGTGTGTTTCTGAACTCCTCCCTTCTGGTGGGGCTGGCACAGCCCCTTTGGAGCTGACCGGATGCTCAGGTTCTCATTAGGAACAGATCTGCTCTTCCCAGGAGTGCTGCCTCGGTGGGAAGCTGAAAGGAAAGAGAGCGAGAGCATGGGTTGCAACATTTCCCTGGGGAGTTCTCCAGGCAGTTCGTGTCTGTGCATCCCCGTTGTCCTGTGGAGCCTCCGAGTTGCAACATGTTTATTTATCTTCTCCCCAAACGGGAACCAGATGCTGGGATAGCTTGGCCTTTCACTTACTTTTTCCTTTGGGCCAGCTGCAGCAGTGTGGGCCGCGTGCACCTTGGTGGTGGCAGCGTGGCAAACAGCTGCACGTGATGTCCCTATGCATGTGTCACCGTGTCTCATTTTGTCTCACCGTGAGCTGGTGAGTCACGAGCCCTCTGCAGTGCATTGGAGCAGAGCGCTGCACGGCGGCACGTAGCGCTTGCACTGGGGCAGGTTTGTGTGCACGTCCCAGCTGTGCGCTTGGGGAGGGCGCAGCACCTTCTGCAAGCTGCATGATAGCAAGGCTCCGTGCACACCCATGGCTGTAGGGTGCTCCTCAGAAAGAGCGGTGATGCAGTGGCACAGCTGCTCGGGGAGTAGGGGGGGGGGGGGGGGGTCGCCGTCCCTGGAGGTGTTCCAGAGCCGTGGAGATGTGGCACTGAGGGACGTGGGCAGTGTGCACGGTGGGGGTGGGCTGATGGCTGTAGTTGGTGAGATGAGAGGTCTTTTCCAACCTTAATGATTCTATGATTCGCTTAATTCCTCTGCCAGCCCCCAGGCTGCATCCTGTCCTGCAGGACCGGAGCTCTCTGGGCTCTCTGTGTGTTACCCTACTGTTCTGCTCCCGGAGCGCAGTGCCGAGCAGTTGCACAACCCTGTGCTTCTGGTGGCAGCATACTTTCCACGTGATTTATTTTTTAGTGGTAAGTAGGGATTTTTTCCACTCTTGGCCTTACCACTTTGAAACAGCACCAACTCAGGACCTATGGAAGGACCTCTGGCACGCTGGACTCACAGTCTGTTCCGGGAGCAGCCCGCAGTGTGCTGCCAGCTGTGCTGGAGCCCGACCTCCTGGTGCAGGGCTGGATGGAGGAGCAGATTGTTGCCGCGTGTGTCAGCTGCTCTGTTGCTCTCCAGCGGGGCTGGGGGTGGAAAAAAGTGCTCAGAGCCGCCCCAGGAGCGTTGGTGATTGGTGTTGGGTTTGTTTTTATTTTTTATTCATGCTTAGCCTTCAAGGAGTGCAGTGCTTGCAGGACATGAGTGCTGCTGCCCTGAAGAGCCAGGGCTTGGTTCGGAGGAAGCCCCTCTGCCCCAGCTTCAGGGGAAAGCATGCAGCTCCTCATCAGAGCCAGAAATAACAGTGGGGTGAGGCCAATGTGAGGATAGGAAGCTGAGGTCGCTATTCCTGTTTTAATGAGTGAGGATGAGGGACCTTTGCAAAAAGCTCGAAGAAAGTAAAGCAATTTGGCTGGGATGCAGGGGTGTGGGCACTCATCATGCTTGTGCACACTTTGTACTGGGGATGCATCGCCTCTTAGTGCCTTCCTGGTGGCTCTGCTTCCCATCTGTGGAGCCCATAGGAGATGGGGCTCTGACTTTTTATATGAGGATGTTAAATGAGACTATGGATGTATATTTGTTTCTCTCATCCTCCAGAGACATATGCCTTCTTTGCAGTGTGGTGCTGAAGTTTGGTACTTGCTCTGCACTGAGCTAAGTGCCCTGCTTCTTGGGCAAGTCAAAGGCTTTGCTTTTCCCCTGACAGATAACAACAGAACTAGAGCAGTACTGTGACAGCCCTGTTACTGTGTGGGTGCTCTCTGGTGTGACCCATTTAGATGTGGATGTGTTGCTCGCCAGCTCTCAGTGGGCTGCAGTGGGACTCTCTACTTGTGCTGAGGGTCTCCTCAGTGCTGGGTCTGGCTCAAAGCGTTGCACTGGGATCTGGTGGGACCTGGCAGGGCTCTGCCTTTGCACAGGGTCCCCAGTGCTGGGCTGCATCCTTGTGCTGTGCTCCATAGGCTTCGTAACGTGGGCAGGGATTGAGGTGTATGCAGTAGGTTAAGAAATGGAAGCCCAAATTTGAGGTGATTCCAGGCAAAGTTGCCGCGTGCTGCTCTCTCAGCCCCCAAATGCCCCACACTGCTCAGCCCTTCTGACCGTTCTCCCTTTGCCCCCCAGGTCCAGAGGCCGTTCCCAGCCCCGTGCCCGGCATGACGGACGCTGTGCGTGATGCTGGCCCCAAACAGGCGGCACCGGCACGGCCGGACAAACCAGCTGCAGACTTTGGCTACGTGGGGATCGATGCCATCCTGGAGCAGATGAGACGGAAAGCCATGAAGCAAGGCTTCGAGTTCAACATCATGGTTGTGGGTGAGTGCTCCCCGTGGGCCAGCTGCCTGCAGCGTGCTCCATGGGCTGTTTGTTTTATTCTGTGACAGTGTTTCTTCTCTCCATCCACCCCTTGGGAACCAGGGGTGGGTGGAGGGGACACCCGTGGTTCAGCTCCATGTCGCTGTCTCTGACACAGGAGAGTGCTGCTTGCAGAATGCTGGTCAAATTCAGTGGTCATTATGGCCAGGATGTGACACAGCCTGGCACTGTTGCTGTGTTGGGGTGCATCACTCCCCTTGGGAGCACCTCAGAGGTCTCAGAGGTGTCAGGTGTTTCTGTAGCCTTGCAGAGAGTGACAGCAGCTCCCTGGGCCCTGCAGTGGTTTGCCAGCAAGAAGACGCAGAATCATAGAGTGAATCATAAAATGAATCATAGAATGGCTTGGGTTGGAAGGGACCAACTGTTGTTGGGTTGGAAGGGACATACTGTTGGGTTGTTTGCAACCTACTTTAGGTAGCCTGCTAAACCCCCTGCAGGGGGTTGGATTAGATGGTCCCCAAAGGTCCCTTTCAATTCCTACCATTCTGTGGTTCTGAGATTGTGTGATCTCAAAGGTCATCTAGTCTCAACCCCCCATACCGTGAGCAGGGTTGCTGACCCAACGTGGCCTTGAGCACCTCCGGGGATGGGACACCCACAGTTTCTCAGGGCAGCCTGGGATGTGGGCTGGGAGTTCACTGCAAACCCTATCACTGCAGAACCAGTTAGTGCAGGTTCCTGTGACATTTTTCTGTGTGAACCTGGCTGAGCAGCTCCAGGCTTTCCCCTGCACTCCCAGCAGATGCCGGGGGCTGATCAGAAGGGCTCTGCTTTGGCAGCACTCTGTGTGTGGTAGGGAAGCCTTTGCTGCAGCGTGGCTGGAAAACATTGTTCCTCCCTTGGCAGGCTCCACAAGGCTGTTTACAGGCTGGGGAATTTGTAACAGCATCAACAAGCTGAGCTGCATCTCTCCCAGCAGACGTGGGGAGGGGTGCCCATGGGGGGCCCAGGGGTGCTTGGCTGAAGCTGGGAGGTAACAGCTGGTGCAGGAGCACCTGGACCAGACAGTTGCATGTGTCCCCTCTGCAACCCGGTGGTGATAGCTGCTGGTGAGCAGTGTGTGCTGTGCTGTACTGCATTGCAGCTCACAGTGGATGCAGAGGGCTGGGGTGTTGGGACTGCTGCTGCTGAGATTCCTGTCCTGCTATAGGCTCACAGAGCTGCTGGGAAAGGATGTGGGAGCACGTGGTGGTTCAAGAAGCCACGTGCAGAGGAAGGAGCTCCTTTGTATGTGACCACATTGCTGTCCTCCCCCTGCTTTCCCCTACATGCAGCAGTGCAAGGAGGGGCTTTGCCCCAACAACACTGCCCTGACACCAGCTCTGGTGCAGGCTGAGTCCTGGCAGCTTCTCCATCTGCTGTCCCCTGCAAAAATAACCTGGAAATGTCACAGTGCTGACAATGGTTTGTCCTACTGCTTTCCAGGTCAGAGCGGCTTGGGGAAATCCACATTAATCAACACCCTCTTCAAATCCAAAATCAGCCGGAAATCTGTACAGCCAACTTCTGAAGAGCGGATCCCTAAGACCATTGAGATCAAATCCATTACTCATGGTGAGGCTCCACATATCCCAGCTGGTGCTTTGGCTTTCGGTCCTGCTGTGCCTTGTGTCCTGCTGAATCTCTGCTCTCATCTGCCCAAATGGGCGTGGAGCGTCTAGAGATGCTCAGTGGGCTGGGAAAGCACATCTTTTCCTTTTATCCTCCAGCACTGACTGAATTATGATAGAAGGGAACAAGGGAGGTGGCAGCTGGGAGAACTGCATACAGGGCAAATGCAGTGCTGCATCCCCTTGGAGGGCTGGTTTGTGCCCGCTGGAAGCTGTAAGGGGAAGCTTAACCAGAGCATGTTTGGCTCACACTGTCTGCTTTCCTCTCCATTTCAGAGATCGAAGAGAAAGGGGTTCGCATGAAGCTGACAGTCATTGACACTCCTGGCTTTGGAGACCACATCAACAACGAGAACTGGTGAGCTGCCTGGGCACGAGGCTGCTGCAGGGAGAAGGCACCTGATGCTGGGGCATCCTGCTTTGGTGCTGGGTGCTGGGCTGTGGTCCTGCACTCCCCCTGCCCTATGGAGAGCAGAGCAGAGGGATTGCTATGGGTGCTCCCTGGCACCAAAGTGGACCCATAAACATCCTGCTGTTTGTGGCATGAGGCGGGCTTTGTTTGGTGCCAGGAGCAGCTGTGTGCCAGCACAGCCGGTCCCCAGACCTTGCTCATGTGGCACAGAGCCCTGCCACATGTCTTTGGGACAGCTGGGGTCTGTGCGGGACGTGGTGCTGGCTGGGCAGTGCTGTGTGCATGCAGAGTGCCCGAGCCCCTGTGTGCTCCTACTGGGACAGGGAGAATGGGGGCTTTTTGGACACCTCTCTGCTGTCCTGTGCTCCCTCTCCCTGTAGATGATGCTTTCAAGAAGCAGGAGGGCTCAGGGTCCCTCTCACTTGCACACTGCAACCTCATGTGTCTGTGCCTCTGCAGCTGGCAGCCCATCATGAAGTTCATCAACGATCAGTATGAGAAGTACCTGCAGGAGGAGATCAACATCAACCGCAAGAAGCGGATCCCTGACACCAGGGTGCACTGCTGTATATACTTCATCCCCGCCACCGGCCACTCGTACGTACACACCCATGGGCTCCAGCCCCTCTGTGCTCCCCCTCTGTGCTCTCCCTCTGTGCTCCCCCTCTGTGCCTCTGGTCCCACATCTCAGCTGCCTGGGGCAGCCCATCCCCAAAGATGGAGGTCTGTCAAGGGGTTTGGAGGAGCTCAGAGTCCTTCATGAACACCTGGAGTTGCTTTAACCAAAGAGAATGGGGTGTTTGCTCTTCTCCTGAGGCCATGAAAGCTTTCATTCAGGTTTGCTTTGATCACCTTTGCACAGCTGAGGGTGGGCATCAGGCAGCGGGCTCTTGGATTCGATGGGATGATTGGCTCTGCAAACAGGAGAACTTGCTTTTCTGCTCCCCCACCTTTGTAAGTGCTGCCATACCAAGGGAGCCAACGTGGTAACCCTTTTAGGGCATTCTGTGGGTTGTTTGATTAGTCTGCACGTGGGATGCAGTTTACTCTGTGCAGAGCTCTCCTGTCTCTGGCACTTCTCAAATAACAGCATCAAAGGGCTCCATCTCCATCTCCTGCTTTTCTGTTTTAAAGACACAGAGCCTTTACTGAGAATCTGGGGCACTTCTGGTGTTTTGAAAGCCACAGCTCGAAGTATTGCAGCACGAAGCGAGACCCGAGCTTGCTTTTGATTTAAGTCAATTCCTTTCACTTCTGGCTTTGTCTGCATGGGGAATTTTTGTCTTTGATTTCAGAAGTAAACTCAAACCACCAGCACTGTATTCATGTCAGCCTTTTCCTCTTCCTCACGGAGAGATGTATTCCAACAGGAAAAAAAAAAAAAGAAAAAAAAAAAGGTTTTGTTTTGCTTCTGTTGGTGGGCAGACAAAAAATGCACTTTTCAGTGGAATACAATGACTGCATGGGGCAGCTATGCTCTTCTTGTATAATAGGCACAGCGTGTGCAGGGACCTCACAGCCTCTGAGAGGGAGCAGGAGCCTCCCCCTGGGCTCGGGCTCTTCCTTTACACCCTGATGAAGTGGAAATGTAGGAGGGGATGATGTGTTGGGCCATTCTGGCTGTTGGTGCTGCTCATCATGGGACCTATCCACAAACCGGGTCGGGGTGTTGCAGCATGAGCTGTGCTTTGTCTTCTTCTCATCACTTTGGGCATTTAACCCTTGCACGTCTGTGGACATGGGAGCACAGCACGCAGCAGATGTGGATGGGAGGTTTGGGGCTGCTGTGGGCTGTGCTTCCCATGCAGCACCCCATAGAGCTCACTTCACCCCGTCCCCCGCTGGAGCCCCTCGGCGCGTTCTGGTTTCTCTCACTGCTGGCTAGCAGTAATTGCTGGAGGTTCAGCTGCCTTTCTTCTTTCTCTCCAGCACACATGTGTTTCCAATATCAGCTAGCCCGGCCGTTGGAGGATGGTGTTGCTGAGCTGTGCACAGCCCTTGCTGCAGTGCTAACAGCCCTGCCCTGTGCCACCCCAGCATCAGCTCACATCCCCTCCTGCCTGGGGCCGGAGAGGCTGAGAGCGATGGAAGCTGTTGGCTGCAGAAAGGGGGGCAAACCCCTGGGGTGCAAGAAGTCTGTGGGAACTATTGCTTTCTCCAAAAGCTTGAGCAAGCATTGGGTTTCCCTTCTGCTCCCCTTTGAAGCCCAAGTCATGGTGCCCGGTACCCCACTGTGCGTGTGCTGCAGCGCTGGCATCAGGGCTCTGCTCAGTTTGCAGCACTGGGGCTCACACCACGCTTAGCACAGGCTCATACCTCCTCCCGTTCTGCTCAAGGGTTAATCCAGGGAGAATTTTCCCCTCCTAGGGAGGTCAGGGCAGGATTTGCAACCCATCTAGCTCGCACACACCCTGTCCTTCTTGTAACACTCCCGTAAAACCATGTTAGCACAGGCTAAGTAACCTGCTGGCAGGGCTTTTGGCTGCAGCCGCACAAGCCGCACTCTTTGCCACCCAATAAATTTCTCAGCTGTGACCCCTGCGAAGCACCACCCGGCTTGGAAACGTAGCTCTGAACCACTGCCCAGCCCCAGCAGCCCTGCTCTGTTGTGTGCCAGAGCCACGTGCTGAGAGACAGACATCCTGCAGCCACGACCAGGCCCCTCATCAGGGCGCTGGGTGCTGGGGTGGCTGCGTGCACAGCTCGGCTTCCTGCTGCTGGTTTGATCTGGGGCACAACAGAAAGGAAATGGCTGCGGCTCTCAGTGGGTTGTTATTACCACAAAGGCATTTAGAGGCACTCTGCTGTCCCCAGCGCCATAGCAAGAGGGGGTGGGGGGCAGCCAGTACTGCTGGGTGGTGCTGTGCAGCAGGAGTTTGGAAGGAATTAGACCTGGGCTTGCCCCATCGTGACCTCGACTGTGTCTGCCTGGGTCTGTGCAGCGTTAATTAGTGGATGTTCAAATCGGGCTCTCTTCTTTCATCATCCCCTTAAGCCCTTCATTCTCCTTTGGTGTCTTCAGATGAGTAACAATGACTTCCAGCATCACTTGCTTTTAAATACTTGAGGTTTTGGGGTTCCCCAGAAATTGTGGCTGGGGAGGCTTGCAGCAGCTCAGCCCATGGATGTGATGTGCAGGGAGGAAACACTGAGGAACTTCACTCTACAGCATCCTGGGAGCCGCCCTGTGGTGCTGCAGCTGTCCCCTCTGCTTCCATTTAGCATCACTGCTGTCTGCGTGCGAGCTGTGCCTTGGGAACAGCCTCAGCTCCTCAGCTGGTACCGGGGAGGGCTGTGGGGGCTGCTGGGCTGAATCTCACATGTCTGGTGGGCTGTGAATCCATCGGCTGCGTGCGCATCCCGGGCTGTGCTCTGATGAAAGAGGCAGGAACACAGCCTCAGTGGGGAAGAGGCTTTTAAAGGGGAAAAACTGTTTGAAAAACAGCAAAGAGAAAGGAGGGGAAAGCATTCTGCTGGGAAAGGAACGTAAGTGCATTGCTTCCTTGGAGGTCTGGGAAATACATTATGCAGAGCTCCAAACAATGTTTGCCAGCAGCAGTCTGCTTAGATGTGTCCATGGGGGTTTCCTTGTGTTTTTTTCTCTCTTTCTCTCTTTCTCTCTTTCTCTCTCTTTCTCTCTTTCTCTCTTTCCTCTCTTTCTCTCTTTCTCTCTTTCTCTCTTTCTCTCTTTCTCTCTTTCTCTCTTTCTCTCTTTCTCTCTTTCTCTCTTTCTCTCTTTCTCTCGCCAAACTCTTTTCTTTTCTGGGGCCCATGGTGATCTGTGGCTCCTGAGCTTGTGCTGGGAACTGGTTTGTACTCACACTGCTTGTACTGAGCTGTGTCAGGACTGGGGAGTGCTCCATGCAGGGTGTGAGCAGTCCCTGGGGGGAAGAAGGGCTTTGGGCAGGGAACAGCTGGGATCTATGCATGAGAGTAGCCTTGAGCTGTGGTTTGAGCATCACAGGAGTGGCATGGTGCAGCTGATCAGCTCTCTATGGACTGTGTTGCTGCTAGGTGGCCTTAAGGCATGGAGATGGGGCAGCATCGGTTTCTTTCCCTGTGTGCTTGCAAGGCTCTTGCTGGGTTTGCAGGAGCCATGCAGGGTCTGTGGGGGGTTCTGAGCCCTTCATAAGGCCCTCAAAGACTACCACAGTGGCGTTTGGTTGGGTGTGTTGGCAGTAGGTACTGTCTTGACCATGTTCTCCCCATCTCTGGGTACTTGGCTCCATGTTGCCCCACGCAGGGCTCCATCCTGCTCTTGTGGGACGTGAGTGTTGGGGTGTTTTGCTGCTGGGGTCTGGTGCTGGAAAGACACTGAGGAGCCAGAGCACATCCAGAGAAGGGCTGTGGAGCTGTGAAGGGTCTGGAGCACATTTCCTATGGGCAGCAGCTGAGGGAACTGGGCTGGTTCAACCTGGAGAAGAGGAGGCTCAGGGGAGACCTCATTGCTCTCTACAACTCCCTGACAGGAGGTCGTGGTGAGGTGGAGGTCAGCCTCTGCTCCCAGGTAGCAGCAGTAGGACAAGAAGTGATGGCCTCAAGTTGCACCAGTGAAAATTCAGGTTGGATATCAGGAAAAAATTCTTCTCAGAAAGAGCAGTGATGCAGTGGCACAGCTGCCCAGGGAAGTGGTGGAGTCACCATCCCAGGAGGTGCTCCAGAACTGTGGAGATGTGGCACTGAGGGACGTGGTCAGTGGGCACAGTGGGGGTGGGCTGGGGTTGGACGTGGTGATCTGAGAGGTCGTTTCCAACCTTAACGATGTGACGGTTCTATGATTCTGTTGTGCCTCGTGGAATCAAGCTTTGGCATTTGCCCCAGAGCCAGCAGAGGTGTCCCTGAGCTGTACAGCTGCATCTAACCGCCGGTGATAAGAACACCTCAGGGAGGAGTGAGGAGCAGAGGCAGGGTCAGGGCTGGGCGCCTGCATGGCACCAAGCACACACCCACGAGGGATGGCCTTCCCAAGGAGCTGAGCACTGGGGTTATGCAATCACTTTGCCCTTCTGAGACTTTCACCATAGAAATGTTTCTCTCTTCTGGGAGATGGCACAGCCCCATGCGAGTCCCTCATCCCTCCACTGTGTTTTCCAGGCTCCGACCGCTGGACATTGAGTTCATGAAACGCCTGAGCAAAGTGGTCAACATCGTCCCCGTGATCGCCAAAGCCGACACGCTGACGCTGGAGGAGAGGGACTACTTCAAGCAGAGGGTGAGGGGCTGTGCAGGTTGGGAGCTGAGCGCTGGCCGCCAGCCCGGCATTCCTCGGCCGCAGCGCTGAGCGATCCCATGCGGCAGGGAACGGCCTTCACTCTTCTTTGTGTTTCTCTTGGAATTCTGTCAGTGCGGGATAAGTTCTGAGCTCGTGGCCTCAGGGCCCGTTTCTCCTGCCTCCTTTGTTGCTGTTGTTGTCGTTTTCAGGCTGGTTTGGTATATTTTGGGAGGCTGACGGCGGTGTAAAAGCCTTCCTGGGCAGCACAGTGCGCTTAGCAGCAACCAGGCACAAATGTGTGCATCTGCTCAGCTCAGCTGGGCCACGTTTGTGGGGAAGCAAGGCATGAAATTCCCTTGATTCTATTGGTGGGGAGCTGAGGAGGGGCTGACTGAGTGCAGAGGAGCGGTGTGTGTGCTTTCCTCTGTGTGCTCACTGAACTGCACATGCCCCACATATCCTGGTGCAGTGCAGGGGATGGCTGAGGGCTGTAGGGCGCAGAGGGGATTGCTGGGTCTGGAGGACCAGCCAAGATACCAATGCTTGGCTGCTGGGCATTGCTGTGCCCTGGTGTGAGCTGAGCCGATGGGATGGGATGGGATGGGATGGGATGGGGTGGGATGGGATGGGATGGGAGCAGCTCCTTTGCCCAAGCTTTCATGTGTTCCTCTACTCTTCCCCTCCCAGATCACAGCTGATCTCCTTGCCAATGGGATTGATGTGTACCCTCAGAAGGAGTTTGATGAAGATTCTGAAGATCGGCTCGTGAATGAGAAATTCAGGGTGAGTGCACAGTGTTGCAGCTGGATGTCCATGGCTGGGGGTGTGCAGCTCCATGTGCCCGTGATGCCTGGGGGTCCTCTCACGAAAAAGGAAAGCAGGATGGCTCAGGACTTGGCTGAGCAGCCTGGTTTCCTGACTGTTATTTCAGAAGGAAAATGTAACCTTGCTTTTCTCTGTCTTCAGGAAATGATCCCATTTGCAGTCGTGGGCAGTGACCAGGAATACCAGGTTAATGGAAGGAGAATCCTTGGAAGGAAGACCAAGTGGGGCACCATTGAAGGTAGCTTGCCCTTGCTTCCCTCCCTCCTGAACCCATCTCCTGCCTTGACAGAAGGTGATAAGGTCCATCCCTATGGTTGGACTGGATGATCTTAGTCTTTTCCAACCTTAATAATTCAATGATAACGATTCTGTGAATCCTCCATGCACGTAGCAGTGGGTTCTCATCATTCTTCCATCTTCATCCCAAAGACATCTTCCCTTTTTTTTTTTCCCTCTCTCATTTTAAATTGTAGTTTGAAGGCTCCTGGCTCCCATCCATCATCACGTTTCCCTGGTCCTGCCTTCTGGCAGCCAGCTGACACATCTCCAGTGCCACCTCTCTGCCTTCCTCCCTTTCATTTCAGGGATTGCTCTCATTTATGATTCCTTTTTATAGGATTCCCGGGTTGAGGGATTGCTTAACAAAGCTGCCAGGAAAATCGGTGTATTTTAAATCTCTGCTGCCCTCTTGTGCTCTATCCTTGGAAGCTCTGAGTTTAATGGGACTCGGAGTGGTTGAGTGTGGGTCTCCCTGCACAGAAGGCAGATGCCACACGAGGACCTGGTGTGCCCATGGGCCCCTTGCAGAGCAGAATTACTTGTTGTCCTGCCGTTCCTGTGTTCTCTTCAAAGTTTGAATGGAAAAACAATGAAAAAAGGGAGTTGATGCTCTAAATTTGACCGCCTGGTAAACTGAGAGCTGCTGTGTTCATTGTGCTGGTGCAGCAGCCCTTGCTTTTCCCTCTTGCAAGCACTCTACCCTTGGGGTAGGTCCCTGTCCCAACTCCTGTCCCAGGCAGTTGCCACACTCATGCCGTGGGTGTACACTGATGGGTTTCTCTCTCTCCCTCCCAGTGGAAAACACGACACACTGTGAGTTCGCCTACCTGCGGGACCTCCTCATCAGGTTGGTGGGACTGCGCCGCGTCCCCATAGCTTTGGTCACCAGTTGGCATCCAAAGGGCAGAGCTCACCCCACCAGATGCAGCCCTGCTTTGCTTTGCTCCTCCATCCCTCCGTGCTTCCCTCCCAGCCCTTGGTGGGGTGGCCCCATGCCATGGGATTTGGCTGCAGGGGGCTTCTGGACCCAGCTGCCCATAACTGCCTTTGCTTCCCTCCTGCATCCTAAAGACGTACCGTTAGCCAGGGGTGCAAGTGGGGACGTATAGGCTGGAGAGAGGGCTGGAAAGCAGAGGGTGTGGTGGCATCCTGGGTTGGCACCGTGGGTGTTGTGCCCTATATGAGATGTGACCGCCCCATGTCTCTGTTTCCCATAGGACACACATGCAAAACATAAAGGATATTACCAGCAATATCCACTTCGAAGCCTACAGGGTGAAGAGGCTGAACGAGGGCCAGAGCTCGCTCTCCAACGGCGTGACCGACAAAGAGCTGGTGGCTAACGAAATGTAACCGTCTCGCTCTGTAGCCAGGACCTTGCTCGCTCACGCTCGCTATCTCTACCCCCTTCTCCCTTTATTTTTATATAAATCCTCTGCCACTGTCCCTTTCCCCCCAACCCCCCCCCCCCCCCCCGCCAATGTTAACTGACCAAATAACCAGATGCTGTATGTTGTACAGAGTGGGGTGAGTGCCCGTCCCCTGCTGCCCCCCAGCCCTGGGAGGGGATGGAGGAGCCTCCACCCATAGGGCTGTATGGATTTGGGCTGTAGGGCAGCAGGTGCTGCAGGGTCCCAGGGTGCGGTGGGGGTCTCCTGCCCCCTCTGTGGCCATGCACCCAGGGCAGTTTGCCAGAGGCTGAGTACCTCTGTCCCACGTCTGTGCCATTTTTCCTCTCCGTCCATTGGAGGCAAGGCTTGCTCCATGTCATTGTACCCTCCAGAAGCAAAGCAAGGTACGGTGGTGTGAAGACAGCAAGGCAGTGCTATCCTCGTCTCCTGCCTCCTCCTCGGCAGCCCTGCAGCACCAGCCCTGACTCAGCCCCTCTTCCCTGCCTACATGCAATAAGCTGGGAGCATTGGGGTGTTACTTTGCCTCACAGCAGCCCGGCTCTGGGAGAAGTGCCTTTAGGACTGTTACCTTGCAATAGTGCAGAATGGGGAAGGGAGGCTGTGTCTGGAAAATGCTTCCCCACGCTGCAACACTTTGCAGAGACTCCTCATCCCTCTCACTCGTGGCTTGGCCCATAGGTATGGCTGGGTTCCTGTGGACCCACGTGTATTTATTTTTAATCTGTAGGGTGTTTTATTCCATGGAAGGCTCAGAGTGTGTTTGAAGAGGCTGAGAGTGAAACATCTCTGCAAAGCGGTGCTGGGAAGTGGAAGTTTGTCCTATCTGACCCTTGTCATAGTAGGCTTTTCCTTAAGTCAGAGGAGGCCTCTAGGTGTTATTTTTCTACACGTATTCCTTTGCATCCCGCGTGTGATGTCTCCATAACGCACTCCATGTGAATAGCCCTGTGCAGGGGGCTGTGCCCGCACTGCCTGAGCCCCACATGCCCACGTGCATGAGAGCAGCCCGGCCCTACGGCTCTGCCCCACACACTTTGTGTTTCCATGGACCTGCGGGAAGAAGGACCCTTTGTGGGCTCTGCTGGGGAACGCTGCGTGGCACACGAGGGGTGGCCCAGGAGCCCCACATCCCCCTGCCCCTTTCCCAGTGTCAGCTCCATCCATCTCTGCTCTCCTGTGGGATGAAACCTCATGCAAATGGCCCTTTTTTTTTTGGCAAGTAATCACGGCAGCGTGTCCCACCCCACGTTCCCTATGGGGCAGAGGAGCAGAGGCAGCTCTCACCCTGCTCAGGATGCCCACAGGCTCAGTGCAGGGTTAGGAGGTGCTCCTACACACCCTGGGGCGCAGCGCAAGGAGAACGCGCTCTCCCCATAGCTCACATTTCCCCCTCTGCAGCAGCACGTGCTGAGCTGCTGGGGAAGCATGACGACTTACATACCGACTTGCTATATCTTAGCAAAAACAAAATGTATTTACTGACAAAAAAAGAAAAAGAATAGGTGCATTTCAATAGTTACAAAGACTTAAAGGGGAGATCTCCTGCGTGAGGCACTGCTGCAAATGCCATCTTAAATTCTTTTCCCCTCTCTCAGCTGGGCCAGGCGAGGCGCGCTGCTTTCTCCCTTATAACCTGGGATCTTTCTTTTGGGGGGGAGGGGGGGGAAGGAAAACAAAAGAACATACAATAATAAAAAGAACAACCTTCATCCAGATGTATTACAATGGCCTTTCGGGGGTTATAAGCATTATGAGAAATTTAGTCCTTTTTTTTTTTTTTTTTTTTTTTTTTATTTGTATAAATAATAGTGTTTAATATGTATTTCCCAAAATAAATGTTTTGAATGCGGCCGTTTGGAATTGGCTGCTCCTTGGGGGCAGGGATGGGATTGATGCGTGGATCCAACCGGGCTGAGGGCAATGGGAGAGCGGCTGCTGGATGGGGCTGTGCCCGTTTTGGGGGATGGCTCCATGCACTGCTGACCCCATATCACCACAGGGCTGCAGTGGGGTCCCATCGGCACCTCCCGTGTAGGTATCCTACTTGTGTGCTGTATTTTTTCTCCCTAAGGTGCCCGAGCTGCATGCAAACCAGTAGGGCAGAAGGCACCTTGCTTTGGGTTGGGTTTGGGTTCCCTACAGGCGTGTGGGGCACAGGGCATCGTGAGGGACCTGGTTTTCTGCTGGCACCTGGGTTGCAGAGGGAGATGTCCCTGCCTCTAGCAGGGGGTTGGAATTAGATGATCTTAAAGGTCCCTTCCAACCCAAAGCGTTCTGTGACTCTATGACTACGCACGGCATCCAGCAGCGTGCTGTCGGTTGGCTCCCAGCCCCGTTGCTAAGCCCAGCCTGATGCCTTGCGGGGGATTTCCAAGCGATGCGCTGTGATTTTGTGGTTGCTTTGGCTCAGGCACCGCTCACCCCCAGCTCTGCCGCCCCGCAGGTCCTCACTGCCGGAACCACTGCCAGACCCCAAGCACAACCTCTTTGAGGGGGGAAAAATCAACATACAGTTGTAATTACAAACACGGGCCGTGGGCTTTGCTTCTGGCGAAGCGTCTGCAGCAGCTTTTCTCCCACTGCATTTTTTTTTTTCCTGTGCTGGTGCTGCTGTTTGCAGCTTTCCTTGCGTTGGGGCAGGGGCTGCACCGGGGCAGATGCTGTGCTGGTGGTGGGCAGGAATGAGTTCTTGCGGCAGGAGAGGGCAGGTGGGGATGGCTCCTGCAAGAAGACCTCAGCTCAGGAAGGGTTTATGCAGTGAAATCTCCCACGAGAGGCTGTTGGGGGGGAGTGGGAGGCACTACATGGCCACGTCTCAGTCCCCAGTGGTCTCTGGGGTACGTGTGCTTAATGATGCTGTAGTGATAGAAAGGGCCTTGTGCTAATGGCTTATTGAGTGGCCTCGCTTCAGCAACTGAAGGAAATGAAGATGAGTGAGAGTTTAATTACCGCAGTGATGGGCACCCGCTCCTGTTTGCTTTGCTGCAAAGGGGGGGTCCCCGAGCTTTGGGGTTTTTGGGGTGACACCGGAGAGGATGGGAACCCAGGAAGGGGCTGGGGCCGCTCCTGGCCCCACGAGCATCACACCCAGCCCAGCTGCTCTAAATGATACGAATAAAAGGGAGCATCAATAATTAAAGCGGCTCATAGAGAGTGGTTCCTGAACCGTCTGCCTGATTTAAAAACTAATTACTTGGAGGGTAATCACCACCACCTCGCGGATGGGAGCCCAGAAGCCAGCAGCGGTGCTCAGGGGATGGGCATTTAGGATGAGCCTTTAGGATGAGCTGCCCAATGCACCGTCCCATAGGGTGCACCACCTGCACAGTGCGAGCGGTGCTGACGGATATCGGGGCTGTATCTCCCACTCCACCCCACGGTGCCCATCAAAACCCTCACACAGCCGTGTGGGACCCATCCTCGGGGGAACTCCTTTTGATGTTCACCGCGCTGTGCAACAGCAGCCGCAGCGTTGGCTTTCTGAGCTCTAATTGCTGCGGGGCTGCGGAGCTGCAGTCGGCAGCCTGGGGCTTTGATCAGCTCCGCGGCTGCAGCAGAAGGGAGAATTTGTCCTTCCGTCCCCTCCTGCACCGCCCTGACCCACGCAGCTCTGAGAAGCACAGCAGCAGGGTTTGCTCCCTGCATGCTGCACGTCTGAGGCTGCAGCTCCCCGCTCCATGTTTGGCCGCCAGCTCCTGCTTCTCACCACTGCGCTGCGTTGCTTCATTTAGGAAAACGGAATAATTCATTCTGAACGTCTGGGATTCGGGAGCCTTCCACCCACAGCCCACAGTATTTTCTCATTAACATTACCCAGCTAAGCTAAAAACTGCCATTTCCAAAGTCATGCTTCCATCAAAGGCGCATTACCGGCTGCCCAGGGACTCCAAAAGTTTACTGAAGCTTAAAGACATACCTCACAGCACGCAGTAATGGGCCAAATTCCCTTCTCTTATACCTACTGAAACCATCTTTTGTGCACGTATCTGTCCCCCAAACCCTCAGCAGCAAAAGGCGTGGGACTGCTGCAGGGAGATGGAAAACCCACGTGGTTCCTGGCCAGCCCCAAAGAGCATGGCCTGGGGCCACCCCAGAGCAGCATCAATAGGAGGGAACCCATTTGGCAGGGGGGAAAGCTGTCTGATGAACACTTAATTCCCAACCTGAGCTCAGACCAAGGCTCAGCTCCAGGACAGGAGCAGACTGAGGAGATGCAGATACAGGAGGGGCTCAGCATTGGCTCAAGAACACAGCTCTGACCATTGCAGCCTGCAGGAGCAGCATGCCCCGGGAACAGCAGCTGATGCTGTGTGCACTTTGTGACCCCCTTCCCTTTTCTTTGGCATTTCCTCACATCCTCTGCCATGGATCAAAACTTGCCCAGAGAAATGTGGGTGCCCCTTCCCTGGAGGTGCCCAAGACAGGGTTCAAGGCAGCCTGACTTGGTGTGGGCAACCAGCCCATGGCAGGGGGCTGGAAATAGACGATCCTCAAGGTCCATTTCAACCTAAGCCATTCTATTACCTTTCCCCCACGCAGAGGGCTGTGTCTGCAGCACTGCTGTTGGGGCTGCAGAGGTGCCCATTTCCCCAGAATCAACTCCGGAAAGCCCAATGCTATGGCTGTAAGTACAGTGTCCATAGGATGTGTTTGGACGGCTCTCATACCTGTGCTCACTGCGCTCACCTGGGAGACCAATGGGTGGTCACTGTCATCAGATCTGGGCGTCCACCACCACCGGGCACTGGGTGTGCACCCACACAACTTTGGATCCTCTTAAAAGAGAAACGTAGGAAGAGATTGAAGTGTGAGCCCTGCAGCTGTGATGCTGAGCCCTGCAGCTGTGATGCTGAGCCCCGCAGCTGTGATGCTGAGCCCACAAGGTGTTCCAAGCACAATGACAAGGGCAGGGCAGGCTGTCCCCAGGCACGTCCCCATCCCCTGCAATATGTGTGTGATGTGTGATCAGACAACAGCCATTGCTCCCATAACCCCAGTGAGCACTCAAAGGAGAGCTGCTCCCAACCACCACAGGGACGGTGTGCTGAGCCCGGTCTGCTCTGATTCAGCACGTTCAGATCAGTGTAACAGCTCTCAGTGAGAGAAACCCGCTGTATCCTCAAGGCAAGTGTGTTTGGGCAAAGCAATAAGAGAGACTTTAAGAGGTTTGGAGGTTACAGTGGGAAATAGCAGTTATTCCCAATAAGCAGTGTTAAATGAAGTGCTGCTGACAGTAGCCTGAGGCAGGTTCAAGAGTTTCAAGATTTGCAACTAAGAGATTAACCAAAATAGATGTCTTATTACAGGCAAGTTTGTATCTAAATCATTTAAAGTGCCTTTAGACGCTGTAATGTTTTTCCTCCTAAGTGCTCACAGTATATCTGCAGCGTCCTCCCGGCTCTGTGCACAGTAATGAGAGGGACCTTGATCCCAGTGAGTCCCTGTGCTGGGAGCCGGGCAGGTTGGGTTTGGCATAGAGGGCATCCTATGCAGGGCCGATGGCTCTGTGAGTGCTGCTAATGCGTGTTGCAAAGCTGCAGTGTGAATGACAGCACCTCTGCGAGCTGCAGAAGTGTTGCGTTGTGCTCTCTGTCCCTGTTTATTTCATAGGTGGATTTTAGCTGGCCCTGAGATCTCACCTGGCCCTGAGCACGCTCTGCTTTGCAGTTGTATTTATTGGGAGCTCTGTGACAGTGTTCTCATTGCTCTCGGGGTCTTTGTAGCCTCCCATTAAAATACTTGCTCTCTGCAAACGCATCTCAAGCTTACAGCATCAAAACACCATGAAATTAGCTGTAAAATTAGGCATTTGGAAACAGTGTTTTATTGTTTTGGAGTGCTGGCACTGCCCCTGCGGTGCTGCTGGCAGAGCCTGCTGATGCATGCGTGGGGAGCAACAGAGCTGCAAGCAAGGGCAGAGCATTGGGGGTCTGCAGGGCGTGCAGACAGCAGTGGGGTCCGGGATTGTGCTGGGTGTTGCAATGACTCCAAACACATACAGTGTGTGGGGTGTTGGGGTGCTGAGCTGAGCTGCTGTTGGCTTTCTCCAAAGGGAGCCTCAAACGTTTGGGTCTGGACCCTCCTGGGAGGGGAGGAGGAGGGAGGGGGGCACTCTGACACGGTTCGCAGAGCCGACCTCTCGCTGGATTTTTGGCAAGAGGGACATTGATGTAACATGAGGTTTTAAACTGGGAAATGTGAAACAGCTGCTCTGGCTGTAAGCAGGCCCGGAGCTGAGCAGAGGGCAGAGCCTGCAGGTGGTTTGGTTACAGGCATTGGCAAACAGGAGACCTGGCTTTTTTACCAATGGCATCAACCTGGGAGATTGGGATCCCAATCACAGCCTGGGAGATGGGTGGGTCTGAGCAGTGTCTGTGCCGTGAGACCCCGAGGGTGGTGTGAAATGAAGGGGGGAGCACAGAAAATGCACGGCTTACACAGGGGTCTGTGGGGGGATGAAACCCGTGGGCATCTTTGCAAGGACCTTTAAGTCTGGAGGAAGATGTAAAACCTGCAATTCGCCCTGGTTGGGATGCAGCAGGCTTCATGCTTTTCATTAGGGGAGTATAGAAATGATTTCGCAGTGAATGTTCTCATTCTTCATAGAGCGATGGAGTTGTTTTTGTGGCTCTAATGCTCTCACAACCTCAATAATATCTTCTGCGAGCGCTTTTTCTCAGGTTAATTATGCATTAAGTTTACATAAGGCTTTTTCCTCTTTTAATCAGATTTAAACCTGCAGCCTTCGGCAGCGCTGACTGTTGGATGCTGCCAGGACTGAGCCAACCTTCCCACCCTGTCTGTTCCTTTGTCCTCTATTTGCGACCTTGCTAAATAAGCAGCCCTTCGACTTTTGGCTGCCTCACTTTCTTTTAGATGCCTCCCTCCTCTTAGAGATGCCTTCTTTCTCTTTACTTTCCTCCCGGTTTCCTCTTTGGTTTCCCAGCCATCTCCTTGGGGGTGGCCAAGCTGCAGCTTTCCTTCTCTGAAGACACCTTGAAACCAAGGATCATTGTCAGATGACACACAACTGCATGACCCAACTCACAGCTTTCTTCAAGGCAAGCACTGTTTGCAAAGTAACTTGGCAGCCTTGTGTGTTTTGGGTTTAGGCATCCTGGTGTATAAGCCAAAGCTAATAGACATTAATTAGCCAGAGGACTGGGACCATAATGAGGGCAGTCACTCACATAGGTTGGCATTTTTATTTTAAATGCCAGTAATTAAAGAAAAAAAAAGGGAAGTGCTGAAAAAGTCAGTGTTGAAAGAGGTATAAATAACGTACCCTGAGTGAGAGCTGGGAGAAGAAGAGCCACGAGCCGCCCTGGTGCTCCGCTATGGGGGATTATCGCTGCAGTGGGAGAAAAGAAGAGTGGGTTGAACACAAAGGTGGAGGGAAGGATGGTGTGAGCTGGAAGAGCTTTGCCATTGCATCTGGAATGGCTGTGTCCGTGTGCCCGCAGCAGGAGGAGGCGATGGGCTCCCAGACCTGAGCACATGCTGGAGGTGGGTGCAGAATGCAAATCAAAGCAACGCGCGGCGCTGTGCCGCCTTCGTCACCTTACTGGAGCTGAGCGTTGCAGCTCATCACATGTGTGAACAGCCCCCATCCGCAAACCCAAGCAGCGGAGTCCCCGCGGTGCCATCTGCTCTGAGCTCCTCCGGTGACCCCTCCTCCCATGCAGCCATTTCGGGGTGTGCAGAATCGATTCTGTATTCGGTCTCTGTGCCGAGAGAAGATGGCGGCACGGAGCTGCTCCCGCCGGGTCCCCACATCCCACTGCTGCCATTCGCCCCACCGCCTCCCGCTGAGCAAAGCCAACGAGCAATGAGGGTAGGGTGGCCCCTCCTTGGGCACCAGGACCCCCCGCCCCCTTCGTGCGTGTTTTCTTTTAATTAATTAATACCGCATTCATCATCGCTTAATTCCCGTTTCCGTAGCACCCGGGGAGGGGGGCTGCTGGCGAAGCGGGCGCTGAGGTGCCCACATCTCCTCCCTGCAGAGCTCTGTGAGCCCCCAGCACAGTCTGGGACTGTTCCCTGCAGCCCCACAACATCCAATTCCAAGCTGGTTTCCCACGTGCCGGTGCAGAGCCTGTGCTGAGAAAACCCCCTCACGTCCCCACTGTGATCTGGGGGTCTCGGAGCAGGAGGTGGACTGCACAGCTTCCTCTACGTGCAACACAGGGATCCCCTTTCTTTTCTTTTTACCCCTTAATCTGTAGGCACCTTTGCTGCCCTGCACTGTGGCCCTGATGGGGACGGAGGCTAAAGAGGTGTCCAGGGTGGCTGAGCAGCAGGGCTGGGGCAGAGCAGCCAGGAAACCAACATGTGTGAGCTACCCTAGTGCTGTTGGGAGCCAAATGGAGCACCAGGCAAATGCGTCTGAATATGTCCTATAGCATACTGAATCAACGTGACTTAGGGAGCACTGCATGGAATGGCAGCCAGTGCGTTTGTCAGCACGGCTCTGTGGTGTGCACTGGGCTATGGAGACATCTCCCTATCTTTTAGGGAGTTTCCCCCCACTGTTGGATGGGGACCCATCCAAACCCCATCCACTGTGCACCGCCATTGAGCGAAGGCAGATCCGCTCAAACCCATGCCTGGGGAGGGCGGAAGGGAGGGAGAAAGGACGGGAACAAAAGCTGCAGACCCTCTGTTGGGGGACCCCCATGGCGTGGTGTCCCCGCGGTGCCGCCGTGCCCTTCCCACTGCCAGCCAGCACCGCGGCATCACCGACATGCGCCCGGCCCGCGTGACTCGCATACGCAATGCAGCCATGCTTAACAAGCGTGAGTAATTATGCCAGGCAGAGGGCTGGGGCGTGGGGGGCGGTCGGGGTTGTGTGTGTTTTATGTGTTGATTTCTTGTTTTTTTTTTTTCTTTTCTTTTGCATTTTCTCTGTTGTTGTTTTTTTCTTTTCCTTTTCTCCCCCCACCCTCCTCTCCCAACCCGTAGCCCGTCGCGTTGAACCTTGGCCAGCTCCTCATCGGTGGCTTTGGGAGGGCCGGGGACGTGGGGGTCAGTTGGCACAGCAACTGCTACACGGGGACAAAAGGAGGCTTTCGTGGCGGCGGCAGCAGCAGCTGCCAGCCCGAATAGCAAATCCACACGGCTTGGCACCACTCCAGCTTCCTTGAGGGTTGCAGAGGGATGGTATGTTGGAGGGTAAGACTAGCTAATTAATCTTCCGGCAGGGAACAATGTAATATCAGACAATTACAGAGACAGAATGAAATTACTATAGTGGGAAGGCTGGCATACGAATTTCTCAAAGGATCCATCCCTCACCCGCTGCCGTGTTCCTTTATGTGTGGGGAAAGAGTTGACTGTACGTGCGCTTTTCTGTCGTGCTTTTGTATGGATTGAATGATACGCCCGAGGAGGGGCGGGTTGGATCCAGGCTCGATCGCGGGAACGAAAGGCAGAAAGAGTCGTTCCAGGCAGAAAGGTTCCCACCAACCTGTCGGTGTGTCGCTGATGCTGTGGTCTCATGGGGTTGGGTATTTTTCCCATTTTATCTCCCATCGTACCACGGTGCCCAGTGGGGAGAGATGTGGGAGGAGAATCTGGCTGCTGCGCGGAGGGGGAGTCACCGCCGTCCTCCTTCCTGCATGGAGAAGCCATCAAAGAGCTTTGGGAGCTGCTGAAAGTTATTGGGGAAACACACCTACCAGCTCAGTGGAGGTAATTGCCAATAATTAGCTGTAATCACTGCTACCTACAGTCGGGATGCTGTGATGGATAGGGCACTACAAGCTGCATGGTGTAGGCTCCCTGTCTGTTTATTTGCAGTGGGGAAAGAATTAGGGAAGTCTCATTTATCCTGGAGCACAGGAAAGTATCGGTGGGAACTCAGCCTGTGCAGTATTACCACAGGAAACCACTCCTCCTCCTCCTTGCAGGGCACCCAGGCTGAGCTAATGACTCTCCTCCCTCCACATCCCTCTCCCAGAGTGAGGCTGAATGTGATGGGATCTCTGTGGCTGTCATTAAGAGCCAACGTGTGAGCAGGATCATTCCAATTCTCTGCAGCATTGTGCATAGGGATGTCTCTGAGCCAGGTCTGGAGCAGCTCCAGCTCTGTCTGTGCCTCCCAGAGAACTTGGGTAGGTTTTGTTTGGTGCTTCCATCCATCTGCTGGTGCAGGGCTGACGTGTAAGCACTGCTGTGAGCCCCTCTCACCCTTCTCAGCTGCTGTGCTGCCACTTGGCACTGAAGCTATTGCAAAGCTTGGGCTGAACAAGCTTTTACTTCTTTAAGGACATCGTAATGCCACGTGTTGAGCTGCTAAGCTGGGATCCCTTTCCCAAGCTGTAGATGAGCAGAAGTTGGGCACTGCCCAGTCCATGTCCTGCACCCTGAAAGGCAGCCTGGTGGGTGCCCATCACGGGTATTGATTATAACAAAACCACATTTCAGCACACTGGATATTGGTGGTAGAATCACAGAATCATTCTGGTTGGTAAAGACCACTAGGATCATCTAGTCCAACCATCAACCCATCACCACCATAACTGGAAATGGAATTGGTAATTGGAAATGGTGATTCCGAGTTCCTATTGGGACTGCATGAGGCCCTTCCCTGCCCTGTCCAGCTCCCTCATCCACACCCAGCTCTGCTTTTGGCTCCACGTACGTCTGTCCCGATCCTGAGCGGTCTGAAATGTGCCATAGTCAATGATTGACACCAGAGATGTTTCTGTAAAACAATGACTGCATCTTCTTGGCTTTACTTCAAAGTTTCCACTGCATGAATTTTTTATGGAGTTTCTTTTACACAGAAAGCCCGTAGCACCGAAACTTCACCTTTTAAAGCTAATACAACATGTATTAAAAATAATAATAATAACAACTTTCACAAGCAGTTGTCTGAATGGCAGCCACCCAGCGTGGCCGTGCTCTCTTGCCTGCTTGCGTTCATGCTGTAGGGCACATCCAAAGTCTTGTGCTAACAGTGGTCTGTGGCCCACAGACATGAGCCTTGGAGCAGCAGAAGCTCCTGCATACAACGGGGTGCGTGTCCCCTTGGGTCCTGCCGAGCCTCTCCAACTTTGAGTTAGGAAATTTAATTTGTAATAAATCTGCATTACAGTGCAAGTAAATCTGCTTCAGTGGCTATAAAAATTAATTCCTTTATCCTAAACATTATTATATAGCTTTCAAAATGAATTGACTGTGGTTGGTACCCTAGTATGTGCCATTATTGGTAATTAGTGTAACAAAATAACATAGCTGTAATATTTCCTGTCTACCCCTCCCCCAGTTGGGAGCCATTTCCTATTAGAGCATCAGAATTGCAAATGCAAGGCTTGTATGCAAAGCGCCCGCTTTGATTTCCCTCTGTGTGTGTTGGAGGGCGATCCGTCCCTTTCTGTGCTGTGGATTCTGGCTTTCCTGGCAGCTTTTCTTTCTGAAAAAGCTTTGGCACAGAGCACTGCTGGAGGTCACTGCTGGAGGTCACTGCTGGAGGTCACTGCCCTCGTGCCCCCGGGGCTCTTCCAAGTTATGGACTTCACCAATGGGTCTCTTCTAAACCATCCCAACTGATTTCTTCCTCCTGAAGTTCGAAGCCTTATCTTTCTCTGCAGCACAAAGGTTAGAAATCTGGTTCCGAGTGAATAAGCTGAGATTCTCCTGTGATCTTCTCACTCTGGGATCCAGGGCCCAGTTCAAAAGTTAACATCTCTGGATCAAAAGCCCAAGAACAAGGAAATGGAGAGCCAAGGGGGACAGTTCTCATGCTATCCCCAGTATATGTTATTATTTCCTATGTTTCGATGACATGGCAGCTTCAGAAACCTGGATATATGCCCTTGACTTGGTCACCCCATTTATTAGAGCTGAAAAAAATGCAGGAACTAAGCAATAAAACTGAGTGGGAGATATCTTTGCCACCCTGGAAAGCATTCAAGATCGAGCTACAGCAATAATAACAATATCAGTACTGTTCTTAGCCCAGATGTGGATGTTAAATCATAATTTGAAATTCCAGCGAGTCACAAAGGGAAGGGGCTGTGCCAGCTGAAGCCTTTGGTTTGGTCCAAGCTGGCTTCTGTGGCTGAGCCTGGGGTTTTGTGTTTCGGTTTGCAGTTAGCTTAAGCCAGAGGACAGGAATTCCCTCCAAGCTATGTATGTATATGGGAGAGCTCCGTGCTGGAAGATGATATGGTGGTGACTTCAGAGCTTTATCCAATGGTTTCTTTGTCAAGTGATACTGAAGTGGTTCGAAACAGGATTGTGCTGGGAATTAACTGAAGTGGCGTGGCATGTTTTTGTGTAAAAACCCCATGGCCATGTCAGGTAGGGCCCAGCAGTGCTGTGAAGCCATTGGCCCCATCTCTCCTGTAGGATGAGAACAGCGCTCCGTGTTTCTCTATGGCCGTTGCAGCGATGGCTCCTGGCCATGGTGAATATAGCCCTAGTCCTGGCCAGGAAAAATGGGATATTTTCTGCTCTCCAGTTTCCTGATTGAAAGCTCTATATCTCAAGAATCTGTTTGGAATCAAACATTTTGAAGCCCTTGGACTGGTTTTTCCCATCCTCTTTCTATTGAGAAGAAAGTGACTTTTCTGTGATGCCGACCATGTCTTTCCAGCTGGAAGTTTATTTTTCCTTAGCTGCCCCTTCTCATGTCACTGGCAGCAAATTTTGCTGTAGTCTTTGTGCATAGACTTCAAAACGCTTGGATTTTTGTTCATCAAAGCAGAAAGTTTCTGTTTTTCTTCACACGCGTATTTCTGGATTCCTTCTGGGCTCCTCTCCTCCCAACCCAAACCTCTGCATTGCTACCACTGTGCTCATCACTCCGCTCTTTCAAAGGACCCATCAAAGTTGTTCAGCTTCCTCCTTGGGGTGAGCCTGGTTTGTCTGCCTTTTAATGAATGCTATCACTTTGCAGGACAACAAAAGCCATTGTAAGTCAGTATGGTGAATAAGTTGGTACCAAAGCTGGGCAGGAGTTAGATCTGCTGTCTGCATGAAAAGCTCTGCAATGTTTGATTTCTCAAATGAAACCAGTCTCGGAGATCCAATAAGACTGAAAAAGCATTTTGGGTCAAATTAAATATTTTATTTCAATAAAATCAAAGTATCTCCAACGCATTTCTTTGTTCATTTAATATTTCATGAGATAAGCCTAAAATTAACCACAGAGTTGTTTCTCAGCGGGGAAAACGTTGTGGTTTGGTGTTCTTTTTTTTTTTTAATAAAAACATCTGATAAAAGTATTTTCTTTTTCCTTTCCCAGTATAATTTTTCCCCACACTGAGGATTCCTATGCCTTCTCATAGAGGTGGTGCCTCCCTGGCGCTGATCCCCAGTGCCGCAGGGACAAAGATGAGTTCTTTCTGTGACACAGAGAATCGTAGAATAGAATCATGGAATCATTAGTGTTGGAAAAGACCTGTAAGATCCCCAACCCAACCCGCCATGCCTACTGACCATTCCTCAGTGCCACATCTCCATGGCTCTGGGACACCTCCAGGGATGGGGACTCCACCACCCCCTGGGCAGCTGTGCCACTGCATCACCGCTCTTTTGGAGAAGAAATTGCCCCACATACCCAATATAAACCACCCCCCCCCTCCTAGAGAAATAGGTCTATGTCATCTTTTTCCCATGCTCTTACTGCAGTAGTGCAGGATAAATAAATAAGGCCAAGGCATGGCGATCGCTGCAGCACTTCCCAGCATGCTGAGGACCTGTAGCTGCCCGTGGCTCTTTGAGTCTTTCACTTCTCATACTACGTGCTTAAGGAACATTGGCCCATGCAACAAGGAGCCCACCAACTGCTCCAGTCTTCTGTTGTGCAAATGTATGATTCTTTTACTCTTCCTGCTTACATTGAGAGATGTCCTATGAGCTCCAGGAGACAGCGAGGCAAGGTTTGGAGCATCGTGTTGGAGTCTGTGAATGCCTCTAACCATGGCCTGGGTTTATGTGTGCATCATTTGTTCGGTTTCATTTTTAAAACGAGGAGATTGCACTTTGTTATTATCGTTATTACATAGGCTGCTTCTAAAGCCATGTTTGTTTGTAGCACAACCCCCAACCTCTTGTCCAGACCTTTATTGTGGTAACTAAAAGCCTTGGCTGTTTGCAGCGATAATAATCAGGCAGTGCAGCGCAGGACTGATACAACACAGATCAATTCTCCTTAATGTGGGTCATTTATGCATGTGCTTGTCTGGCTGTATTTCTCCCCTGATGTTAGGCAGATGTGCTATTTATCTGTTTTCTTTGACCCTAAATCTCTCTTTGCAGCAAGCTTCCACTTCACCAGGAGATACGCAGAGGGAAACCAGCTTTGCTCAACCTCTGTTTCCACATTGTATTTCTGACAATATAAGTAGTTTACTGGTCAGTGGTCAGACTGGTCAGGCATTGGCACAGGCTGCCCAGGGAGGTGGTGGAGTCACCACCCCTGGAGGTGCTCACGAAAAGGGTGGATATCACAATGAGGGACGTGGTTAGTGGGCATGATGGGGTGGGTTGATGGTTGGACTGGATGATCTTAGCAGTCTTTCCAACCTTAATGATAATGGTTGCACAGGCAAAAATCATCTTGACTACTGTGGTTATGTGCCCTCAAGGTTTGGGGTTTTTTTGCTGTTTTCTCTTGCTGGTTGCTAGGATGGATGCACACCTCCCAGGGAAGCAACAAGAGCCAGTGCAGCTGCGCCCATTGCACGTCCAAGCACAACAGCAGTGGGACATTCTCCATGCTTCAGCTGATGCAGAGCTAGCACCACTACCTCAGGCTGCAGCCAGCGCTGCCTGAACGAGGGCAGGAGCAATGCAAACAATTTACTGCCCTGCTGCAAGGATGCCACAGCGAGGCCCATAAACGACCACATAAAGGGAATCTGGGTGGGAGCTGGGAATACACTGACAAACACAATTCTGCCTTAATTTAATCGAACGGTCCATTCAGCAGAGAATATATTGTAAAGCACTCTCAGGTTGGATGGCCTCCTATTGTGCCTGGCCTTTGAAGTGCTGATTAGCTGGGCTGGGAACACGCTGATAAAAAGTTAATTTCTATTTGCTGTTGCTTTGTAATTGGATGAACACGAAAGCAATTAAATATTAAAACATACAAACAAATAACGAAGTCACTGTAATTAGCCAAAGTTTGATCACTGTCATATTTATTTAGAAGAAGATGATACGTCTCAGCAGGTGACATTTTAAATACCCTTGGCTGCTTTGGTGTTGTCTTCAGAGAATGCTGAATAATGTACAGAGGATTTAATTAAACCCCATTGTAAATCAGCTGTGATGACAGGGAAGTGACAGCCACATGTTGAAAAGAGAATTAGGCCACGGCAAGAGAGATTAATTAACTATTTTCTACAGAGTTCAACCTAGGTGGCGTGCCCTGACCTTGGCTGAGAAGGGGAACTCCCCTTCTGATTTGCTCCACTCGAGGTCGGAGGCTGTGCTGTACCCAAAGGTGTCACAGCCCCTCCAAAGTGTGGCTGTGCTGTCTTGTGAGAGGGAAACTGAGGCACACGGTCCCAGCTCCCAGCACCTCTGTTGCCCACCAGGAGGATGGTGCCAGGACAATGAGCCAAAACCAATTGGGAACCTGCAGAACGCCGTGCAGGGAAGTGCAGGAGAAAGGCTGTCCAAATAGCTAGGATGTGTTTGTAAGGGTGGGAAGTGGAAGCAGAGATTGGGAAGCCAAGTCCCTTGGATTGGGGATCCAAGCTCCCTGGGACACAGCTGGGAGATGGGGATTGTGATGTGATGTAGGAAGTATGGTATGGGGTGGAGAGAGGCGATAGCAAAGAGGGATTGGCCAACATGTGAGGTTAACAAGCAGCATTCACAGCTGAAAGTCATCCAGCCCATAATGATCTGTACTAATTTGGTCACTACAGGAGTCACTGTTGGCTGTAGGCAAAGGAGGGCTACTCAGTGTTTGTGTCAGGTAAGGGCTGAGTGCTCCTAGAAGGAGGAACTGGGGTGTGTTGGTTTGGGGTTTTTTTTTATCTCTTGTTGAGAGAAGCAGTGTTTTGGAGGGGCCTCACTGCTCTCTATAACCTCCTGAAGGAGGTTGTGGTGGGGGGGTTGGCCTTTGCTCCTGGGTGATGGTGATAGGATGAGAGGTGGGGGTCTCAAGTTGTGCTGGGAGGGGTTCAGGTTGGATACTGGGAGAAGTTTCTCTTTGGAAGGAATGGTGAGACATCAGCACAGCTGCACAGGGAGTGGTGGAGTCACCGTCCCAGGAGGGGTTCAGGAGATGTGGCACTGAGGGATGTGGTCAGTGGGCACAGTGGGGGTGGAATGGGGTTGGTTGATAGTAGTGATTCTGTGATATGAGAAAGAAAATGTGTGGTTGGCATCGCCAGGAAGGCCTTCAGTCAATGAAAGCACTCCCATGCAGCCTCCTGGGGGATGGGGCTTAATGGAGGGTAAAACACCACTCTGAACGTGGCAGCAGTGCAGGTGGAAGCTGGGCTGGAGATCTTCAGCTCAGCAAAATGTTTCCCACACCTGCAGGCAGCCCCTGCCCTGAGCTTCATTTTATAGTGGAGTGCTGTGAAGCATCTTGCAGCCTCCAGCTGTGAGATAGAAGCTTAAAGCACAGCAAGGTGCTGGGCGGTGGGGCTGGCGTGATGCTCAGCCGTGGCGTCATTTGGTCTCATTGAGCATCCCCTGCATCTTCCACAGGGCCGCTGCTGAGCACTGTGGACCCACAGGGAGGATGAGCAGAGCAGGTCGGTGCTGTGGTCCCTCCTGGCCAGGTAAGGTGTGCCCACCTGGGATGGCAGCACGCAGCTCTCGCTGCAGGAGATGATGATTTACACACATGACTTTGCACTTCAAAGCCTGGTTCTCCCCCCCCCCCCCCCCCCCCCCCCTCTTACCAATGAAAACTGGGAGGGATTGTACACATTGCAAGGGGAAAAAAAAAAATCATTTTATTCCCAGAGGTGCAAATTAATTGATTCAGCCCAGGAAAAAGACCTGGGCACTGTTACAGCTATCTCCCTGCAGGCATCTCCTCGGTGCTCGGGTCTGATCAAAAATGCAAATAAGATCTGAAGAGGTGGAAGGGATGGAAAGTAATGGGGGAATGTAATATTGTCGTGATGCAAACGAGCAGTGCTGCTGTCTCTGAATACAAAAAAATAATGATTTTTGCACCTTGAAAGGGTCTTGCAGTTCTGCTGGGTGTACGGAGCGGAATGGGAATAGTGATTGTGAGATGGGCAGTTCCCCATTAGGGCAGAATGAATGGCTGCACCAGCCCTGGGATGGGGGTTCAAGCCCTATTCTTATAGGAAGAACTGCACCCCAAAGTGAGCGCAGCACCACATTGAACCCTTCTGGCTTCACTGTGGCCGTCCCTCGGTCTCCCATCTGCATGAGAATAATTCCACCCTTCCTCATGGGGCTGTTGTAAGGCAAATTAATGTTTGCAAACCACTCGGATACTACAATAATAAATGCTGGGAAAGCCCAGGAGAAAATTAATAGCTCATTATTTAGAGCAGGACTTCAATAGCATGCCATGCGCAGGATATGGAGCTACGTGTTGAGTGATGAGGATAAAGAAAAATATTGAATAGCTGCTCATTAGGAGAGCACCATCCATCTGGTGTGCGGATGGGGCTTTTTCATGCAGAAAGTGGTGCGTGGCCATTGTTAGGCAGTGTGTTCTGCTGGATCCATGCGAGGGGATGGGGTCAGGGTTGGGTGCACAGCCCAGATTTTGGCATTTTTCTACTTCCAAGTGCTTGACTGCAACCTGACTGCTCTTTCAGCACTGGGGTTGGGTTGAATATATAGCGAAGAGATAAAAATGCCAGTAGATGGCACTCAAGAATATGAAGCATCATTCTCGGGTGCGTGAGAGCAATAAAATGTGTTGTTGTGGTCCACAAATGGCTTCCTCTGAGCTGCTGCTTTCTGCCTTTTCCTGGCCTGTGAGCTCCACGAGCAGAGGAGAAGCAAGGATGGCAGCACTTGTGAGGTGCTCTGTGCTCTTCCCCGATCTCAATCTCAATTTTCCTTTTACCCTTTGGGTTTAAATTAAGGCTGGAAATCCTGGGCTGTGCTCTCCTCAGCTGACCCCCTCCCCCCCCCCCCCCTTTTTTTTTCATGCTTTGCTTACAGCTTGTCTGTAAAATGAGATGAGAACTTAATTTGAAAGCTGAAGTTAATTGACCTAAATAAACTAAGAGCCTTCTGTTGGCTTTATGGGTGGAGAAACCTGCATAACCCTGACTCTCCTCAGCCAGAATGGTTTTCACAGTGTGATTTCAAGCTGCTGCTGTTTACTAACAGTTTCTGTGGCACAGCACTGTTTCTGTCGGTCTGAAATGAGCGGGGCTGCGTCCATATAGTGTCAGTGAGGTGACTTAAAGTGCTCTTTGACTGCATTGATGCTGCTTTTCTAGACCAGCCTCCCTGGGCTGGAGGATGCTCGACTCACAGTGATGCAGTAAGAGGGGATCACAAGCGTAGGTCCAACCCACAGGAGTGTTTGGGTGTGACAAACAAGAACGCTGCTCTCAGCCAAACCTCTCTTTAGGCGACTTGTAGGACCGGGGGGTGGGAGGAGGTGTGGGAGCCCTCTGGTGGTGAGGACTTCTTGGTGTGTGTTGGGGGGGATAGGACTGAATTAAATGCACGTGTACACTTCTGTGTTATTTATTCATGTGGATGTGTCCGGGAGTGACCAGTGACTTTCTGCTTCCGAACCCCTAGTGTGGTGCCATAGCATCAGATGACAGAGCATTTGCCTTTCCTCAAGCGGATCAGCAGGTGAAGAATTGCCAATGTACTTCTAAACCAGGTTAGAAGTGACTGCCCTGGCATGTCAGCCCAGTGCTGACACTGTCACCAAAGTCTGGTTGGAAGGGGCTGGCAGAGCAGCTCAGGAGGACGAGTCCTTCTGTTGGGTGTGGAGGTGTTTTGCAGGGTAATCATGGAATGGCACTTGGTTTTGTTGAACCCCTGTAGATTCTTGTGTGCCTACTCTTCAAGCCCGTCCAGATCTCTCTGGATGCTGTTCTTTCTGTTGTGTCAGTGCACCACTCAGCTTGGTGCCATCAGCAAACCACTGAGGGTGCACTCAATCCCACTGTCTGTGTCATTGCTGAACAGCATCAATCCCACGTGGACCCCTGGGGGACACCACTCATGACCCACCTCCATCTGGTTGCAGAGCTGTTGACCTCAGCCCTCTGGTTGCAGCCATCCAACCGGGTCCTTATCCAGCAAATACCCCAGCCTTCACATCTGTGTTTTTCCAATTTGAGATAAGGATGTGGTGTAAGACCACGTTAAAGGCCTTGTAAAATTCCAGGTAGACAGCATCAGTTGCACTTCCTTTGTCATACTGGTGTTGGAGCAAAGGGGTATTGGGAACCATCAGAATGATCTCTGCTTTGGCTTTGGTTTGGGTGGGAAACACTTCTGCAGTAACTATTTCTACAAGCAGAGTAGGAAGGGAGGAGCTGGACTGCAAGTTGCTCAGTCAGGAAATGGGATGGCTTTCCTTGGTCACTGCTGCTCCTTTTCAGTACTCCTGAAGGTGCTGGGAGAGAGGGTACTGATGGCAGGGCTGGCCTGGGATGCTCAGGTCAGCATGTGACTTTGTTAAGATGGAGCTCTGGGCTGTTTTTCAGTTGTAGTCTTATGGCAGGACTTAATGTGACCTCAGTTTTGACTAATTACTGGTTATGTGAGTACAAAGGAGAATAACTGGGGCTAAGGAAGATGCCTTGCAGGAGGTAAGAGATGTATTGTGCAGTCTGACCTGGAGACCTGATGGCACCCTCAAGGTCCCTGCATCCTTCTGGGTCTCCTGGGAAGAACATGAACTGCCCCAAATCTCCTATGTCAATGAGTGTGGAAACCCCTTGGCTGTGGGGTATGAAGTCCCAGGTGTGGATGCTGCTGAGCAGTGTGCTTCCTGGGCTGATGATGGCACCTCCATGCAAAGCAGAGGCAACGTCTGCTTCAGGACTTTCATTTCTTCCATGTGTTATTGCAATGAGTGAAATAAAAAGGAGCAGAGCCAGGCAATGTCATCTGCTTGAAAAGCTGGGCCAGGCCTTGTACCTGTTGCTGCAGGGACATCGCTCTGTGACAGTAATTGCAATAATTAAAGCCCACTGTAATGGAGGTAAAATCACTGGCCGGGGATTGTCACATCAGATAGCAGTGGAAAACAGATGTTCCTCACTACATTTGCTCTCTAAGTGGAAGCACAACAGATGCAAAACAGCATTAAAATGGTATCATGGCTGTAAATACAGCTTCTAATTATTGCACCAGGTAATGTCAATTGCAACATCCAGATTTCTCCCAAGGATGCTCTGCAAGCAGGTGAGATGTATGAAGTCCTTTAAAAGATGGATTCGTTGGGTTTTTTCCCCCTCCCCCTTTAATGCAATGTATGTAAGCTTGCCCACTCAGAGCAGCAAAGGAGGGTGACACAGCCTTTCTGTCTGGGGTTTCTTTGGTATGTGGTGCTGAGAATTACAGCACAGAACTTTGGGGATGGGGAGAGGTGGGTGGAGAAGGAATGGGAATAGAGTGAGCAGGAAGAGAAAAAGGGTGCAGAAAGGCTACAAGAGACTCATAGCCAGCCCCGTAACTCCTATGGGGTCAGCTGCGGGCATCCCAGTGCTCTTTTATCCCTCCATCCCTGCAGTGTCTTCAGCTGATTCCTTGGAAGTTATGGGGCTGGCTATGGAGCGGAGGGACTTGGGATCCTCCTGGCTGCAGCAAGATTGAAATTTCTGCTGGTTCTACCCCTAGAATGCAACAGGGTGTGTGTGCAGCCTGGTGGAGACAGGTGAGGAGCAGGGATGGGTTTGCAGTGTGCACACCAGGAGAGCTGTAGCATGCAAACGGAGCCCTCCCACCCCCCTCCTGATCAAATTAGGAGAGCCCAACAACAAGTGCATTAACTAATCAAACCCTGGTTTCAAATTGATTATTGTGAATTGCAACCATCATTCTACTCATGGCAGCCGTCTGAAAAGCAGATTTAAAAAAGAACAGAGCCTCCTTTAGGCAAAATAATAATACAAATAAATAGGTGCTGTTCCACCCTGTCCTCCCCTGAGGGCAAGAGAGTAAGGAGTGAGCACTGAACCTGGGAGTGGTGGAGCAGCTGCTTGTCTCACTGCTGCTTGCATTGCATCCCGGCCTGGGGCAGCTTCTGTGGGTGCTCCTGGTGCCAGCAGGCACTTCCCTGCCTTGCTGCGGGCAGCAGCCCCGTGCACCTTTGCAGCAGTTTCCCTGGCAACAGAGTCCTCCTGCCAGCAGGCTGCAATGTCAAAAAATAAAGCAAGATGACACCACAGCTCCTTTAAAAACAAATAAATAAAAGAGAGGGAGAGACAATCTGCTGTCCCCCTTTTCCTGCTCCTGTGGTGCTCTTATGGGATGTAGGGGCATCTTTTTGTGCAGGGAGGAGCAGCAAGTGCTGTGCTATGGAGACTCCCCACTGCCACGCACGTGACAAAAGCAAGAGTTCATCTCACTGAGGGTTTTCTGCTATCCTGGCCGTCCCTATGGAGCACCTGTGCTGCCTGCAGTAGGGGCTGTGGACCCACGACCTCAGCCCAAGGCTTCTGCTGAAGGCTCGTCCTGCTGTAGGAAGATGCTAGCTGTGTGTTTCCTGGATTTGCGTGGTCTTGTTTGGCGGTGGCTTAATGAGGAGCACCCCTCTGGAAGGTGTGATGTGAAGTCAACCCTGCTTGCTGCCCATAGCAACTGGGCTTAACTTGTTTTTGTCTCGTCCATGTGTTATCTTTTGGAGGCCATGAGTAGATCTTGTTGGATGGACTCCCCATTCATCTCCCTGCTTTGTCTCTGCTTCTCCCTCGGTGCAGTATTTTCCTCCAAGAGCGCTGGCTCAACCTCCAGAGCGGACCACCTGCTTCCCTCCTGCTTTTTGGTAGTTCTCCCACGTGTATGAGTTCCTGCAGCTTGTGAGAAGTAGCTCTGGAGATTGGATGTAACTGCTAACAAAGAATTGAATCAGTGAAAGGCATTTACTCCTCTCAAAGAAAATGCAGCTCTTTTCTTTGACTAATGCTCCTTGCCTTCTACTTTGAGCAACTCATAGACAAGGCACAAGTGGTTTTTCGATCTGTCTGATGGCCATCAGGAGGACTTCTCATCTGATTTCAAAACTCACCAACTAACCAAAACAGATCTGGAATGTGCAGGGACTGGAGAGCTTAGGCAGCACAGCAGGAAGCTCTCAAGTATCTGCTGCTCCTTGAAAGCCAGACACAGGTGCAGACACTTGCAGAGATTATTTGTACAGGTTAATCCCAGAGGTGCTGGGGACCCTTGTTTCTCATGCCCTGCTGTCTTTTTCTGCAAGTCTATGAAGTCTGTTAATGCCAAGGCCTTTTATTCTGATGAGTTTGACCAGCCCTGAACACCTTTTTAGAGCTGCTTTGGGTAAATCCTGCACACTTTACAAGGTATTTTGCACCTGTGCCTTGCTCTCCAGCGAAACAGGGCAAGACTTTCCTTATGTTAAAAGCAGTTCAATTAACTTTGCTTTGCAGTGTACAAAACCTGGTTTCTCATTGCTGTGTGGGTTTCCTCCCGGGCAGCTGGCCTCCCAAACTTAGCTTTGTGCATGAGCAAAAGTCATGGCTTCCCCTTCTCTACGCACGGGGTGAAAGTGGAGGCTTTCAGCTGCACATGTTGGGACGTGTTGAGTAAACCAAGTGTTTGCCAACCACGTTTCTCCTCTGAAGCAGTTCTGCGTCTTTCAGCTTTCGGGTTAAGTTCACTCAATGGGTGGAGTTGTGTTTGGGAGCAGAGCTCCTGGTTTCATTTGCCACTGATGCCTCTATTTGTATCTAATCTGTTTTATTAAGCCAGGAACTCGTAATAATCAGTACTTGGGCCCATGTTGCTTGAAATTCATGCTAACCCATGGGGGCCGAATGTATTCACCTGCTCTTTTGATTACCATAAATATTTGATAACCTGGCTGTTGTCGGCTGTAGGAGAGGTCTTATCTCTGTTCTTGGGGGAATTTGTTCCTCTGGCTCAGGAATACCTCCCTAATGTGAAGAAGATAATTTCTATGGAGAGGCTTATCCTTCGTACGGGGCAAGTCTTGGGACTATAGAGTTACCAGGTAGGCACTGTTGTTTGTTGCTGTGCAAGACAGATATTTCTTAGATAGCTAATCCACTGCTGCTGTCTTCATCTGCTTACGTGGAGGGCTCTGCTCCTCCTTTCCTTGGCTCTGTTAGTGCTCACACAGGCTTAAAGATCTGGTTGCTCTCCTCAGTCAGGAAGGAAAAAAGGCAAGGGAAGGCAAAGGAGCTAAACAGGAGGAGAAAAATAAAGGGAAAGACAAAAGGTGTGACAGAAAATTGGAACTTCCCTCGGTGAGAGAGGAAGCATAGAAAATACTGGGGAGAAATTCCAAGTGGTGGTTTATTGTGCGTACAGAAAACCAAGCCCAGCTTCTTTGCATCGTGTGCTACTTACTCTGTTTTTCTACCAGATCCATTAAAACCTCAGAAATATACAGGAGTCTATTAAAGGTTTCCAGGAGAAAGCCAAGTTGGGTCATTATCACTAAATGGCTCTTCTGTGGGCTGTATAAGAAGAGTAACGCTCTCACTGTGGTTCTTAGTGGAAACATTCCCAAAGTGCAAAACCAAGCCTTCCATCAGGGCTAACGCACTGCTGAGGGGGAGTTTTTGACTCTTGCTCTGTGCTGACAACCCATTTTCAACACTAGTTGTGCCCCAGACACTGAGAAGGTGGCATCTCTGGAGCCCTGTTTGGCTTTCTACCGATTGAGGAGACCCTAAAAGAATGTAGAGCATTGATTCTCTCTGATGGATAGGTTTTATAATGTTGTACAAGACCAGCTCCTCTGTCACATTGCCTTTCAAGAAGATGAGGGAAGCAAATCTGGGCCAAAGAGTGAGCCTTGCCCTATAGGATAGCAGCACAACTGGCTCTTGGAATGAACAGCGGAGCAGTCAAGGAAGAGATTTGCTGGGATCTGGTAGTTTCTACTGTCATTTTTCTTGGTCTGTTGCCAAGCAGATACAGTCTGTGCTTGGGGAAAACAATGGGATGAGTCAGTCTTCTCTGCTCAGGTTGTTATAGGCACCTCTTGCAGGCTCCAATATGGGCTCCTAGTGGATTTACGTGCTTGCTTCCAAGTTGTCCTGCTACTTGTGGTAGGACAGCTCTATAGCCACAGGGTCTGGCCGTCTTTACCCAGCCAAGTCCAGTCTTAGATGCTTAGCAGACATGGGAAATTAAAATATCAGCCAGCCTCTGGGAGAACTGCCCATCTGTGAGTCAGAGGCAGGCAAATTCTCCATGTTGGAGAAAATTGATTTGGTATTGGATCAGTAGCAGAGGAACATCATGCCTATGTGGTTTATACAACTTGGCTTCTCCTGCAAGGAGCACGGGGGTCAAGGTGCACAAGGTGGTACACCTGCTGGCTCAGCTGTGGTTTGCAGCACAATGGCTCAGCTGGGTTTGGGTTTGCAAGCAGAGGGAACTGCATGGAGCTGCATCAGGGGAGGGTCAGCCTGGGGTATCAGGAAAAGGTTCTGCCCCAGAGGGTGGTGGGCATGAAGCAGCTCCCCACTGGGCACAGCCCTGAGCTGCCAGAGCTCAGGGAGTGTTGGGACACCACTCTCAGCCATAGGATTTGGGTTGTGGATGCTCTTTTGAGTCACCTCCCTCCCCCCCCCCCCCCCCATCTGTCCTGTAGAGGGGTCAGTGTTCAATTTTATGGAGAGGGATAATACCCAGGCATGCACTGACAGCTGTTGTAGCATCTTTAGTGTTGTAGCTGATTCTTGCTGAGAATGAAGTGTGATGCTTTTCTAATGCTACATTATATTTTAATGGCAACCAGCTGGTGAGTGGTATAACCTGGACCCACAAGGGTGCTGGCTGCCTGTATAACCCACACCTGTCTGCTCATCCTTATGAGAAGCTCAGTGAATAAACATGCTGGAAATGTGAGGAGCATGGGTAGGTCTGGGCACAGCAGCAGCGTGTGCCCAGACTGCCTGGCTCTCCTGTTTGCAGAAGAGCTGCTCCATGGCAGAGAAATAAGGCAAGCCTGAGGCTTGGTCCGCGTGGAAATTTCCCATCTTTTTAATCTATTGCTCATAAAGATTTGATGAATGCATTGTGATCCAGAGAGCTGCTATTCTCTGGATCATGCAGTCAGCCTGTGTAACGAGAACAAAGTTCCTGAGTGGCCAACCTGCCTAGAAGATGCACCCATTGCTTTTAAGAGGGTAGAATGCCTACCAAAAATAGAAGCTCCGGGCTTCTGTTTTTTATATATACCATCATGGCTGCTTGAAGTTGGAGATGGGGAATTATCAGAGCTGGAAACTGTATCTTGCATATGGATGTGCAAATAGCAAATCCAATGGAGTTATTAAAAAATAATAATCATTTTCTAAGCTTTGTTTCTGCTAAAAAGCAAGTTTGAATGCAAGTTGTCACCTGGTTGTTAATTACCTGGTGGTTTGTAATCAATGCTACCCTAGTGGGCATGAGAACAGCTAGTTCAGTGTCATAACTGAGAAAGCACAAGCAGGGAGATGTCTCCATACTCGGACAAAAGGATTCTCAAGCACTCACATCCATAGCTAATTTCAGTGCTAAACGTGAAAGATATTAAGATTTTCTAGATGTTTTACTCCTGCTTGGAAAGCCTGTGCTGTTTACTCTGTAACTACCTGTTTGTTATTTGGATGAATTAAACACTGCTGCACTCGTTAGCATTTACAAGAGCTTAGTAACACAATCAGGCACTAATGCATTCATTTTCTACTTGACTGCTCATTCATTGAGATGTTAGTACATAGGAAGAATATGATCAGGGTGACTGTAGGATGAACTAATCAATTCATAATGAATAACCCGAATATACAGATGTCTGAAGGAGACTTCCTTTGTACTGAGTGAACTCAGAACTGGAGCAGGGAAGCTGGAGGAGACCCTAACAAAGAGCTCCATCTGGAGCAGGGGTCCCTGTTTCTGTTCTCTATGGTGCTCTGGGGTCCTGGTTGGTCTGCTCAGACCCCACTGCTCTCTCCTGGGGAAGGTGTGAGCCATCACTGCTGTAAGGCTGGACGTTTCGTGCATGTAGACATGCAAGGCTCAGACATCCTCCTCATCCAGCCTTGTTGATACTGCTGGGGTGTGCTTTCTTACGCTTAGACAAGGAAATGCTCCTCTATTCCTTTCAGGACCTCTTTGGTTCCTACAGACTAGAATGCCATCTGGATCATGCTGATTAGCAATGTGAGTGGAACCATTTCTGTTCACATCCTACATTTCTTGGGTATGAGGAGGGTCAAGGCTTCTGCCTCACAGAAAGCTCCCACCTGAAACTGGGAGTGGTGCATAGAATCATAGAATGGCTCAGGTTGGAAGGGACCTCCTGGGAAGGAATCCTGTGATGTCCAGGAGCACTTCAATGATCCCATCATGTACGATGATTCCTGTGTCTTTTGCTGTGAGTGATGGGCAGGGTGATTAATGTCATAGAATCGTTAAGGTTGGAAAAGACCACTGAGCTCATCCAGTCCAGGGAGAGGGCAGAGAGATTTAGTATGGGCAGGGGATGTTCAGCTCGAGCAGTGCATGGCCGTGTGCTTCTCTCTGTGTGGGATTTTGCTTTCTCCTTCTTTCACCCCCTGGCGTTCTTTATTGTCTCTTGCAGGTAGATCACTCATTGCTATAAATTTTCTTATCTCCAGTGCTTTTCCAATTATGGATAACAACAGGAAAGCAGTCATTGGTTTCTAAAAGGTCATCAAGATATAGGGCCCGATTGGGAAGGGGATGACTTATGGAGTTAGCTTGTGTAAATCTGGGGAAGTTTTATGCACAAGTCAGGCACGAAATGTAAGTGAGATTCATAAAAGACAGAGATTTACGCCGGCTTCAGTTAGTAGGAATCAGAATGGTTATGAAAATTTCCTCTCTCTATGCCTGTGCATGCAAAGAATGAGATTCAGTTGTATTTTTCAAGTGCCTGTGGTGCTGGAAAAGGGTTGTCCTGGATGGTGTACGAATGTCTGTCCAGAAGATGCAATGATTTGGTTGGTACTGAGGTGTCTGGCAGCAAAGAAAGGTGTTGGGAGCTGCCACGAGCTCCTTAACCTTCTGACTAATGCACGAAGTCACTTCTGTCACAGCTGTCTGAACAATACATTTGCCAATTAAGTTAATTCAATCAAATCCCATGTAGGCAGCAGAAAGGGCAGAGCAAATCCAGGTGAGGGAGAGAGAGCAGAGTCCAACTTCTCCTCTGTCACACACAGGCAGAACAAAGGGTATATGCATGTGTGTATAAATATTTATGGATAATTGTGGTGTGCAGCCACAGTGTAATTAATGACTCTGAAGCCTGTGTCCTCTCTACCTGCATGAGTGGTGACTCCCAAGATTTCCCCCCAAATCTTGGAAAAACAGCAGTTCTTAGTTGGAATGCAGCATGTGAGGAGCCAGGCTCATCTGCCGTGATCAGTTTCACCCCACCAGGCGTCCCACGTTCTGCCAAGAGGAGGACATGATCCTGCCCAATAACAAGATGGGGCAATGGGGGCTGCCCTGCGGCTGGTGTGATGAGGACTACGTTGTGCTTTGTCAGGTTTTGTTGTGTTATGTTGCGATCTGGCTTGCTGCCCATCTCTCTTGCCTCTGTAAATACAACCATGGCTTCTAAATATATCCATGGCCTCCTGGAGGTCATGGTCAAATCCAGGAGATTCCAGATCACGTAAATTATCTTCCTTATAATAAACCTTTGGACACGGTTTACTGGGCAGCATTGGTGGTAGGCTGATGGTTGGACTGGATGATCTCAGAGGTCTTTTCCAACCACAATGATTCCATGATTACCCCACAGTATCTCAAGAGACTGTAAGAATGCTCGCGGCTGCAGCGTTCCCTCTTCAATACAGGGCTTGGGTAGAGCCCAGACCTGGTAATAGCTCTCTCCTCCAGACAGGAGGAGGTAAGAGCAAAATTCCTATTATTAGATACTCCTTCTTTCCCCCCCTTTTTTCCTTGCCCTGTTGGCAGGACAAAGCATGGCAACAGCGTCAAAGTGCCGGCTTCCAGATTGACACCCAGTGAATGCGGCCACTCGTAATCACTGCCTGCGAGCATTTATCACTTCTGCAGATTACAACGTGGGGAGCAGGTGTCTGACCTGCGATGACAACAACGAGAAGTGGTGATAGGGAGGAAGGAAATAGATAAGATGTCATTTTTCAGCACAGTTTTTCTCCCTTTAATGCGCCCCGAGATTATGGGAAACAATCACGGGATGCGGAGCGCCGGTGTTTTATGGTGTCAGTAGGGTTTAAGGTTTTAGGTGCAAAAAGAAGTGGCGTTGGATCCTCTATATTATGGAGTATTTATAGGGCACACTAAGTTTTTTTAATTTATTTACTTGAGGCAAGAAAGATAAATGGGGTTCTGTATCCAAGCACTTTTATCCAGAGGAAATTAGAAGGAGTGGAGCCCTCTTGAACTTGGCCTCCACTTAGGGCAGAGAAATGACACAGAAATTACCCTCCTTAGATTAAAGACCTGCTCGTGCCTTGAAGGAGGTGGTGGAAATCGGTCTGTGGAAAGAAAATGTTTCCTCCTTTTGTATTTTCCTCTTCTCCTTTGTGCTCTATTTTTCTCACTAAAAGTAGAAAAAAAAAGAAGCAAAACAACTTTTCTTTGGTATCTTCTACTTCCCTCTTGTGACCTATGGGTGCTGCTTCAAAGCTGACTTCAGTTTTTCATTGCTGAGCATATTCTAAGATGGATGCTGAAAGCAGCTTTAACTTTCCCAATCTGTAGTTTGAAGTTTAAAACCTCATCTCTCATCTTAATAACGGTAATTCTGCTCTGAACTGCTTTGCTTGGCAAACATCCTGTGCATTTAAACATCACAACATCACGGGGTCAATGAGTACAAACTGCTGGAACTCAGATCCAGTTCTTAAATATTGCACGGATCCGAGCTTTGAAACCTCATTGGAGATCTGGCGTTGCAATCTGGGGGTGGGACAAGAGGAGCAGAGGGCGGGGGGGGTTGCAGGGGATCACACACTGAATGTGAAGGAGATGTTCATCCCCACACCTTCAGCTTCTCTGCTCTGCCTGCTGATCAGTGCTTTGTTGGTTAAAGCAGCAGACAAACGCTCAGAGATTCCCCTTCCAAATGATCTGAGTGTTGGACAAAACATGATGGCAGGTGGGAAGGGTTTCCCTACTGCCCAGCACTTGAGATCAGCTTCGGCAAGGAGTGATTTCTCCCCTGTTTGATTTGGTTGCCTGGTGCTGTGTTACCCTGGGTAAGAGTTGGAACTAGGGGACACTTAAAGTGGGTCTCTATCTTGTTAAGTGGAGCCAAACTAGATTTTTCTCTCTACCAATTTCCAAGCAGTGCACCTGTAGCACGTCTTGACTCTTGGCAGTCATAGAACCATTAAGGTTGGAAAGACTGTTGTTATCAAGTCCAACTGTCCATCAAGTCCAACTTCACCACCATACCACTAAACTGTGTCACTGTATGCAACATCCACCCTTTTCTTGAGCATCTCCAGGGACACTGACTCTGCCACCTTCCTGGGCAGCCCGTGCCAGTGCATCACTACTCTCTCTGAGAAGAAATCTTTTGTAATATCCAACCTGAACCTCCCCTCATGCAACTTTAGGCCATTCCCTCTCCTCCTATTGCTGTTTCTTGGGAGCAGAGGCCAACCTCCACCTCATCACAACCTCTTTTCAGAGAGTTGTAGAGAGCAATAAAGTTTCCCCTGTGCCGCCTCTTCTCCAGACTGAGCCATCCTGTCTCCCTCAGTCTCTGCCTATAAGACTTGTGCTCCAGAACCCTCCGCCAGTGCCAACATCCCCAGTGCAAAACAAGCATCATCCTTGCCAGCCCTCCAGGCAACCTTCATGTGTGAAGGAACAGCCCATGGGGAAAGTAGTTTGCAGCTGAGAGAGAGGGATGAGCAGTGTCTCAGGGATGCATGTCTTCCCTGAGCAGAAGAAAAATCCAGTGAACGCCTACAGCAATGGATGGAGTGGGGAGGGGAAAAGAAGTCCTGCACTACAACAATGTTCAGGGATTGCCTCGGTGTGCACCCGTTTCTCTCCTGTGCCAGCAGGAGCAGAGTGTGTGCGACAGCACAGCCCCTCTGGTCCTCGATGTGTTGCGTTGCACCTCAGTGCCCCCAGGTGATCTCTGCAGGGTCAGATCAGCCCCCAGAGCACAGCTCCTCGTCACCGAAGGTCGAGCTGTCAGAAGTGACAAGGGGGAAGAAGAATTTAGAAGCACACCTCTTGTCCTTGCTGGGGTGATCTTTGATTGAAATGCTATGGGAGGTTTTCATACCTAAATACAAATAAGGATAAAATTTTAGAGATAGCGGCAATGAAATCAAGGATTTTGTTTGTCTCTGCCTATACCAACCTTCTGGTTAGCAATCTGAACAGAAATAATAACTCAAAAGGGAAGATAATTGAATTAAACAGGCAACAAAACTGGAGGAATGAGACTTCTGATGAAGGAGAGTGGCTGGGGAAAAAGTAGAGGAGGTGGCGGGGAAAAGCAGCGCATCTCTTTAAATTGTCAATCTCTCAGGGCAAGGTTGCTGCAGACATAATGAGTGTCCTAGTGAATTATCTCCCACTTTTATTGTCTGTTGCTACCATGGAAAGATGGGGAGGTGGGGAAACTAACTTTTTTTTCTTTTTTTCTTTTCTTTTTTTTTTTTTTTTGAATTTGGACAGACTTAAAGAAGTGGCATCAAATTTGAAGGGCACCCAATCAATCTGTTGTCCTAGCTGCATGAAATTGTATTTCCCTGCCACTTCATATCTTATTTGCAGCAGCTGGGCTGTAAGTCATTGGTGATAACATTCTTTATTATGCAGCCGTGTTTATGAACTGTGCCTGGAAAGAGATGATAGAAATATGCAGCAATATGCAAAGGGGGGGTTGCTGGGGGAGGGGGAATAAATGCTAGTTGCTAGGGCAACCGTGGGGCTATTTTGGGCATCAAATTTTACAGATGATGAAAAGCATTTTCATGTGATGGTTGGTCTCTCCGGGAAGAGAAGGGGAGAGAGGGCACACAATAAACCAGGAAGATAATAGTCAAGAAGGCAGTCATTTAAATTTTTTTTTGTATATAAATACGCGTATAGTTTCAGCTATCCTAAAAGCGCCTTAAAACCAAAGGAGTTGGCACCTCCCAGCAAAGGAGGGGGCTTTGGAATAACCATGTAGCAAATGACGTGCTGGTAGGTTGGAGGCTCTTCCAAAGGAATGGCTCTTGGGCTGTTGCCCTCAGGCAGAGGTCTCCAACCTGGAGCAGCTGAGGTGTTCCCACTCTGTATATGGGATGGCTGCTCATTCTCTAGCCCCATCGTGGCGATGCTTCTCTTAATTAGGTTTTGCTGGAATTTGAAGAATAACCAACTTAGGAGAGCTGTTTGTTCTTTGAGTCACTCTTAAAATCTTTGGGACTCGGCGTATGTTGGGCAGTGAGCTGGGTAAAATGAACAGCAACTGCTTTCAGCCTGAAACCTCTTTCAGCTCCAACATAACGTGACTCTCTTATTGCTCTGAAGTTGTGTTTTTAATTAAGCAGTTATCAGTAGCGGTGAGATTCTTCTCAAATAATTAAATCAAGGTAGTTTAGTGACTAATTGTGAAGCGAATTGCTGAGACCATAAGGCTGCTGTTGAGACAGCCTGTTTTCTTTCAGAAAATTAATCCAAGTGATGTGTGTTGCTCAGGAAGTAGAGCACTCTGCTGGATAATGGGCATGCTTTGTTTCTTAGAGCTGCATCTTTCTAATTCCACCTCCCTGCCCTTCAGTTTTCTTCTCCACAAATGCTAGGCATGTTCTCTTCCACCTGTTGCCTTTCATAGCTCAGTGTGGAAGGCTGCAAAGGGAGCCTGCAGCAACCTGGTTACCAAACAGCATTGCCACGGACCAGATGTGATGAGATCCTGTGTGTGCATGGAACAGGACTTTCTAGTTGGGATTTCCCATCTCCTGGCCCAGGCAGCTCTGAGCCAGCGCTGTTCCTTGCATCCCAGCATTGAATGCAGTGGTTTTGTTGTTTTCAAGCCAATCTGGGATGTCGATTGCTTGCTTGGCGTGTAGTGATTCTCTTGCTGTTGTACATCTCAGATATAAATAGCCAGTTGATATCTGCTGTCCTATTAATTTGTATTTGTCAGGAAAGCAAGGGGAAATCCCATGCACAAACCCCGAGTGTGTGCAGGCATACAGCCCCATCTGTGACAGCAGTGTCCATCCACGTGCCTTATTGCTCAGCCTTATTGACGCACCTCTGAGTAGTGTTGGATGTCCCATTCATGGCTCTTTGTTCTGCCTCACAAGCCCACAGCCCGCCATGGGGATGCTATTTCATGTTCTCTAGGTAACGGTGTGGAGCTCTGGCTTTAGCACCATCCTGGCTGTCTGCTGGGAGGAACCAGTGCTGGAGGTGGTGTTGTTAGGGCAGCCTCGATTCCTCAGTGCCTTTTCCGGAGCATTCCTGCTGCTGCCTTTGGGATTTTCCCCTGGGCCTCAAGGATTTCCTATAGCACAAAGAGCTGAAGCCATCTGTGCTCTACCCTACAACCAATGGTACGAACACAGGAGTGAAACTTGAGAATAACACAAATTCAATTTCTTGTCTTTCCAGGACACGGAAGCTTCTGGCTCTGAATTTAAACCCGAAGACAGTCGAGATCTCAATGACAGCCAGGTCAGTCTCTTGGGTTTAATTGTCTTTTAAATGAGTAACTAAATTGTGATGTTAACACTGATGGTGTCCATGCCTTCTGCATGCCCTGTTTTGCAAAAGTGAATCCTTATCATTGCTGAGATGTGTTGTGGAAAAGGCACTGGGCCAGGCTGATGTTTTAGACTTGGAACTCAGTTTCTGGATGGGCACGAGCTCTCCGTGAAGCTCTTTGGTGTGAGATATGGAGGCAGATCAAGGCAGGTTGGTTTGTGTGAGCCTGAGGGTGCAAGTCCTGCAGGAGGTCCTGCACTCGTCCAGATCTCTGTCCCTGCTGCCTTTCTGTGGGGAACAAAGGGGAGGTGCTGTATGAGACTCGGTGTGGTCTGCAGATTCCTTCTGGAATAGGACAAGTGTTCCAAAACAAACAAATCCCCCCTGCAAATATTTGTTTAAATGCTCCGCTTTTACAGTTGATATTCCATTTGCATGTGGGATGGGGAAATGATGCGTTTTAACCCAAACAGTGGAAATGAGAATGAGAGAGAAACCAGCAGATAAAAATGTGTGTTCTATCAGCCCGCTTCCAGACCTGTCTGCATGCATATGCGTTATTATTACATCTTGTGCGTGTCTGCATATATATCTATGTAGATACAGATCTATACACATAGATAGATATAGATCTATACACATATATGTGCATTTCGGTTAGAATTTTATGTTGTTATAACCTAAGTGGCAGCCCCACACCTACCAGCTCTCCAGCCCATGTGCCTGGTCACCCCTTGGCAGATGCTTTCAGTGGTTGGTGCCCAAACCATAAGGAGTCCATTGAAGTTTGGCTTTGCTTAATGGCCTTGGAAAGAGAAGCTCTTGCGTCTGTGTCCTGTACATGTCCAACTCAGGCAGGTAGGGTTCTTTAGGAAATCCTGGGATGTGATGAGAAAAACGCCAACTCCTCCAGCAGAACGCCCCCGTCTGCTGCTGCTTTTGGGATGCGGCCCTCCTCTTATCTGCCCACCCCATTCCCTGGAGCTGCAGCCCCCAGTGCCCGTGGGATGTGGGATCGATGCCCCGGCGATGCTCAGCACTCACAGCACAGCTTTGCCCACCGCTGGGCTCTGTCCCGCCTGCCTGAGCAGCCCTTCCCCTGCAGGCAATTCAGAATTTCCTCTCCGAGTGTGCCTCCCCTCTTCAGATGTGCCGTACAATGTCTCTCCACTGGATACCCACTGAATGCCTAATTTTTAACCACTCTGGCTGTCAGATCCACAAAAGCTGTTACTGGAGGTGTTTGCATAAAAGAGCTCCACTATAGGTATCTGAGAGCAGCTGGCGATGCTCTAGACAGTATCCAGCAGTGCTGAGCCAGGCAGGATGCTTTAGTCTCCCTGGCTTAATGGTTATGTGCATTTTCTTAATGTACCCTCCCCCTCAATTGCCTCTTAAATTAGCATTCAGGATGTGTCCAGCCTAGAAAGAAACCAAGTTTGGAGGCTCTTCATTTCAGGCGAGGTTTGTGATGTTACTGAAAATAAAATCATGGCTGGGCTGGGCTCAGCACTGCAGGCTTGGCCGTGGCTCTGGGATGAGGCCATGCCACGGTGGTTTTGTCTGATCTGATGGCATTTCCAGGCTATAGTTTAAGGAATGTCTTATGAGCAGAAGTCACCTGGGAGAAGCGCTGGGCAATGGAGCCCCAGCTCCACAACGCCTTGTGTTGGTGGCAACCTCTGGTGTTACTGCAGGCTTTGGGATGGGATGTGATAATGATGATAACAGTGAACAACGCTGAAGGATGAGTTGCCTTGATGAGCACAGCAGCACAGAGAGGCAGGTCGTGTTTTGCTGCGGCTTACAGGGAGCCAAGCACACATCTCCGTGTTACTGCTGGGCTCGTGGGGTGCTCGGAGGACAAATAACTGCTGCCAAAGTTAATGCAATCAAAGAGTAAGGGAAGATTGGGTGTTGGAAATGAAGTTGTTATAAATTAAAGCAGCTCTGCTGAGCTCCTTGCAGTTATCCCAGGTGTTTGCAAATGCAACAGGGAGGGCTTGGCTCTGTTTTTCCAGCTGGCGGTTGGCTGGAAAATGGCATTTTCTGGTGGGTGAGTAGAAGCGAGTGGGGTAACTCTGTTGTCAAAACACGGAATATTTTGAGTCGGAGTCTCTGTGTGTACTGTAAACCAGACGGACCTGTTGTCCTCTTACAAGCTTTAAATTACACAGGCAAATGTAATTACCCATTCTCTTTGTTATTAGTGTGCAGCTAGGAAGCTCCAAGCTATCGGCCCTTTCTTGGTATTTCAAAGCTTGCTCACAAGATGCATCCTTGATATTGAGCACAATGAGATGTCCTTTTTTTTTTTTTTTTTTTTTTAAATTCAATTAAACATTTGCCTACTGTGACTCTTTATTCACTGCAAATTGTCTCTGTAAATAATCTTCATCAAAAGTCAGAACCAATCCCCATTAGTTGTTTAGATTAATTAATGAGTCCCCCTGGAGCCACCCAAATGAATTCAATTTAAACGTCAACAACTTGGCTATGGAGTTTCCCAGGTTGGCATTAAGACAATATTAAACCTGCAATAAGTCACATTTAAAATGTTAATTCAAAGAAGCTCTCCATTTAGAGCATTTAATTAAATCCTTAAATAAACTGCATGGGCTCAAAACCAGATGGTTCTGCATTTTCATTGCAGCAGAGAGCCTTGAAGTCATTGAGGGAAGTAATATTGGAGGCATGGTGAAGATAACCAGGATATATAGTGTAATAAAATCTAATCTTGTTTCCAGCAGGGAGATTCAGTGTATGTACACAACCTAGGCTAAAATTGTAAGTTAATTACATTAACCCCAGTGTACTCTGGTATCTGAGCAGCCAGAGATGAAATTAGTCTTTTTCCTATCATAAGATTCTTTTCAACTTCACTATATTAATTTTTAGCCAAATACTTACTCATAAGGAAAATTGAAGTTAATGTAACCAAAGACAAAGTAATGCAGTCTTAATATTCTGAAGGGATTACGGAGGGCCGTGAAAATACACTTTGCAAATGTCACTCACTTTGAATGGATTTGTGGTGGGAAGGTGGGGGGAAGAAGAATTATGGCTGTGATCCACAGCGCGCTGGGGTTTAATAAGAGTCCTGATTTCAGAAATTTGGGCCTGAGGAAGGGAAATAAATAACGTGTCGGGACCTGTGGGTGAGATGTGGTGACTCATCTCTGCTCTGCACAGCCCTGATGTACGCTGAGGCAGTGGCACAGGTTGCACAGAGAGGCGGTGGTGCCCCATCCCTGCAGACAGCCGAGGTCAGGGGATGGGCTGTGAGCACTGCTGGAGCTGTGGGTGTCCCTGCTCAGTGCAGGGCTGGCACCACATGGCCTTTAGGGATCCCTTCCAACTCCAACCGTCCCGTGATTCTATGCTACTGATAGTCTAGATGACGATTTGGGTTAGGATGCTTCATTCTTCAGTGTCACCTTATTTACTGTCAGTGGTTTGGTGGCAACGTGCTTTGCAGTCCATGTTGTTCTTCCACCCTCTGAGCTCTCCACCTTCCCTATGTGCCGCAGGGTCCTCCTGCCTGGGGCTTCCCTCTATGGTGAGAAGGTCTTAGCTCAAGAAACGAAAGTCACCACAAGAAAACTCAGCTTGCTCCCTCCGCGTGAGCTGTAAAACAACAGCTGTTGCTCATGTGGCTGAGGGAGGGGAATGACTTTTTTTTTTGTTTCCTGTTAATAATCCAGAAAGTGCAATTCGATTCCCCCAAAGCATGGAGCTCTTCTGGTTGGGGAATAAAGCAGATGAGGGAGGGAGGCTGCCTTTGTGCTGCGGAGGTGCAGATCTGCACTGTTGGGTGTTTCTGGGGGGCAGGAGCCCATCCAGAGGGGGACATGAGCAAAGTCAATGGCACAGTGTTTGATAGTGAAATGGCATAGAGCTGGTGATGCTGCTCTGCATCTGCTTGCACTGGGGCTGGGAAGACCCCCCAGAGCTGCATTTCCTTGGAGGGGCTCTGTGCTGCTCCTTGCCCTCCAACCCCTCCCTGCCCCATCCCGCGGTGCTGAGGGTTTCACCCTGCACCCCCCAGTCCCTTCCTGTTATTGCAGTGTCTGCATGGTGCTGCCAGGATGTGGTCACCTCCTTCCCAGGGCCTCGTGATGAGCCACTTTGCGGTGTGCTGGGGGTGTGTGTGTTGTGAGGGGGGGGGGGGGGGGGGGTTGTTACTGCTCTCTACTTCTGTGTCTGGGAGGGCTGAAGGAGCCTGGAGAGCTTCCTGTCCCATGTTTTGAGAGGCCCCAGCTGAAACACTCTGGAAATCCCCTTGAATGTGGCCTCCTGTGAAGAAGTACTCCCATTTAACCAACCCCCAGAACAGCAAATTCTGAATCATTAAAACTGGGAGATTTTCTCCAGCAAAGAGGACATCAGAAAACACAGGTGAATTTTCCCCATTCTATCGTTTTACGTTCTCAGATGGTATTTATCAAAGGCCCACCTGGGCACCACTTGGCTGCTGTGCTGCAGGGTGCCTGGGCGCTCACACGAGGAGGCCCCTTTGAGCCTACAGAATGGGAAGCTTTGCAGGGATCAGACTGGGATGTGACTGAGAAATCAGACCTAGCACTTTCTTAGGCACTTCTAGTGGAGTAAGCTGCCCGAGGCTCCCCTTGCTCAGATGAAGATGCTGCTGTCTCCTCGTGCTGGTGCAGCTCCCAGCCCTGGTAGCTCCCCATGGAGGACTTGCACTTTGTTGAGGCTTAGGCTGAGCATCATGATTAAACATGCATTCAGAGCAGTGTGAATGTGCTGGCGTCTCTATTAGTGTGAAGCAGAGAGGATGGAGAGGTGCTGGGTGCCGAAGATCTTTCCTTTCTTTGGGGTAGGAGAGCACGGCACGGGACGTGTTTGGCTGTGGGGAGCTGGACTTGAGAGCTGATGTGGTCATTAAGAATACTGCCTGATTTCATATTATTGATTAATGAGGATTCATTTGATAGCATTAGGCAGCTCTTTACTTATTAAAGATGAAAGCTCGCTGCCTCTAGCGCTGGTGTGCACCCTTCCCTTCCCTGCTTGCCAGACTCTGCAGTGTGTTACCCCACATCCCATGGCTGGTGATGGGCTGTTAGCTGATGCTGTGAGGGTGCAAAACCAACGAGGATTAAAACAACAAGCCCAGAACACTCCTTCCATCACCCAGTAAGCTGTTTCCCTGGCAACACCAACTTCTCACAGTGCGACTGCTCCGGGATCACCCTTCCCAGAGATACCCCTGTGAGCTGCTCTGCTTGTAGGGCTGCCCGGTGGCAGTGGGGACATCTGATGTCACACAGAGCTGTGCTGGGAGGCAGAGAGAGGAGGAACGTCGGTGTGGTTGTTTAAGGATATTTTTTATTCATGCTTTTTCCCATCTTCTGAGCCCATCTCTGCCCGGTTTCCTCCTCAGCAGATCTGGCATTTTGAACCCCCTCTCCTCCAGATTTCTGCCTCCCCATCCCTGCTACGGGGTGATGGTGTGAATACACAGCGAGCTGTTGTGCCAGCACACTGGAAGAGGCACTACAAACGTCACTCATTGTGCTGGCTGAGCTCCTACAGAGCTGGCACGCTCTTCATTTCCTAACACCATTTTAAGTGCCAAAGCTGTACAAAAGCTCACCCAGCCACGCAGTCCCAACAGCAAGGCTCTGACTAACGACTTACCGTGCATTTAGCTGTGCCTTTTCCAGCTCTGTTTGACCCATGCATGCATCAACCCCCTCCCTGGGCTTTACCCACAGAGCCATCACAGCCTTTGGGAGGTTTTGGAGCTGCCCCTAGCTGGTATTTACCTGCAATTTTCTCTGTTTGACTCCAGCAATCATGTTTGTCCTTTTCTCCACTGTTCTGCTGCTCCCCGTGCTGTACGAAGTGCTAAGGCAGGTTATATTTAAAGCCTCTTTTATTTCTCCAGGGCATGGATTTAAGAGTGTCTTAAAAGAGCTCGAGGCCGGGGAGTGCTTGCTGACCTCTTGTTGGCCACAGTAGCACTCCCATTATTAGGAAGTGTTCTTAAAATCTTCCCAGCTATTGGTATTTCGGACATCGTATTTGGTTTTTAAGCTCTAATGGTGCAGTAGGAACAATGATGTGCACACAACATGGTACCCAACTACAGAGGGCCCGGGTAAATGGACGCCTAACTTGGTGGATTTGCTCTGTCTCACTCCACAGTGAGAACTGTGCTTTAGTATGAAAAGGTTTTTAAGTGCATCCACGAAGGGCAGGGGTCCTGCCAAGTGAGTTCAGCCACAGCGTTCAGCTTCTACTTCTGGCCACCCAACTTCCCATCCCCTGAGTTCCAGCACGCTTCCTGGGTTTGCTCCTTTTTTACCTTAAAAGTTGAGCTCCCTGATGGAGATAATTAAGGATTGCTGCAGGTCTGTAGGAGCTGTGTATGATGATTCTCACTCAGGTGACCACACGTTTCCAACACAGTGTGTCTTGCCCACTACATACTCCACAGCCCCGTGGTGTCCACACTATTAGGAAGAGGGGGGATGTTCCATCAGGGCTCTGCTGGCTCAGCTCTTCTCTTGGTGAAGTCAATGACAAACCTCAGCTTGCCTCCAGGGCTCACAATGAGCTGCTATTGTGTGCAGCTGAAAATCTCACCTGCAGTGGTGACACCCGGATGCTTTGCAGGTGCATTGTGTCTGTTGCCTAAACAGAGCCTGGTCTGAAGTATCGATAGGCAATAAATATTTTAGCAAAGACCTTCTGGTTGCTTTGACGACACTTCTTCCCATCCCAGCTGCGTTCCTCTATAGAGATATAGGAATGAAATGCTGGAGGGATATATATATGTCTCTTTTTCCCCATGTAGTTCCTGGAGGGTCTGCATGGTGCAGTTCTGCTCATCCCACTCCAGGAGGTTCTGCAGCGCGTGGAGCTGCAGGGTGTCCAAAGGCAAAGTGGAAAGACCGTTCTGGGGGCAATTTGTTTGTATTTGTGGGGTTTTGGGGTTTGTTTTGTTGCGGCTTTTTGGATCGCTTTGTGTTCTCCGTGCTCAGTTTCAACTGAGCAATAAAGCCAAGGCTCTCCTCACCTGTGGTCATTAAATGTCTTGCAGCGTTGTTCCTAAGACCGGGGGATCTTGGTGAAATCCCACCTCGATTAATTATGCACCGCTTCCCCAAAGTTCTGCTGGCAGTTGCAGCACTTTCCCCTCCTTTCTGTGTTGTCAATTAGAGCGCGGGCTTGTTAGCTGTTTTATTATCTGTTTCCTTTTTATAGAGGCTCAGAGGTGGGTCTGTCAGTGCTGGAAGAAAGACGCAGTAAATAGTTTGCATGCTGCAGCGTCGTGCTTAAGAAAGGCTTGAGGAGATCTGCGGATGAGAATCTGTTTGCTTTCCTCTAAACGAGGGCAAATGCAGCAAGTGCATCAAAGTTTACCCACCATGGAGCTCCACCTGTGGCAATTGCTTCCTAATATCCAGCCTACACCTCTCCTGGTGCAGCGTGCATTGGGTATCCCTGCTCCTGACCCACGCTCACTGTGCTCCTGGCATTGACCCTCTCATCCGAGTGCCAGTGGGAATGGGACACTTGGTGACACGGTTGTGGCATGTCAAACACAGCTCAGCTCTGGTAGCTTCTCCCACCTTTGACTAATTGCTGACCTGACATCTTTCTGATAGTGACCTTGTTTCAGCGAGTAATTCAAGTATCTTTCAGTGTCAGAAATAATAAGTGCCACAGTGAGATGAACAAGCAGAGCTTAAGTTGAGCACAGATTAATGGGGTTTTAATATTCCTAATTTAATCACTCCTTTCTGTCTGAATGTGTGCAACATGATGTAGCAGCTAATTATTTTTTTAACCATGATGAGGATCTTTCCTAATCATTTTTATATTTAACATGAATGAAGGGAGGGCAGTGATTAATGAGGGAATAAATCTCACGAAACAGAAGCAAGCACATGATCAGTTAAAAATACAGCTGTCTGTTTTTTTTCCCCCTCCTCCTTTCCCTGCACAGCACACAGTTCACCAGCTGCACCTTCCCAGCTCAATAGCTGTCCTCAGCCCTTTGCCCATCCCTGGGTGGCTCTGCTGGCATCCCCGTGTGTGAACATCTCTGTTCAACTCAGTGTTATTTTTCTTTTGTAAAGGAAAAAAAAAAAAAAAAAAGAAGTGCCCCACTAGATCCGTTAATGGTTGGATAAGATGTCTTTTCAAATATTTGTTCCTGACAGGGTGTTTGGAATTGCAGATGAGAAGCAAACCAGCTCTCAGCATCTGTCTGTTGCTACTGTACGTTTCCATTGTGCAGAGCAGAGACAAAGCCAGGCAATTCAGAGCTGAAGTGGATACTCTTGAGAGGTTTTTCCCCCTCTTCCCTCCTGTTTCCCACGTTGAGCTGCTCCTCCTCTCTCTCTGACCTCTATTTTTCCTCCTCTCTCCCAGCCCCTGTGGTTTTAGGAGCCCGTCCTCTGCCTGCAATTCCTCCCTTCTCCCCCTGCCAGCCCCTTTGTGCAAACAGATCAATCATTCTGGGGTTTCTCCTGAGCTCTCAGGTCGTAGGACAACTCAGGCTGAAGGTTCTGATGGCCAGAAGTGTGCTGTGGGGCTGTTTTCCCACCATCTGAGTGCAGCGCAGTGATTTGGCACCAGCATCACCCAATGGCTCCAGCCAACGTCCACGGTCAGTGCTCGTGGCTCTGATGATCATAGCATTGCTGTGTGCCTTTGCTGCAAACCCAGCATCCTGGTGTTTGTTCACAGAAAGCTCTAACTGGGAACCCAAGGTGCCCCCCCATTAACTGTGGCCGTGGACAATCTGTTCTGTTTTTCTTTTTGGTGGGGAGATTCTGTACATGGAAGCGATGCGATGGGTTCTTGGCACTGTGGGGTCACTCTGATGCGCCTCTCCTCCCCAGCTAACGAGCAGGATTTTAATAACTGCTGGAGACGAGCGGTGCCCGAGCAGTGCTGGCAGCTGCCCCCTAACCTCAGCATCTCTGCAGATAGTGAAATTGATCTAATTGGCTGAAAAAGAAAACCAGGCAGAAATATGACTTCTTTTGCTTAACACCTTGTCACTGCCTGCTTGTTGGGTAAGAAGCAGTGAGCTCAGGGGTCGGCGTCCCGGCCACTGGTGACATGCCTATGGCTCAGTGGGCATCTGGGACCTGGGATCCCAGCTCTGTGCAAGCAGGTGGAGTCCCAAAGAGCTGAGGGTGACTCAATTCCAAGTGCATGATTGTTTCCAAACTCTTTCTCTCTTTTTGTGTGAGGTTTCTTCACCACTTCCCATAGCATTGCAAATAGCAAAGGTATAATTGCATTTGTCTTCCAAACTCTCTTTCCTTGAGGGCAAGCTCTGCTTCGGCCTTGATTCGACTGCATACTTTTAATCCCAAAGAAAAGGCAGTGCTTAAGTATTCATTACGAAATTGTGTTTTATATGGTCAGTATCCCAATTCTAATTACTGAACGTCGTCTCTTTTCTCCTGTACTCCCAGCTCTCTTGCAGCACAATGCTCAGACTCCTGAAGCTTCCCCACCATCCATGTAATAAATAAATAATCACACTTATTCTGCTGTCAAAGCCGAAAGCATGTACAGCTGTTTGCCACAAGATACACTGGGACTGCAAGGTACAACATTTCTTAATTAGACTGACCTGAGGTTGTTGAGGGTTTTTTTTTCTTTTCCTTTTTTTAAAGCAGCTTCATTAACTCAGGAACTTAATTGCAAATGACTAGACAAGCTCTACTCTTGGTTACTGAGAGAGGTTAGAGCGTTTCTCACGGGGGATTTGATCCGGGGAGACATTTTGCAGTTTGATTTTTGTGAGGAAGGCTTTAGGTGTGCTCAGAGCATCTTAATGCCGGGCTCAGAATTAGCAAAGTAATTAGAGCTTCAAAGCGGAGATGGAGCTGAGCCAGAGCCTGGCCAACCTTTTTGATCTTACAAGCCATGCAGCAGAATCTCCCTAACGTTGGGAGAAATGGGACGTGGGAAGGAGGGGGGGGGGGGGGTTATATGGAAGCAGAGCTGGGAGTGGTGGGTTTAAGAAAAACCTAAAAGCTGTACAGTTCAGAAGATCCCTCCAGGAGCTGTGGGAGTGCTGGATAAGGCCAAGCATGGCCATCCCCAGGTAGGGCTGTCCCTGTCCTGAGGTGCGGATGGGACCTACCTGCTCCCAGCCAGGTCCTTGGTGCACCATCCCCAGGCACCTTGGGAGGTGATGGGATTTGGAAACAGATCTCTGTGAGGTGATGGGAGGGCTCAGGGAGTTGCTGTGGAAGGTTTTTGTGTTCTTACCTGGTGTAAGCAGGCAAGGCAGACGGAGCTGGTTTTGAGGAGCACTGAGAGTCTTGAAGGGGTTGTGTTGGCCAACAATCTGGTCAATGTTTGTGTTGGCCAACAGTCTGGTCTTAGTGCGTTCTGTACCTAATATGAATATAGAGCTGATTAAAAGATCTGGATATTCTATGTGAAGGTCTTCCCTGATAGATTTTATCAGCAAGGAGTGAGGTATTCATGTCTGACCTTCGCTACTTCTTCCTATCTCGTGCTGCATTTGGTATTTGCATGTGCAATCAGGGGCAGTATCAGCTGGTGGGGCTTTGTGCCGCTCTGCATGGGTACAATGAGGCAGCAGTTGTGTTTGGACACTTTGCAGCTCATCACTTGGAAAAGCACACTGAGAACAACATGGGGAATGTCACAGAGAACCAGTGTCCCCTGCACTGCCCAGCTCTGCGGGGCTTGCTTGGCTCAGAGCAAAGCCAGGCTTTGCTGGGGCACCTTTGGGACAGCACAATGTCATGGTGACATGGGACATGGCTGCTCCTGCTGCTCCCTGCAGCAAAGCAGCATCGCGGAGGTGCAGGATGTTGTGGTTGTGCTCAGGCAGACACAGTGCAGCCAAGCCTTTCATCTCCCAGCACCAGCTGTAGGCAAATTCTGATTTCTGCAAACCAGTGCGGTACCCGTGCAATCTGTGGAGAGGGGAGAGGCTCTGCGACCCTATTCCTTCCCTGCCTCGGTCTTTCAGCCCTCTGGACTGTGAGAAGTCTCAGTAATTCCCATCCCTTATTAGTCTGTGCCAAGGAAAGAGGGCTTTGAGCTGCCTGTGTGACACCCAAGTTCCGCTGCACAACAAATCTACTCAAAAGCCTTTGTCGTATATAACCCACTTGAAGCGAGAGCATTCAGGTAAGAAAATGAAGGGCTGCAGGGCTCAGCTGTGCAAGATGGAAATAATTAGGGCATGTTTATCACATGCTCAGACCTACAGAGGTGAAAAGCAAGAGACTGGTTCAGAGAGAGCGGGGTGGGCAGGGAAGGACCTGACACGAGAGTGAATTAAACCTCCCCGAAAGGTCTGTGTTATTTGGGTACACCCCCCTCTCTGTCCCTGCTCTAACGGAGGCAATCTCTGCCTCGCTGCCCTTTCTTTTCAAGGTCTCAGGACCTGTTGTTTTCAAAAGGTTAAAGCCTGGGAGCTACGGAGGGATGGGGACGCTGTTAAAAGGCGCTGGGTGGAGAATGTTTTGAGATTTGTAGCAGATTCAAGTTGGCCAACATAAAAGGGAGGGGAAAAAACCTTCAAAATGTGAAATCAGCCGCTGGTCCCATAGCTTTAAAATATATATTTTTCTAACATAGATGAGCTCTGGTTCAGAGGCTCCTATTTCTGCTCGGGTTTGGTGTTCCCCCATAGCCCTTCTCTCCGTGCTGCAGAGCTGAGTGTGCAGGTGACAGCAGCCGGGGTGAAGCTGTGCTGCAGGGCTGCGGTTTCCCCTGGCACTGCCCTGCTCTGTGCTGGGTGACAGCGCTGTGAGGAGAGGAAGGCTGAGTGGTGCATGCATCCTTCTCTCCGTTCTCCCAATTGAAGGGCATAGAGTTTGCAGACGTTTTTTGCAAGCCCTGAATTCAAGTGCTTGGCACATCCTTTGCTTGCTCCGTGCTGCTTGTTCTTGAGCCTCATGTTCTTGCCAGACTCAGAGCAAATGCAGCCTTTGGGGTGAGCAGAGCTGGTCCAGGGGCAGAACCCAGAGAGAACTCTTTTGTCCCAAGCTTTGCTACAAACATCCCGCAGAGTTTGAGGTTTTTCCTCTCTCTTTGCCTTTTTCTCTTAGTTCGTCGTGTTCTCCTTGCTGCCCCTCTGTCATCTCTTTGTGCCCTTTGTTGGTCCCAGTTTCTGTGGGGTTAGCAGGAGGGGCTGCCCCACGGGATGAGGGCAGTGCGGGGCTGCAACCGTATGGCCACATTGTGCAAAAAGCTCAGGAGCTGCTGCTGTGATTTTGGGAGCACGGTTACCCCATCTGCAAATAATGGTGACAAGGATGGCAGGAAGGGCTTTTTATTTCAAGGCTCATACCTTGCTTCTGGGGCCTTCTCCTGCATCTCCTCCCAGGAGATATGGGTCGCAGCGCACAGCTCGGGGGCTTTGCAGCCTCCCCTGCCATAAAAACCCAAGTGGGTGTCTCTCCCTTTGCACAGCTCACCTTTATTTTTGGCCAGAAAGCTAATCTGCTTAATCCCACCACATCCTCTATGAGACGCAGCTTCCTACATCAGTTCTGTGCCCCTGAGGGTAAAGAATTATTCAAGGCATCAAGCCTGACCTGGATTTTGTGTGATGTGATCGCATCCAGAGCATGGAAATCCGTGCGATCAAATGGCAAATCTCTGAGCCTTGGCAGATATGCCTCCTGCTCTGCACAAGCACGTTGCCATGGCTACGTCTCGGTGCGAGCATCTCTCGGTATCCCAAAGCCATTGCTGCTGCCAGGGTCGCTGCCTGCATGTGGGCGGCCCCGGGCTGCAGCCCTGCATGGCAGCGGGCAGCCAGCGAGCTGCTCGGTAGGGAGCTGATGCCAAAGGTGCCTTAAATAGAAAAATAGAAGGGGGGAGAGAAGGGGGAATGAACATGGTAACAGCTATTGTTTGTGTCCCCCCAAACGCCTGCTCTGTTTACAGGCTGTAAAGCAGAATGAAAGAATCATAGTGTCGTTTGAGTTGGAAGGGGGCCTTAAAGGCCATCCAATCCAACTCCCCTGCAGTGAGCAGGGACAGCCACAGCCCCTGAGGTGCTCAGAGCCCCATCCAGCCTGACCCTGAGAGGAGAGTTCCCAAAGCTGCAAGGTGTGTCTGGGGAGATGTACCGACCGGTGTGCCCAAGCTCACTACCAGTCCTCTATAAGGCCATAAGCCCTGTAATGTGGGGTGCAAATCTCAGCATGGCACAGCTGGAAATGGCAACAGCCCCCGTGCTGGGTTGGGAGGAGGGGATGGGGCTGCCATTGCTCTACGGGAGGACAACTGCAGCAAAGCTCAGCTTTAAAACATCCTCATGGGATGCTTGCAGCATCAAATGGTCCCTGTTTTGTTCTAAGGCTCATCTTTTCTCCAGTTGAACATGGGTTCTGTTGGGGATAGTGACAGAATGAGCCATCTCTGGGTGTGCCCAGTTCAACCTCAATCCTTCAGGCCTGTCCGGTGCTCGGGGTGAGCACATCCCGTGTATGTGGTCCTGTTCTCATGCTCACTGATCAGTTAGGAATGGAGGGCTTTGCCAGAAGGTCAAATGTTAAATGGGCTCAGCTGCCTGGTCCTGTGCCGTGCGTACCTCACCCGTGCTGTTCCCAAACAGAGCACGAGAAACACAGCAGCGTTCTTAGGGTGACTGGGAGGAATCTATTTGCTTTTCTCCCAGGTTTCTGGAGTTTCTCCTAAAGAGGGATTACGAATATGTGTGTTTTTCCCTCTTTTAATGGCATATTCTAACATGAAACTGCAATATAGGTGCTTATTAAAGTGGCCTTCTGCTGCCAGAGTCACTGTGTTTGATAGAAACCCCAGAAAATCCCCTGAGCCACAACGTGGGAATCCAATTCTTTTCAGCTGATGAGACTGTAAACATATTTCCTTGGATTTGCAAGAACCATAGCAGGAGTTTCAATCATTTGAATAAAGCAAAGGAATATCTGATGGGGAATAGTCCTGCTTTGCATATTCAAAACTTGCAGCCTTATTCTTAGGCAGCATCTATTCAAAGGGATGGACCGTAGAGAGGTTTTATATATATATATATATATATATATATATATTTATATATTTATATATATATATATATTTTTTTTTGCCTGGGGGATTTAGGCAGAGATCTTCCAAAATTAGCACAGTGGGGGTTGTTCTCTCCATCAGATTTAAATCATCTAGGTTAGGTGCCTGTGCTCCAAATTTAGGCATCTGCTGTGGCTGATGGAGCCTCTATAGGCAGCTCTTATTCCCCAAGTTGAACCCTGTGTTCTCACCCTTCCCATTCTGCTGGAGCTGGAAGTGCTTGCTTTGTGTGTCACTGTGCTGTCGTGGCTTCAGCAGGAGGAGAGGGCTGTAAATACAGCTGTGATGTGACCCACAGTCACACTGATGGAAAAATCCTGTATTGCCAGATACCTGATACTTTCCTCTTGGTACCTTAGAAACAAGTGGCTGTTGTGAAGCGAATCCCGATGTGGTGAAAGGTTCTCACTTCCCCCATCTATTTTTTCCAGTCTTCCATATTTAAGTTTCTTTACCAGCTGGCCTGGAAAGCCCTTGTGTGACTGGCTGTAAAACAGGGACTGTGGTACATCTCCCCTCCGTGTCTGTTGGGGATCCTTTTAAGATTCAAAAACAATGCTTCCATTTTTTTATTTTTTATAGTTTCTTCACTTAAAAATGAAGCATCTCCCATCTCGTACCTTAACCTTTAGAACTCGGGGGGGGGGGGGAAAATCTGCTTTAATGTATCTGCATATTGAAATGGCTGCTGATGAGCAGCCCATCTCCCCTTCTGGTGCTGTTGGTGAGCTTTGATTAGCGTTAGTTTTATTCCATGAGGACAGTGATGGAGGAGCACAGAACAGCACAGGAAAGCCTTGGTGCTGCTGTGATACCTCCTTCCCACTGGGGCCTCTCCTCTGTCTCCATGTGGCACTGAAGCGATGGCTTCGAGGACCATTGGTATCTCTCCCCCAGTCCTTTGCTGCAGGGAATGGCACATTCACAAGCAGGCAGCAATAAGCAGCCAGGCTGGCCCTGCATTTATCCCCTGGCGTTTTGGCTGCTTCCCATCCCACCGGCTCTGCTCGTGCCACTTTTTCTGGAATCTGCTTGATCGGAGCATCTTGCAAAGCCTTAAATGGAAGATAGTAGCATTTCTGATCTCATTTTCCAGTATTTCAGCTGTGCCATAATCTATTTACCACACAATTTGTGTCACTTTGATAAGCGGCTGCTTCAAGACTGCATTTATTAAAATCAAGAGCAGGGAGAGCTTTCAAGTCTCTCAAGTATTGTAATAAATGTTTGAAATTAGTCATTACGGTGTTTGCCATGGTTCATATCATAGAGCCTATCTAAATGACAAATGATCGCAGCCTGGACATGTACCTTGTTTTGGTGGTGGGACGGAGGTGACTGTGGTCCAACCCAAAACAGCACTCATTGGAGCAGGTGGAAAAGGAGGAGAGGGGGAAAAGGGAAAGCTTCAGTGGGAATCATTAAGGTTGGAAAAGACCACTGAGATCACGTAGTCCAAGCATCAACCTCATCAGAGGCTCAAGGCGATGGCTCTGAGCAGAGCAATGCTGGCGCAGCTCTTGCATTGCTGGCTAAAAACGAAATAAATCTGCAAAACAGCCTCGAGCAGCCACCTTGTAACTCCCTGTAACGTGGAGCACTGCGCTGGGTGCACGCCTGGCTTCTGCAGGGTTTGGCTTTTCCCCGTCAAAGAGCTCTGGGATTGGAAGTCTGCCTTGTTGCTTTGCTGCAGATGGGTTCTTAATGCTGTCTGCCTGGCCACACGCTCCTGCTGATGTGGTCATTTAAGAAGAGAGGGGGAGGGAAAAAATAACCCTCTTTGCTAAATATGGTTATATGTATGTCTGTGTTCATAAGTATATACACACAGACGTATTAAACACATACAGCATAGAGAAGAGACAATTATTAAGACAAATATTCTGTCTCAATTCATTTTGTTCTTCATTTTCCCATCAGGAACGTAATAGCTAAATTTATAGTGTTGAGTCTGGGCTATAAATTCCATTATTTTCAGTGACTATATCAATTACATCCCTTGAAAGGGACCCCAAGGCAAGGGGAGGAAATTGGAGACAAAATCTTCAGAAAGGAAGACTCGGGAGGTGGAGGGGAAAAGCACTGCTGCCTCTATTTCACCTTCCTTGTTACCAATGAGCAGCACTTTATCCCTGCATGAAGGTCTGTGTGGTTCGTTGGTGCTCCAGCTGGGATCCCACCCATCACAGGGGTGTGGAGACCACGCTGCAGAAGCAATTGCAGTGCTGCAAACAGTGACTCAGAAGGGGGGCAGGAAATGGTATTGTCTGCATATAGGTGGCATTTGGGTTTGTTTTAAAACTGGAGAGGGAAACGATGCATCTGGTTGGAAAGAAACTGAAAGGAGTCAAGTGCTCATCTCCCATCCTTGAGGTCAAGATGATTATGTTTTGTTTAGAGGGGTGTTGCACCGGGGCAAACTTGAAAAGCACAACGTCAGAGAGCAGTGTGCTGAGATGAGAAGCTGTTTCTCTAGAAATTCATACGACTTCTTGGTGGGGTTTGTTATTTCTCCTTCTGTCTTGGTGCCCATGGCTGAGCGCCATCAGTCGGTGTGGACGTGGCTGCTGAGGATGCATTGCTGGCTCCAGGGCTGGGCTTGCTCCTTGCATCTCTGTGTTGCATTGCTGGGCCGTGGAAAGCAGCTTTGCATTCAGTGTGAGCAAAGCTGGAGCCTGGCCTTCTTACTGTGCAGGGGAACGGCAGTCCTTTGAGGAGCAGGGCAGTGCTGTGCATACAAACCGGTTACAAACCTTCGTCCCCGATGCATATAGTTATAAACAGAAGTTATATATTCTGTTCTTCTCCTTTGCCTCTATCTCTGCTGCTCTCTTTGTAGCCTTGAAAGTTGGTGTGACTTTACTGGGCATGAGGGGTGGGGATCATTGGGATATCCCCCATGTTCAGTGGGGCCACGTGGCTCTGCTGGAAATACCCAATGCCTTCAGCCACTTCCGAGTGGCAAAGTTAGCAGCAGAAATCATTGGGTTTTGTGCAGTGCATCACACATCCGACACCACTGGACCTCATCTCCGCTGTGGAGCTTTGAGCCCAGCTCCCACCCCAGCCCTGAGCTCTCCCTGTTCATCCCGTGCCACCTGCAGCTCCCTGCTGCCATGGCAAGGCTTTGCTTTTCTTATGTTGTGGTCAATTCCCTCACAACGTTGAGTGAGGTGAATTCCTGGGGATCTTCATCAGGGATTTCCTTCCTCTCAGTGCTGTGCCCCTCAGCTCCTGTTGAATCCTGTCTCCTCAAGCTTAGCTCGTGACAAATGCTCTATGGAAATGTGAGTGAAACCTGCTGCATCTCATTTGCCTGAAAAATCTCCCAGGGAAAGATGGCAGGTCGTGCTTCTTGGAAAGAGATGGGGTTTGGAGGGGGAGGCTGTCCTTGTGATACATACTGAACTTAACGAAGACTGCTGATGGACACCTCAGCACACTGCAGCCCTTTGTTTCCCCCAGCACAACCTGGGCGGTGTCCCAGCATACCTCCTGCTTTGCAGGGCCCTCCACTCTGGTGTTCAGCCCACACTCCCCAGCAGAAGCTGCCAGGTTATGTCAATCTCCATTTCCTACCTCCCCCATTCCTGCTTGCAGAGAATTGGTCTTGTGATTATTTTTTTTTCTTTTATGTATTAGTTTATAATTAAAGGATTCTGTATTGAGAGCATTAAGATATGACCTGCCTTACCTCCATTACTTCCTTTCTTTTTTCTCCTTGCTTGCCAAGAAGGCTTTAAAAACATCCTCTTGGAAATTCATGCAGATGATATTTAGACATGCAGATATGCACTCCTGTTTTGCATGAATGTTTGACCTTGGGCAGAGCTGTTCAATGCAGGATGGATGTGTTGTGGCTGCATTTAATCATCTGAAGCAGAGATGAAGCCTTGAAAAACCACATAGACCCAATTCCCAATTCCCAGCCTCTGGATGGTAATGAACTTCTGAGAAATAGCTAATCAATAAATTGAACAAAAGACTCAGGCAGCTAAACCACTTTGTCAGGGCCTTAATTACAATTGCAGAAATAAATCGGGACGGGGGTGGTGGTTGGGAGCCTTTGCCAGACAAAACTAACCCTTTGCAAACGGAGCTAACCCTTTATCAACTGCACTGAGCGCCTCTATGGGAGCGTCGGGGCTTTGTGTCCGCGGGGGAATGGCTCAGGACTGTTTGCTGCTGCTTGCCAAGCAAAGGCTTCATGGGGTGGAAGGTTGGGCTGGCCCTGATCTCTGATGCTGCTGTAGGTGTATTTAATAGGAGGGAGAGCTGGGATCTTTCCCCGGGGCAGATGGGAAGAATGATCCCAAGCAGCAGGGCCGTGCCAGGGCAAGCTGGGTTACTAAGGAGCAGCCAGCAAAATAAGGAAGGACATCTGAGGACAGCAGGTGGGGGCAGCCCCTCTTCCCCCAGCATCCCTCGGGATGTTTCCCAGTGCTCCCAGCCCGGCAGCAGGTGATGGAGCTGGAGGAGCTGTGCAGGCTGTTGGAGGTTTGCTGGTTCTGAGTGCAATTATCGCAGCAGGCATTTCACGTGAGAGTCTCCTGGCAGCAGGCACTGGAAAACAAAGGGGTGTATCCTTGGGGATTGTCTGGGAGATGTGTATTTGCCTTAAGGAATATTATGGAACAACAGTGTGGCCGGGTTGGTGCATGCATGCAGGATGGTGTGTGAGAGGGCTTTGGGTCGCAGAGTGGTGGTGGGGAAAAGCGAAGGTACAGAGGGGATTTGGGATCTCTCAGCACCTCTCTGCTCAAGCGCTGTCCTTCAGAGAGCTGGTAAGGCCCTAAGAAGCCCTATTTCCCAGGACAGAATGAAACCCTGAGCGCTCTCTGAAGGCACAGAGCTGGGTTGACCCTGTGAGATGCCCCTCACCCTTGCAGGGGAGGTCAGTCAGGGACAGGCTTGCTGCTGTCCTCCTCACTTGCAGCAGTTCTTGGGCTTTGCAGAAGCCAATCCCTGGGTGCCATAAACTACAGCATCCAGGGAACATCTCCATGCCACCAAACCCCATCCTTTGCAGCGGGGTACCAGACCTTGTGCCTGTCCTGAAGGGCTGGGAATGGCTCTGTGACCAGGTGACAGCCCCTGCTGGGTGACATGAAGCTGCATGGAATAAGACAGCTTCTTCAAGGTGCTCTGCCTCTGTGGCCAGGTTCGTCCCAAAGCAGCAGATAAATCTCCATCACAGCGCTGCAGCGATGCTCACAGAGCCATCCCCAGGACATGAGTGAGCTGCTGCTGTCGGCGCTGTGTTTACTGCACAGATAAAATATTTACAGCTCCATCTTCGGTGGGAGATGTGGCTCTTCCCATCCTCGTGAAGGTCACTGGAAAGTCAGTAAAATTTATTGATGGTTATAGCATTTTTTTTTTTGTGCTGGAAAGCAAGGTTACAATATTGTAGAGCAGAGCATGGCAGGCACAGAGGGTGGGGGGAGAGGGGAGGAGGAGCAGCGCACCAGGAGAATGCTGCTGCATTCCTCCTTTTGGAGGTTGTCTTCCTCATTCCTTTACCCACTGCCTCAAATTCCCATTCTTAGTGCAGGGGCAGAGTGAGGACGTGGCTCACCTTGACCTTTTGATGGATGTGAGGTCTGTGTGTGTCCCACAGCTCGCTGCCAGTGGGGCTCTGCCACATAGGAGGAGCAGGGAAATGGCTTTTGGGGAGCTCCCAGCAGTGTGCTTTCCAGGCCTGTGGGTCAGGAAAGAGAGCAGACAGGAGAAGGAGATGGGAAATTGCCTTTTTTCTGAGCAAAACTAAGGCAAAGCCTTCAAATGCCCTCATAATTCAGTTGTGGTGGTGCTCCAGGCTATGCCACAGCCTTTCTCCTTTGGGGATGTTGGAGTGTTTGTTTCTGAACCATGGCTTTTCATTGAATGAGGAAGGCTGGAAGTCAGATAAATGAGAAATACAGGAAGGAGTTGGGAATTAAGTGCTGCCTGTTTCCATCAGTTCCTGGTCCTGTTTAAAGCCCTATAATAGACAGGCTTCTCAGTGATCTTATTGCTAAGAAGGGTTGAGTCTGAACATCTCACAAAACCAAGACAGCCTGGCAGTTAATAACACCCATTCACATGGCAACGTGCTGCAGGGATCTCAGAATCCTAGAGTGGCTTGGGTTGGAAGGGACCTCAAAGACCATCCCGTTCCAAGCCTCAGCCACAGGCAGGGCTGTCAACCACTCCATCAGCCATCAGCCCAGGCTGCCCATCCAACCTGGCCTTGGGAAGTTGGGAATGGCCCTGAGTTCCCAATGGGATGTGTGTGCCCTGTAGTGAGTTCCCTCCATCTCTCCCTGACCTCAGCCTCCAACGTGAGCTGCTGGAAACTGAAGGCGTCTGCCTGAGCTGCTCCCAGGGAAAGGAAATCTTGAGAACATTTGACAAAGAACGCCGAGTTGAAATTAAATATCGTAATGATATAAAACAGTAAGCAGATCTGCTTGACAGCCTTGACAGCTATTTGTTATAGAAAACAGCGTTTATGATGTCAGTCCTATAAGGGAATGTGTTTGAATTAAAATAATTACAGCAGATAGTACAACAAAGACTCCCTGTAGTCAATCATCCCGCACAAATACACTCTACAAAATCTTCCCAATGAGTGAAGGAAGCACAGGGATGGAGCCTGGTGAATAAACAGGGAGAGGAAGCCACTCCGCAGCCAGGAGGCTGCTTTCAGAGATGCAACGTCTTCCTTTGTCAACCCAAATTGGGGCAATTGGCCACTTAGAGCTGTAACCCTTTCAGCTTTCACCTGCTTGAGTTTGGAGCCGTGATTTAGCGTTGTTTCAGTGTCCTCTGAGCGTTCAGGAGAGTGTTTGTGCACCTGAGAGTGATGCATGCGTAGCTCTGTTGCTGCCAAGCTCGGTCTGGCTTCATTTGGAAGATGCTACCTTTGGTTGCATGGAGGTTGCCTCGCAAGCAGTGCCAAATGAGGCAAGAGAGGCTCTTTTTATTTAATATTATTTATTTTTCCTGGGAATTTCAAACCTTTTTCTGGGTTCGCAAGGCTGGTACGTGTGTCAGCACTTCAGGGACTGAGCTGTTCCGCCCAGCTTTGCATTTCTTGGCTGCAGACCCTCAGTGCTCTCTGAACGCCGGGTGGGTTGAGGGTTTTTTTTCTTGGTGTGTAGTTTAATTACGGTGAGGCTGTGCACCGACTCTCCATTAATAATACAGTGAATTTCAGCAGCAGATTAAATTTCTCTAAAGTAGTAAATTGCAGGGGAAAGTGGAGGAAAGTCATGGTCGAGGAAAATAAGTACATTATAGGTCCTTTATTAGATAGAAGCCCATGGCATCAGGCAGACGGGTTCTTACAAACACACACATATGAGAAAAACAGGCGCTGCATCAATCAGCTTATCAAAATCACTTAAAAGAAATGGGCTTCTGCTGAATGTGTGGAGTGCAATAAAACATCAGTGTAAGGCTGGACGTATATTAACCGGCACAGAAAGATTATGACATGTCCATTACTGAGCTTCTTCTCACTGCTGGCTGCAGAGAGGTCCGGATTCCTGCATAATGCGTTCCTCAGCCCCCCGCCCCAAACTTTATTTTATTACCCTTGTTATAAGCAGGCACGCTGTAAAATGACATTAGAGGCAGAACAGCCACATGAGAGATGCTGAGTCTGCCCTGAACATCAAATGCACTTCATAAGGGGTATGTAAATAGTCTGCTCATCTCATACCGTCTGAGAACACAAAGACATGAGGAGTGGGGAGAAGCCCAACACGAGCCCTTCTGGCCTTGTTTGGCAGTGCCTGCCCCTCCACAATCACTGTGCTGGGTCTGCACTTGGTGTTCTCCTTGGCTTGGCCAATGGTTGGGCATGGTTGGCCATTCCCATAGGTGAAGAGATGTGCGTTGGGATGGGCTGTGCCAAGAGAGATATAGGTGAGCAAGGAGACACACAAATACAAACCACATCCACGAGGTACTGGAGATATCTATCTAGGACATACCATAACATCATTTTTAAAGCCACTTTTTGGCCTTAGCAACCATGCATAAAATCAAATGAGATGAAGGAATTTTTCAACCCAAACCATAAGAGACCCCGGGGGGGGGGGGGGGGACATGGGATTATGGACACTTATAACTAATGCAAAATAAACAAGGCAAAATTATATGTAATTACTCCTAAAGTCATTTGCTTGTTTCAGTAATTGACCTGTGCATTCTTTAATCTTTAATGCTCCTTTAAAATTCAGCCTCAGGGACTCATAACGTTTATTGACGTTTGTCATGGTTAGGGCTCTGGAGGAACTGGGCTTTATTAGAAGTCTTCAAAGAAATATCAATTTAGGGATAAGCAGCATTAATATTTCGTACACAACATCACCTGCTTAGGAAGCTTTGCTGTGTTTCTTTACATCTTACAAAAAGAAAGTGATAGCAAAAAAAAAAAAAAAAAAAAAAAGAAAGTAAAAATAAAAGAGAGTGGTTCTGGCTTGTATCAGAAACAGTACAGCCAGCAGAGCAGGGGGTGATTGTGCCTCTGTGCTCTGCACTGTTGATGCTGCACTCAAGTGCTGTGTCCAGTGTTGGGCCCCTCACTAGAAGAAAGGCACTGACTGCCTGGAGTGTGTCCAGAGATGGGCAGTGGAGCTGTGAGGGGTCTGGGGTACAAATCTTACGGGGAGCAGCTGAAGGAATGGGATGGGTCAGTCTGGAGGAGGCTCAGGGGAGACCTCATTGCTCTCCACAGCTCCCTGACAGGAGGTTGTGGTGAGGTGGGGGTCGGCCTCTGCTCCCACATAACAACAGGATGAGAGGTGGGCACTGAGGGCAGGGGGAACCTGGTATCCTGTCTCCATTGGATCTTTCAGTACCAAACAAGGGAATCACCGTGGGGCCAGTTACAGTGGGGGCTCAAAAAAAGGTATTTTTGTGGAATTGGTCCAGCTTTTCTTTCAACGTGAGTGTAACCAAGTATTCTTGTTAAAGAAATGGCAGAAACGAGTGCCTTAATGACTGGCATAGCTATGGAGCTATTAGAGTAATGGGCTTGTGTTTAAATTCTAGGGCCAGGCTGGAAGCCCTTGTTGGCTGAGCAGTCGTTTTCATAAACATTCTGGTTGCTGCTAGCTGGGATGCACGGTTTGGAGATGTGAGCAGCCTCCTTAGGAAGCTCAGATGGTTTTGCTGTCACCATCCATGCCTCCCACCTGATGTGACGGCACATGAGCCGGTAACAGCCGATGGCTTTGAGTTTCTTTGTCTCTGATGGCTTTCCCTGCCTGTGCCTATACCGGAGCAGGGTTTCCAGTGGTGGCAGAGTGGAGCTGCCTCCCGCATTAAGCACCAGAGATTTCATTAAATGGCAGAGGAGGGAGCTTGTGCAGAGGGGAGGTTCACCCCAGAGACATTACAGATTGTCTCATGCTATTTAAGTGGGCTAAAATTAGAGGGAAAGAATCTGCAGCTAATTGGACTTGTGCATTAATCATAGTCTACTGCTGGAGTACTTCACCCATTAGAATGTGTTAATTTGGTAATTACAAGGTGAGGGGGAGGTCTCTCTTTGTAATCCGGAGCCCTTCTTCATGCTCGGTGCACATAACAGACACAGGTATGGGGAGGCTGGAGGCAGGATTGCAGCAAGTTGCCTGTTACCACCTCCTTCCCCTCAGCCAACACGCAGCCTCCCCAGCTCCAGACACCTATAATTAAACTAGGCTAGATACTGGGAGCAGAAGGTCTTTTGTTTTGAGTTAGCAGGTAATTTATTGTATCTCAGTTCTCATTGTAACGCTTCTTCCTTGCTTGTGATGAGAAATAATGCAAATGTTCCGTGGCCTCCTGTGCTTGGGGAAGGAGTTTCTCCTTGCTCCTGTTTTCCTGAGGCACCTCTGATGTGCTGGGGAGCCCACAGAGCTGCCCATAGTGCAGGCTATAGGCATTGATCCTTCAGCCAGAAGTCATTTCCTCCCATGTCACTCATTGGGTTGCATCTGTGCTAACTGCCGCTGTGCTCCTGCCAGCCCTGCTCCTTTCAGGGGGCTGTGTCTGGGTTCAGAGGTGCTTAATAAGCCAGGGCAGATGGAGAAATAGAGGAGAGCTAACAAGATGGGCAGCGAGCAGAAAACTCAGTCTGGAAAAGGCATGAGACAAAACAGCAAGACAGCCAGCACAAAATATGGATTTTCAGAGGGGTGTGAAGCACTAATGAGTAAAAACACTGTGATTGATATGCTCTAATGAGCAGCAAATCAGAACGGAGCAAGGCAGTGCAGACACCAGCACTGTGTGTTAGCAGCCGGCTCCGTTTCCAGCTCTCCCTTTGGAGGCACTCATTGGAAAAAGGGCCCTTCGTGCAAAATCTTTTCTGCCTTTTCCTGTGCGTTTGCTGAGGTGGGCAATGTCTGCTGCACCTTGCATCTGGATAGGCTCCTGGCTGTTAGCAGGATCCCAGCAGAGCACTGTGCAGAGTTCCCCGCCATCACCAGCCCATCTCCCTGCAATTTCAATCTGCAAGGGCCGCTCCCTGCGATGCAGCGATGGATTTGTGGGAAGTGCTGGCGGTCGCAGGCGGCCCTTGCAAACACCGACCTGAAGCACTGACCTCCACCAACAGCATCATTTTCCACTTGGGCACCCCCAGATTGGCTCTCTGGATCTGCAGGACTGGGAGGGCTACTCCTGGCTCCATCACAGTGATTTTCTGGCTCGTTAGCACTAACTTCTTAAAGGGGCACCTTTAGTAAGCCTAAAACATGGCCAGTAGAACCCCACTCTGTTGCGCTTTCTTACATATTCCTTGTCTTTAATCTGTATGTACCCCCCCCCAAGAGATCATGGCCACGTGAGCAAAAGAAGGAAGCTGCCCCAAAATGGGTCCAGTGCTGCATCACAGACAAAGCAAAATCAAGAAACCTTTCCAGAAGATTTAATTTACTAATGAAGAAAAAGGATAGATGTGGCACCGTAGGGCATGGTTAGCGGGCATGGTGGGATAGGTTGACAGTTGGACTTGATGATCTTAGTGGTCTTTTCCTACCTTAATGATGCTATGAATGATTTTATGAAATGGGTGGTAAATGAGCACAGCCTTTCCCCCAGGTGTTATGGTTTGGGACCACCAAAATGCATCTTTTCCGTATGTGTCAAATGGCAATAAACCAACAGCAGCTACAGGGGGCTGGAAGTGTTTTGATTTTAGGTTTGAGCAGAGTTACAGCACGCAGTAAGAAAAGTAAAGGTGCTTAAACCAGTTCAGTCCTCCTACAGAAGTTACTCGCTGCTCCTGGAGCTCGTTAAACCAAGCTGGAAGTTAGAATGGAGGGAGCGATCCATAAATACCACAAAGTGTGTATGTGGGCTGCAGACTGTACCCTTCGGAATAAAGCGATTACCGCCCTCGTTAAGAGGATAAAGACCATTCACTGACTTCTGTTCTGGGGATGACTAACGTGAAACCTCATTCACCAGAACGGGCGATTACGGGCTAATTTTGTTGGAACAACGCAGGCTGACTAGGTGTGAAAGGCGCTGCCTCTGCGCCAGCCACTTTGCACATGGAGGCTGTGCTTCTGGGCTTAATTAGCAGAGCCACATCCGTGCTCTGCAGGTGGTGAACAGGTGCTTTGAGGGACTGGTCCAGCTTTGGTCCACGAGGGCTGTTTCCAAAGCTGTGAAAGGAGTTGGTCTTTCATGGCGACATGAGCGATCTCCCAAGTCTCGTTGCTCTAAAGCTACACCTGTCCATCTCACTAGAAACTGAGCCATTTCCAGCCGTCGTTCTATTTATTCATTAATTTACCCACTTGCTGAAGGTATTTTTTTTCCCCGAAGTTCCTCGGGAAACTTCAGTTCTGAGAAATTTCTATTTTAAAAGCAGAAACAAAACGTTGGAATCCTGTGAACACTCCTGTTGATTGCTTTATGCTTTTATTATGATCTCCCATTGCTCTCTTTCATGCAGTGTGAAACCAGCAGATGTCTTGCAGAAGGCACTATTCCTCCCAGAAGATAAGATGTTTTGATCGGTGTTCAGTAGGTTCCATTACTTTAAAAAAGAGCAAATAAGAAGTAGTGCTTCACTCCATATTTTGGTAGGTTAACACTAGTCACAATAGACAAAGTAATGCACAATTATCATAAATATGAGAATGCAATGCTTGTTGCACTGACATTTCAGATTGTTCTTACACAGAAGGCTTTGCAAAATGCCATAATTTCATGTGAAATTTGTCAGTAATATTTTTCAGTGATTGCTTTCCTTCCTGTCTTTGCTTCTCCTGCAAACCTGGAGGCAGTCTGCAGTGCGGTCTGGGGGGCAGAGCAGAGCTGCCTCCCACCTCTGGTCCCAGAAGCTCGAGGTTGCTGCAGAGCTGTTTGTTAATGTTGGGTTCTGCTGTTCTGTTCGTGCACCAGGCCTGCTTATTTTTAGCCAAAAGGAGACTGAACTGCTGTGCGTGGGGTTGCCCAAGCATGTTACAGACCCAACTGCATGGGCTCCAGCATTGATGTTACTCAGAGCAGCTCCTGGCTGAGCCCCAGCTTGGTGTCCCCAGCATCAATGGGACATGCAGGCAACTCACTGCTTATGCCTCCAGCATGCCATCCTTGCAGACAGTCAAGGTCAGGGGATGGACTCTGAGCACTGATGGAGCTGTGGGTGCCCCTGCTCAGTGCAGGGGTGACACCAGATGGCCTTTGGGGTCCCTTCCAACCCAAATGGTTCTATGACATTAGGAAATACAAAGAACCTCCTGAAAAGTGTTTTGTGTTTCTCTTCCCCCACCTAACTTCATTTAAATGCCATTCTAAAGTATGCATTTCGACATGTTTGTAAGGGCAGACGCAGAGCTGAGCCAACACACGTGTGTGTGTGTATATGCGCATTTGGGTTTGTGCGGATGTGCTTTGGAGTGAGCTATTGCTGTCTTTAGAGCAGTGGCATTGGAAACCTGTTGTGTTTTCAGCATTTTATGCAAACACGTTGTCTTGCACAGCATAGCATGTCATGTAGCATAAATCTGCAGGAAGCCAGCGTTTGTGTGGCTCCTTGCTCCTAATGCATCCTGATGCCAGGTAATTAGTCTGCGCCGTCTGCATCTCTTCAAACCCTTCCTGGGAAGAGTCTGATGTTCAGTGCTGCATCCTTTTTGCTGCTCAGCCCTGGCAAATGCACCGGGAGAGAACAGGGTGAAATGACATCAGGCTGTGCTGAAGGCAGCATTGAGATCTAAGGTCTTTGCCCTTTGCTTCCTGGCATGGTTCTGCTGGGAGCACAGCAAGCAGATCTTGCCCGTGCCCTGAGCTCTGCAGGCGGATGTTGGAGCAGGTGTAGGAGCTCAGGGCTGTGCTGCTTTGCCCTCATGCTCTCTTATCTCCATGTTTTTTGAGAGAGGAAACGAAGCAGAAAAGTCCTTTGCTGTGAGCATGGCAAAGGAGCACCGGTGCTGGGAGTACTGCTGAGCTCTGATTCCTCTTCCTTCCCTTTAATTGTGTCCTTCGAAAGCAGAGTCCTCTAGTGCTAAGAGAAGATGATGGCAAACCGCCTTGTTAACCTATCGTAAGTAAATCTGTATTGAGTTTCCTGCTGTGCTAAGAGCTGGAAGTCCCAGTAGAGTTTTGTGTTTTATCCCTACGCTGCTTTCTCTGGACTTTAATTCCCCAATTCCTTTCTCTCCTACCCCAAAAGAAATGCAAATTTAATTTCACAGGAAATAAGAATATACTTGAAAAGGAGGATATTTTTTTTTGCCAGTATCTCGGTGTCTCCCACTGGCTAGTAGCTAATTCTGAGGGATCTAACATCAGGCCTTCCTTAAAACAAATCCTTTGCACACAGCAGCCTCCCACAGGCTCCTTTAGCTCAGAAAGGCAATGCATTTCAGTGACAAAAAAAGAATTCGGTATAGAAGAGAAGTCTGGCAGTGCAGGCCTCCTGGAAGGCATTGGTAGGCAAGGAGGGAAAAGATATTGCTGGTTGCTATTAATAATTAATTTAATTTTCTACAGCCGTCGTGTAAAACTTCCTCAACAAATTTGCAGAGCGTTTAATATGTGTACCACTGATTTGCAGCCATTTCTGGAGTACTTTGTTCCACTGGAGTCACAGCAATGGTGTTTCATCATAGAATCCTTGAATGTGTTGGGTTGGAAAGGGCCTTAAAGGTGATCCATTTCCAATCTCTTGCCATGGGCTGGCTGCCCTAACCTGCTCAGGCTGCCCAGGGCCCATGCACAGCCTTGGGCACCTCCAGGGATGGGGCAATGCCTTTGAGAGTTGGTCAAGATGGAGTGTAGGCCTATAAGTCATTACGAAAGCGTCTACTGAAATACCATCGAAATAACAATATCTGGTATGGAACATATTTTTCAGGATCTGATTTTGTCCTCCTCTACGTGCTGTGGGTTTTTTCTGTCATGATGAAACATAAAGGTTGTAGTGATAGCATTAGAATATACAGAGGAAATTGAATATATATCCGAATTTCTGATTGGGTATCAGAAGATGAAGAATGAGAGAGAGGTTGGATATGAGGAATGATTCCTTCTTGGAAAGAGCAGTGGTGCAGTGGCACAGTGGGGGGGTCACCATCCCTGGGGGTGTCCCAGAACTGTGGGATGTGGCACTGAGGGACGTGGGCAGTGGCTGTGGTGGGGGTGGGTTGATGGTTGGACTGGATGGTCTTGAAGGTCTTACCCAACCTTAATGATGCCATGGCTTTATGATTCTGTGACACAGCAACGGTCTGTGGTGGAGCACTCTGCTCTGTGTCGCTGCCAAATAAAAGCAGATCATTGTGGGTGAGTTTTGTCACTCCTCACACACTCTGGCACAGATGTGTGAGCTCTGGCAGTGTTCTTCAAATCACCATCAGGCGAATTGTAATATCTACACTGCCATTGACCTGGATTGCATGCTTAATACAAAATAAAGCTCACGTCAGAGCTTGCTGATGCCCAGCTTGCAAAACCAGTGTCTGACCACAGAGTGCAGCCCCAAGCCCACCCTTACCACCAACCTTGTGCATCTGCTCATCCCACACCTGTTTTATCACCGCACCCTGCAATGTGATTGCTATTTTTTTAGCATTTTCTCCCCAAACCTGCAGCCACATCCCAGGCAGGCACCTGGCAGGGCTCAGGGCCAGGCAGTGGGCACGGCACGATGGGAGCGTGGCCAGGCAACCGTGCGGGGAGCCGAGGAATGATCCCTCTTTGTCAGCCAGCCGAGCTGTTAGAGGTTATGAGATTCTTTTATTGCACTAATTTGCAGTGCGATGTGCTGACATTCTCTCCCTGTTGCACAGAGAATATATAAATTATGCCTGCAGGACGATTAACTGTTTGTCCAGGCTAATTGTCAGTATTAAATCTTGCTCAGTCACAGTTTTAAAGCTTAATTTAAACTCTCTATCTTTAAGGAATCTGCACTCCCACTCCCCCTCCCACCGTGGGGAAAAAAGAATAATAAAGATTTAACGGTTTAAGTCAGTTCCCTTTGTAAGAGCTAAAGTTATAATTGGGTGTGTGGATAGCAGAGGCATCTACGCATGATGAGCCAGTGGAGTTTTCCTTTTGCTTTGGCCGATAATGTTCATTTCAAATCCCATTGTCTTTGCTACCCTGTATTAATTTCTGAATTATGTATTATTGTTCTGAGACCCCCGAGCCACAGCTATTCCCCACATCTATTACCGCATAAATCTTTGCTGTGTGCTTAAAACAGCAACGATTCATCCGGAAAGACAGAGAGGAACACAAGTGCTCGTGAAAAATCCCACCCCCCAAAAATAGGCAAAAAAGAGCCCACGGGGGAGCGAGGCCTCTGATCAAGGGGAGCCAGGGCAGGGGGGTCATGGAGCCGGGGCACAGGGGGCTGTGCCATGCCAAGGGGCGGTGTGGGACCACGTGGGCATGGCAAGATCAGGGGGCACAGATTTTCTCCTCCCTTAATTTTCCCAATTGGTCGTGTTTTATTATTGTTATTGTTGTGGATGTATATGGATGGTCATAACCAGAGGGCTAGGGCATATCCCAGGGGCTTTCTCCCTGCTGTGCTTTCTGGAGCAGACGGTGCCATTGGAGAGCTGGGGGTGAGGCTTGATGCTCTGCGTGTCCTTTTGCAAAGCTCCTGGAGGACTTTGCATCCTGCTGTGGGGTGGGCAGGTTGGTACCCACAGGAGGATGCAACCCCCTGGGAGAAAACACTTTTTGCTCACCCTGTTCCTTCTGACACCTCGCTCAGAAATGAAGGGCTCGTGCTGTGAGAGATCCCTCTGAGAGTGACAGCTTTCCTCACTTCTTTTCTGAAGTCTGCAAAATTAGGGTGAGCAAAAGGTGGGGGGAGGAAACAGCAAGCAAGGCTTGGAGGGAAACGCCTGAGAAACACAGAAACCTATGAGTAGGAGAGGAGAGTCAGCAGATGAGGAAGTATAAGGGATAATAATTAGCAAGCTTGGCTGCATGATGGCAAAGTATTGGCAATGTGATGAGAATGGGGAACCTTGGCCTTGTTTGTTGAGAGAGAAGGAGGCAAAGGATGCTCTGTGGGGGCAGGGGTGATGCAGGGGCAGGGTGCGTTGCAGCCCTTCGCTGCTGCTGATGCACCAGGAGAGCTCTACCATGGACAGGAATGCAAAAGCTGTGTCGTTGTCCTTGGGGATGCCTGGCCTCACTGCTTGGCTGGTGCCCCAAATGGTTTATTCCAATTTCTTGCCCTTATCGCACAGGCCAGCAGAAATACCCCGCTCCCTGTTTTGTGACCCAACTCTCAGGTCCGTCAGGTCTGACTGCTCAGCTCTAACAACAGGAGATGGGGCACTGCAGTGGCCGGGCTTTAGGCCATCTGAAACCCACAGCTGGTTGTTCCCTGATGCCCCCACAGGGCTGTGCAATGAGGGCAGACATGGTTAAGCCACACCGTATGGCTGCTGCCTCGCTACAGAGGTACCCCAATATCCTCCCCCCTCTCTGACAGGGGAGAGATGTTAGGGCATCAGCCCTGGCTGATCTATGAGATGTGAGGTGAGGTCCTTAGAAGCACAAAAGCAGTTTGCAGGAAGGAAAAAAAAGAAAGCCTGTTCTAGAAGAAGAACAAAGGACAGGGGCTGAGCTACCTGGGGTGGGCAGCGCTGGGGGAGGGCAGCTCTTTCCTTAGCATATGCTCTGCATATTTTACTGCCGGAGAAGATGTGGCGATGATTTAATATGCAAAGGTAGATATGGCATTGATATGCATCCACACTGCATAACATGTGCATACATATTTCAAAGGTGATACAAGGAAGTGCACAGCTGAAGGCGAGCATTTATCTGTCAGCCTCGCGGTCAGACGTGCGAGACCTCCGCAGCCTTGGGAGAGCTGGCAGGAGGAGGAACAATAACGTGGCTGCTTATGATGGGTTATACCTCAAACACCAAACAGCCGAGATGTGGGGCTGCAGAGGGGCTGGGGTGTGCTGGAGGAGCCCCCACTGGGAAACAAAAGCTGCAGACAGCAGCACGGTGCCCCAGCGCAGAGCCTGGAGAGGAAAGCGTTCACCTGCGCTTTTCTCTCTGTAGCTGGTGCTTAAGTCACAGCAGATGAGACGAGCACGCCTGAGAGCTCTTCTGCTGTGGGGCTGTTCTGTTGTGGTTGGCTTTGTGTTTTTTTTTCTGTCTTTTTGTTTTGCTGTTTGTTCTGGGAGCGCAGCTCAGCTGCACAGGAAGGGGAGCTCTGACCCAGCGACGCTGCCCTGCAGCCCACGCAGTGCGCACGGGGCTGCGCTGTGTCCTTGCTTGGGTTTTTCCTCTCTTTGTGGGAAAGCCACCAAAGCGTCCAGACCTGCACCAGAGGCTGCACCAGGCTAACAGCAGGCCTTGTGCTGAGCAAATGAGAAGCACCGTGCTGGGGGCTGAGGCTGAGTGCAGCGTGCTGCACCAATGGGAATGCATCGTTTGGGGTCTGTTTGGCTCAGCTGCAGGTGTTAATGTCTGATGGCAGCAGGCAGAGGACCAGGTCCTGCAGGGATGTCAGATGATGCTCTGTGCCCATGCACTAACATGCATTTTTCTTACATAGGCTTGGGTAGACCTTAAAGATCATCTTGTTCCAGCCCCACTTCCATAAGCTGGGACACCTTCCACAAAATCATGTTGCCAAAAGCCCCATCCAACCTGGTCTTGAACACTTCCAAGGATGGGGCATCCACAGTTTCTCTATACAACCTGTTTCAGTGCCTCACTGTCCTCAGAGCAAAGATTTTTTTCCTAACTTCTAACCTAAATCTACCCTTTCAAAATTACAACCGTTGCCCTTTGTCATACGACCCATATTGGAGCAGCTTGTGAAGAGCTGCAGTTTGTGGGAATCCCACCTTCAGAAAGGGTTGCAGGGAATGAACACATCTCACTGCCTTGCTGGAAACAAAGTTTTGGCTTCTATGCAACTTCATTGGCTTTTGGCTTCCTTGCAACTGTGGTTTGGTGCAAGCATTGGATACCTCTTGCTGCTAACAGGAATCTGTCTTGCTCTGCTGCATCTCTATGACCTCAGTCTGCTGCTCTGTGCTGGAATGCAGCTGCACTGTGACCCCATAGGGCCGTGGCACATTCCAGCCCCTCCGCTGCCCCAGACCCTCAAACCCATCACAGCTGTAGGGACCAGGCAGGCACAGTGGCAGTGACAGAGCCGTGGTGCTGGTGGCCCCAGGGAGCAGTGAGGTGTGGAGGATGGGGAGGGAGCTCCAGTGCAGCACTCCCAGCGTGGTGGAAGCTCTGTAAGTCCATCGCTCTTCAATTATCTGGAATTATAGCACTGCTCTCTCCCTTTTTATGTTACGGTGGAAGAAATCAGGACATACATTAATTATCTAATCCGTATGTAAAGTGTCACATATAATTTTCCCGGAGCAAAAGGTTCTAGCTTTAAGGCCTGCATCATCTCTTAATAACCATCTGTGAGGGGAGAAAATAACACCCAGACATGTGATTATTAGCATGGTCGGTGCCCACGGTCACTCCTGTTCCTGCTTTCAGGGCGGTATCCCTGTTACATGGGCATAACCTGGCCAGGTCCCTTGGGAGCTCACAGCCCACTGGTCATTGCAGAAGGACAGGGATGAGGAATGGGACTCTTCAGCATTTTTCTATTTTCTTTGGCTGTGTGCAGAAAATAAGGGAAGGCCTTATGACTGAGTCCCTTTGACTAAGATGCATGGCAGCCGAAGAAGTCGATTAAGAAAATCAGTATTGCATTTATTAGCCTCCATCTATGATGCACGGCGTTATGCTAATATGCATGAATTAATTACTGTTATTAATCCAATTGAATTAATTTGATATTGCTGGTGTGCGCGGTGAGATTTGTTGAGGGTGAGGGAGAGCTGCTTCTAAAAGGCACAAACACGGGGTGGGTTTGGGGGGGGTCTGCAGCAGCCCCAGCCCAGCTGCCAACACCACCTGATGCAGTGGTTGATGGTGGCTTCATCCCATTCTGCCACTGGGAAACCCTTTGCCCCTGTTTGCGTCTCTGTGGGGTTTTGCTGCTGTCACCCTGCAGCCCTGCATAGGAAGGTGACCAACCTGGGACCCTCCTGCAGCAATGCAGGGTGTGAGGGACAGAGCCACGTGAACAGCAGTATGAGAACCTTTGTGCCACGCACTGTGCACAGAAGCACGTGGGGTGGTGCAGAGCACGGATTGCAAACTGGTGCAGGATTTGCATAAAGTGTTATGGGAAATGTTGATGATGGGAAATGGTGAAGCCTGAGAGAGCTGCACCTTGCAGGCTGCTCGTGAGCAGAAGTGAAACTCGTGGCGTGAATCTTGCTTGAGAGATTTGCTCTGAGTTTGTGGCAGAGGAGATGGCTGTTGTGAAAGGCCTTCAGTGCGTGATCAGAACTCATTGGCAGTAGTGAGGAGTGCTGGGGGACGAGCACAGAGCTCAGGGAGCTGGGGCAAGGGCTGTGCTAAACCCTGCTGGGCAAAGCCCTTCTGCTGTTATACACACGTCCTACGCTTTGGTCCTCCTAACTCATTTAATTTCAGCAGGTGGCAAACCTCACCTCAGTGCCCCAACCTGTGTGACCTCACCATGCCTCCTGTCTCTTCACCCTTTGCACCTGGGGTTGGTGCACAGCTGGCATTGCAAGGAATGAAATAACAGGGAGGCAGCAGCAGCAGGGCCTGGGCTGGGACAGGGCAGAGCTCTCTGCTTTGTGTTAGCACAGATCTCATCCTCCGGAGATGCTCTCAGCATTGGATTCATTATTCATACCTAGATATCAAACAGTATTTTACATTTATTAATTATATTGATAATGTACATGTGAAAATACATTAAATATATGCATATATTTAGTATACAGGTGAAAATTAGTACAGTATATGCATTTTTCCCCTACATCCTTCGTTTGAGCTGATGGCTTTGTGATGCCTCGAAGAACACAGGAAACAATTGTCTGTCACGGTGTGGTCCACGTGGAGCAAGGAGTTGGATGATCCTTGTGGATCACTTCAGTGTGGGGTATTCTATGAATCTATGGTTCATATCCATCCCCTCAGCATTCTACATACCAAATCCTAACTCTGGAGAGGAGAGGAGAGGAGAGGAGAGGAGAGGAGAGGAGAGGAGAGGAGAGGAGAGGAGAGGAGAGGAGAGGAGAGGAGAGGAGAGGAGAGGAGAGGAGAGGAGAGGAGAGGAGAGGAGAGGAGAGGAGAGGAGAGGAGAGGAGAGGAGAGGAGAGGAGAGGAGAGGAGAGGAGAGGAGAGGAGAGGAGAGGAGAGGAGAGGAGAGGAGAGGAGAGGAGAGGAGAGGAGAGGAGAGGAGAGGAGAGGAGAGAGAAACCTGCATCCTATTCAGAGTGCTCTGATATGGAGAAGGGGACATCCCCTGCCCCAGCCCTCCCCACACACAGGGGCTGGACAGCTATTTTTATTTATATTTATTTCAAACGTGCTTAGTGCCAGGCAGTGAGGGAGCACGTGTAGTTAACACCTAACCCAGAGCAGAGGTGGGGTGTGTGAGAAGGACAGACACAGTTATTTTTAGATTAACTGATGTAGTTGGAAAAAGCAAGTGAAGGTTGAGGCACATAAGCTGCCCCTCCAGCCTGAAGCATTTCACTTTAGAGGAGCAATTTCCCTCTAATAATTCCCTTTCTGGGGGCTTCAGGAACAGCCTTTATCCCCAAGGATCAAACAGCCTCAAATTCACAGCCCTGTGCTGCACCACGGGATGCCCCGAGCTCAGCACTGCTCACTCCCATCCCTGCCCAAAATGCCACTGAGCTGTCACTGCCCCATGGCAGAGCTGCACACCCAGATATAAGGAGTTCCCCAATAACTGATGGTAATTAATTGTGGATTTCATTGTTTTTCCCTTTTCTTTTGTTCTTTTGCTAGATGACACATTAGGAGGCTTGTACCATCCCACTCCCTTTCACCTGGATTTGCTCTGCCCTTTCTGGTGGATGCGAGGGATTTGGATTGTATTAACTTAATTGGCAAACGCATTGCTCAGACAGCTGTGACAGAGCTGACAGTGTGTGCTGGGTGTTGGGGTGAGTGGCTCCTCCAAGCTGCCAACGCTGTGATAGCTGAGAGCCTCCCAGCAGCTCAGGACTGCCCATGGAGTGGTCCTGAGGGGAAACTGCTTTGGGCTGTAAGGGATCAAGCAGAAAAAGAAGGAGGTAAGGGAGCACTGAGTATGTTTGAAATGCATGGACAGCACAGGCAGTTGGGCTGGAGCTGGCCACCAGGTTCCTGTTGGCGATAATGAGTATCCGCCAACCAAATCCGATAATTAGATTCTTATATCTCAGCTAATGGCCATCTTGTGCTTAGAAAACAGACCTAGAGTGACCTCTTGTAGCTGAGGTCCCCTTGGTTCTCTCGGTTCCCTCTAGTTTTAGGGTTGGTTGGTTGCAAAGATGGCAACAAAGCTGATAGACCCAAGGTTTGGGCATGGACCTGGCAACTGGACGCTGCTTTCCCTGCCAGATCTCCTGCAGAAGGTGCTCATCCTGGTGGCAGCCATCCAACAGAGTGCTGGCTGTACAGAGTCATAGCATTGTAGAGGATGGAAAAGAGCTGTCAGATCATCTAGTCCAGCCATACCCACTGTGGGGTGCTGGAGCTGGGCATGGGGACGTCACAGAGGCAGAGGTTGGCCTGAATTTCCCAGCTATGAATGCAGCAGAAATGCCTCCTTCCTTGGTGATGGGAGAGGCTGAGTGCATGCAGAGGCATTGGCATTTCTTCATAAGGAGGCAGATTTCCAGCAGACAGAGAGCTGTGACAAGAAAAATAGCTAAATCTCCCCAGCTGTATTGATGGCCTCCCAGGGAAACACTGTCAATCCAAAAACGAACCGTCCCCTTCAGTCAAACGTGTCTTTAATGAAAAATATATACCCACGGACTTCCAGACTGTATTATTAATGTGACCTTTACTCAACTGCTTCCCTCTCCTTTTGATTTCTGTGAATAAACGTAATTAGGAAGGTGTGTGCTTCAGCAAGGGGCTGCAGTGGTGGGGAGGCGAAGGAGCCGGATCCCAATTAGCTCCTGTGGAATGCAGAGGTGGTGATGAACGGGGCATGGGCTGAGCTTCCAGATGTCCCCAAAGAGGCAGAGAGGTCCTGTGGTGGGGTGTGAGGGGACACCCCCTGTCAGTGCAACGCTGGGACTCTTCAGTGCCGAGGGAAGTGCGATGAAAGCTTAAAAGCTTTGGCAGCTTTAAGACGTGTGTCCCCATCTCACATTGGAGGGAAAGTTTTGCATCACCTGAGTCCAAGTTTTGCTGTGTTGAACTCAGTTTCCAAAGCCAATGGATGTGTGCGGGCAGTCAGGGCACAGCTCTCCCCCAGGTGCATTCAGCGGTGTCACGATGGCACCCAGCAGCACCCAGGGCTTGGATGTCAGCCCCCACCCTCAGGACCCATCTGTCCTTTGCACTGTTTTCTTTCAGAAAGGATTTTGGCTGAGGAGGAGAAACCAGGCCCTCCTTTGCAGGCTAAATTGCAGCCCATCACATCCAGCACCCCCTGGGGTCCTTGTGCGTATACATGGCCAAAATATTTTGGATAGGCCTCCTGGAATTTGGCAGGATCTGGCTCTTGCAGAAGAACATTGGCTTTTGCTAGGCTGAGTTTGACACTTTTGGAATACTGACCATATACATGGCTCACTCAAAGACCCTTGGGCACGGGGCACCACTGCGTGCTGCCTGGAGATGAGGGCTGCAGTATTACTATTGTCTGCTGTGGTGTATGTTGCACTCATTCATGTTTCTGAAGCACTGGAAGCTGTGGGCAGGGCTGTGAAAAATGAGTAATTCTGCCTTCCAGACAGGGCTGATGTGAGGCTGTTAGCAGCAAGAGGAGAACAAAACGCAGAGCGAAACGAGATCCTGGGCTGCACCCAAAGCAGTGTGGTCAGCAGGTCAGGGAGGGGATCTGCACCTCTGCTCTGTGCTGTGAGACCTCACCTGGAGCACTGCATCCAGATGTGGAGTCCTCAGTGAAGGAGAGACATGGAGCTGTTGGGGCACAGCCAGAGGAGGGCCCCCAGAATGCTCCCAGGGATGGAACAGCCCTATGAGGACAGGCTGAGGGCTGGGGCTGTGCAGCCTGGAGAAGGGAGGGCTCTGGGGGGAGCTGAGAGTGACCTTCAGTATCTCAAGGAGGGCTGGAAGAGAGAAGGGGACAGACTCAGTGCAGAACTGGGCCGATGTAAGGTGCCAGCACAGCACTGCTGCCTGCTGTAGGGAGCACCGGGACGTGGTGGCTGCTGGCGGACACTGCAAAGAGCAAAAGGAGAGGGGGGACCACCGCATCAATTATTCACTCTAAATTATTTGCTCCACTTCAGTATGTGTATGTGGACACGTGCGTGCATGGGGGGGTGATGCTGAAACCACCCCGCGGGCCGCGGCAGAGCTGTGTTTTCATGTCCTTTCCCCTGCTCGCCGTAATCCATTAGGGTATTTTTCTTGCCTTCTAGATCTAATCACAGCCAGCAATGCAGGTTGAAGCATTTCAAGTGTTTTTTCCTCGTCTTATCTGGCTGCCCTTTTAGCGTTGTTATTGAACGCCGGGGCTTGTGTTGATTTGCATGCCATTTTGCTTTTGATCTCCATGGCAACCGCTACCAAATGGCCTGAGAATAATAGAGGCGCTTTTTGGAGCTGTGGGCGGGCTCTGTGCAGGGCGCTGACGCCGGAGGTTTTCACCCAAATAAATAAATAACGTGGAGATGAAGACGGCTATTGTGGCGGGCAGGGCAGCCCCGGCCCTTCTCAATACACGGGGAGGGGATGCAGGGTGCAATGGTCCCCACACCGGGCATCTCTGGCTCCGTGGTCAGAGCAGAGATGGCCCCATTCAGAAGCACGAGGCGCAGCACATGGGGTGCTGGTAGGGAGAGCTGTGGGCGTGGGGTCACGCACAGCTGCAAGGATCGGTGTGACCAAAGTTGGGGATTTTTGCCCACAGCCTTCTCCAGCCTCCTTTCTTTGCTGCTTTCGCGTGGCTTGAACAGCAAAACACGGGGTGCAGACAGCAGGGATGGTGTGTTTTGCAGGACAGGGGGTGGTGTAGTTCGCCTGCAGGACAGGGGGTGCTGCAGGGGGGCAGCTCCTGTGAGCAGCTCAGATTTGGCACAGCAGAAGTGGCAGAGAGGTTCCTGGCCAGGTGCCCCACGAGGTGCCCAACATTCCCATGGTGCAATGTCCATACCAGCAGAGCAGCTCACCCTGAATGGCAGTGAGACGAGCAAATGCAACACCACGTTGGATCCGGAGCCACCACAAGTTCCTACACCCACGTTACCCATCCTCCTGTTTTCACCCCTTTGCTACCCACCCCCAGCTCTAGGCAGGCACGGGTACTGTTTACCTGTCAGTCAGTGCAGGAATTTGCATGTTAGTTAAGCTGTTAGCATGAGTAATTAGTGTGTGGGTCAGTGGCTCCTCCCTGGCAGCCCCACGAAGTGCAGTGCCCAGCACAACGTCTCTATCACCGCAGGACTGGCAGCCCGCAGCCAGGAAATGAATGCAAACGATGACTCAGGGCTAATTGCACTCCTTCACTATCACAGGGTGTATGCTGCGGGCTTAATTAGGAAATACTTTGGTCCCTCAAAGCAGGGATGTGGAGCTGTGATTGGGATGATTGGGATGGGGTGAAGGGGGATGCTGCCAAGCTGTGCTGTCCCCCAGCAGTGAGCATGGGGAACCAGCAGGCTCCTTACCACC